>NC_073697.1:70418850-70727182 GCF_023634085.1 Falco cherrug
ATATATATATATATAAGATAATATATAAGATAAAAAGTGTCAGAAAGCAAAACAGAGCAGAAGGGTTATAAAAGACTAGCAAAGTAAAGCTATATATGTATGTTATGGAGTAAAGTTTTACCAAGTACAGCCAATGGAACTTCATTTATTTATTTCACAGTTTTTATCAGATTTGTGAGCTTTCTAGTAGGGAAACAGAAACCAATACCAGGTCTGGTTATTTCAGAGAGCTCCTTGTTCAGTTCAGAACAGATTTCTACTCCTAGTAATTACTCCATCCAAAAAATCTCAGTAAGACATAATTTTTCTGAAATTGTTAAATTCTAAAGATACCTCCCCCTCTTCACTGCAGACAGAAAATCAAGAGCTGCAGTAATTAATTTTATGACCTTGCTACACTTAAAATTAACTCCTTGCAACTCACCTTAAAATACCTTACCTGCCAGTAAAATCAAACCATAGTCAGCCTCCAATTTTTGCCTGCTATCCAACCTCTTCCAATGTAAGCATACAGAAATATTTAAAATTCTATCCTTTCTCACTAGCCTAGTGAGAAAGATTATACAAAGCCACAAAAACTGTAACTGAAAAATACTTCAGTACTAACATTGCTAATTAATCACTGACAAAGGCTTACATAAAACTTTCACATTGTTTTGTCCATGGAAAAATACAAATAAATACACCAAATACATAGTCATAGAGCTGCCTGCTGGTACACCACAATCACTAATATGTCACTATGCACAACATCCAATACATACTCTGGAGTAATCAGTGCAAAGCTCCAACCAAGTATCTGTCATAATCCGATTGCTGTGTTGATCAAGCTGAATTGAGGCTTGAAAATGTGAGGAAAAAACCTAACTGCTACTTTTCAAACACCTCAGTTTCTTTGCATATTTATTAAAGTCAAGATGCATTAGGTAGTCTAGTCACTCAAACATGGAAATGAAATGTGCAAAAAAACCTGAGCAGCAGAGTAGTTGCACTCTGACATGCCAAGAGTTAAGCAGCTGGCTCTGGTTTAGAAGGCATCTTGCTGAGGAATATATTTTGCCTTTATTTTGTTCAAAGCCTGGTAAGTCTGATAAATAGATAATGTCATTTCCACATCTAACAAAGTAAAACTAAATTGGAAAAATCAGAAGCCAAATTTGGAAATTAACTTTACGTTCATGCTTCAAAGCATAATACAATCTGAAATTGACACTGCTTATTTGACACACTTTTAATGTGTCCAGGGGAACACAGAAAGATAGATCAGTATATTGATTTTTCAGAATGTGTTAGATACCTGTCTGCTCCTAATAACTTAGTTTCATATGGCATTTTAGCTGCTGGAAAACAGCGTCTTGCTCTCCTGTCCCTCTACATCCCAGGGAACTCCACAGAGACAACATCTAGTAACAGGTCACTAACTTTTCATGAACCTGGATCAAAGCTTACAAAACGTTCACAATATCTAGGTACAGAATCCACAGACACATTTCTAGAAAGCCAAGAAACAGCAATAAAACAGTTTTCCTTTCCTAAGTCCCCGAGTCAAGCACATCAGTGCTGGAGGAACACAGAAAGCAGTAAATCAGGCTCAATGGGTGAGGAGAAAAACCTGAGCCAGTTTAACATAGTGTAGTGGCTTTGTAGGTCAAGGTGTTGGTAACAGGTGTATTGGGCCTGGCTGAGCCCCACAGCAGCCCTCACAGTGCTGTGCTTATATCAGTAGCGATAACACACCAGTGTTTTGGCCCCTGCTGAGCAGCACTCGCACAGCATCCAGGCTGGCTCTCCAACATTCCCCCCTGCCTCTCACCAGTAGGCTGGGGGTGGGCAGGATCTTGGGAGGGAACACAGTCAGGACAGCTGACCCAAAGTGACCAAGGGGATATTCCATACTGTATGACATCCTGTCATACAGGAGGAAAGGGGGACATCTGTTATTTATCATGTTTGTCTTCTGGAGGAACCACTACACATACTGAAGCCCTGTTTCCCAAGAAGTGGCCAAACGTTGCCTGCTGATGGAAAGTAGAGAACAACATATTTTTGTTTTCCTTCACTTCTGTGCACATGACCTTTGCTATTGCTTCATTAAATTGCCTTTAACTACCCACAAGGTGTTTTTTTCCCATGTTATCCCACCCCTCTACACCACCCTGCCTCCATTCTGCTGAGGAGGAGAGTGCAAGAGTGGCTTGGTGGACACCCGGCATCCAGCCAAGGTCAACCCACCACACAGCTACTGACATCCCCTACTCTGCTTTTAGTGGCATGCGATAACATTTTAAGAAACAGAGCTAGGGATGATGGTAAAATGCTGTCATATCAATCAGATTTTGGTAAGAAGTGTTCATAGCACTTTACCTACAGACTTATCCCAAGATTCTTGAGACCCTTCCTCAGGCTCTTTTATGTTATACTTTTCAGTTTATCTACTGTTATTTTAAAGGCCTATCATAACTACAAGCTCCAGTTGAAGCTCTCATTGAGATCCACACACTTAACACCATAACTGGATGCAAATTCATTGATAGGAGACAGCAGCAAGTATGAAATCACCAGCACTAACTGCATCTTGCAACACTACCATGTTTCTAGGTAACCTGCCTGACACCACTAACACAGCTTAGTAACACTTTTTACCTTGTGTGGAGTCCAAAATCACACAGCTGAATGAAAGAAGTGAGCAGTGGAATATAGTTTTTTACTCAGCTATATTTATAAATAGGAGAAATACAAAGTACTAACAAATTAAAAAGACACTAGTCTACAGACAAAAAAGGCATGTTGGGTTTGTATGTGCTTCAATAAGTTGCCTATCTAAATCCACAGATGTGATCAAACATCTTGCCAGCTTTACACACGGTGATCTGGCAAGTACAGAACCTGAAAGTTGACAGCAGATAAAAGCACATTAACATTATTTGGCATTTTACTGCTCTACTGAGAAAACTCATTTTGTATCTTCTTTGCCTCTCAGTAACATTCTATTTTATTCTGTGCCTGTGAACTACCAAGAAAAAACATCAGATCACTTCAGGACACTCATCCTGGAAAACAAAACATTCCTTTTCAGAGTGGGGGGGGAGTAGGGGGTGGGCAGAGAGACAGACCGAATGATAGGCACGTTACTTGGCAATGTTTTAATTTATTTTTTTTTACACTCCTACCTACAGTCTAGCCAAAACCAGATCCAAGTTTGCTAGTGACTAGGAAATCAAGGATACCCTTTTCTTCCCTTCTTCCTCCCAGGACACTATGTGGCTAATTTTCTTTATGCTTCCAGTTCTTCAGCTATAGTGGCTATTTTATGCTAAGTAAACAGCACAGGCATTGTACACAACTCAGGAGCAGTAAGGTGACCTAACTTCCCTGCTGTGGAGGAAAAGATGAAGTATAATGGATAACAAGTACAATTTCCCTATGGCATTACTATCTCAACATAAGAAAGAACAAAAAATTACTAATGACTGCACAAAATTCCTGGAACAGGAAATATGGGTCTTTATTTGGATAGGTAGACTAGCAACCAACTATTGATAAAATTTTTAACTGGCCTGTCCTTTTGATGAATAACCACTTTCTACAAAAAGGCTGACTGATTTATTTACAAAAGGAAAGAAAGCAGAGAGTAAAACCTACACAAACACAATGAGGTAGTCACTGGAGAATGACTCTTTTAGGTCCAGTGTTCTTAACAACCACTCTAGTGAAACTCAAAACATATATTCCTGGTGGTACATTATGCGTTCATTGTAGTATGCTGCTTCAGTGGAATTACTGTTATGCTTTAAATTTAGGTGGTTGAGGGGGTGTCTAACTGATCTCTCACAGGCTGACATTCTACCTGCTTTCTGGGCAGTTCTGCTTACATCAGCCAACCGTAATATATGTAGCTGTGTGGGTGCAGCTTTTAACCATAAGCAGTATACTCCTCAACAAGGGTTATGGCTCAGGCACAGAGCCACACTCGTTGAAGTATATTGTTTTGGACAGCTTGAAGTGCATCTGGGGTTAGATTATATCTCAAGGCAAATGATGCCATAGACAGAGTATTGTATTAAATTTAAGACCACAGCATTTAACATCTTGCAGATCTGAACTCTAGCTTTCATACATCTTGCTTCACAGCCAAAACTGCACATACATCTAGACCTTATAGATGCAAAGTCTTCCCTAAAAGTCTTGAAGAGTTATCTGGCACTCCTGAGACAGAATTCACGATGCTCTTATCTTTCTTGACATACTAATCATTCATTTGGCTGTAAACTACATTTTTTAAATTGCTGCCTATCAAAAGATGTTCAATGTTCTTCTGTACTATTAGAAATTACATGCTGCACTGCCCTATAAGAAGCATTAAAACAGTGTATCTCTCATATTCAAGGAAAGCAGCCAGAAGGTTGAGAAGTTTATGAGCTATTTGACTAAAGAGTCACCATGATGTACCACCACTAAAAATCTGCTTCTGTAGTTTAGGGTGCAAATGAACTGTGGAAAAAATCTATTACTACAACAATTTCCCTAAACTAAGAAGGAGACAACATAATGGACACAAGGTAAGATTTCAGCATTTAAAAAAATCAAGATATTTTAATTATCAAAAACTTTGAAATTACACAACAAGTAATCAAAAGAATTAGGAACCTGAAAGATAACATTAGTGAATCTCAGGAAAATTTAAGGATTTGTTTCTTTCCATCAGCATTCTAACAAATCCAGTGTGCTCATGAAGGTCATCAGGATCTCTAACACCAAAAGAACAGATCTAAAAAAAGGGCCCAGAACTAAAGTATGCATAAAAAAGAATTCAAACTACAGGTAAAAATAATCACAGAAGACACCTAATGCTGCTAGTGCTATTTCTCAGTGTGACTTTCACATTATGGTCCCATACATGCAAAGAACTGAGCAAAGCAGTTCAACCTGTACCTTATATCAAGCCCAACCAATAACTGCACTTTTGCCCTCTGCTGAAGTCCTCCATGAAGTCTCACAGGGAAAACTGTGAAAGAAAAAAAGAAACGTATAAGAAAATTTATTTTTGTTTAAAATTATAGGGAAAGTGTGCTTTCTTCTATATTAATCTTCTCTGTGTTCTTGTATTCTACACCAATTTAGAATCAGAACCTGTTCTTAGCTATGCCAGAGCTGACTATAATGAGTTACATAACTCCACATGTAACTCATTGCTGAAATTCATAGGCACAGATAGGGCCTGACATTTTAAAAGCAAAACAAAAAGTAAGTCTCTTCAAGTACAAAGACTCCAGGATAGTCTTAGACTTCAAGCCTACACCCCAAATACCCATGAAAGATCCATAAAAACTCTGGAGAAGTACTTTTAATCCTAACTTCATGTGACCTACAGGTTAGAATATGGATTTCACTTTGTCATGAATTAACTTGATATGTGGCCAGAATCCTCAGTCCTGAATGAAATAAGCCCACTGCTCAGAGACCCCTGAATGAACTTCAAATCCCCCATCATGAAAAAAAAACCCACATAAAATGGAGAAACATGGACAGATCTTCTCCAGTATTTGACAGAAGCAGGGGAAAAAGCTCTTTTGAAGTAACTGGAAAAAGAATTACAGTTTACAGCCCCAGAGAAAGAATTGCAAGGTACATCTCCAGCCAGGTTAATGTTGCAATGGAAACATATCTTGCATTCCTAGACCACTCTCAGAGCAAAGAATTGCCCTCCACTACAAGTACACACATATAAGATGAAAGATAGCAGGATCTCTTAACATATAGCCAGTTCTCTTCTGTCTTGCACCACTTTCATACACCACTCCAGTAACTAGACTTTACTCAGCAGAATTACTCCAGATTCATGTCTAGGCAGAGTAGAACTGGACTTTAATATCTTAGGATCATCATATGGCTGACAAAAGCTACTTCCAACTCATCCTCAGGTATGTGAATGGTCAATTATGAAATTAGGTGGAGGCCTCAGTAATTTCAGAATTACTTGGCTGGCTTACTGAATCCATTTAGGGATTTTGTTCTTATTTCTTAATTTTACCTAATAAACCTTAAATTTTTCTCATTATTTCTTCTAACCTAAGCAGAGCAGAGAAGCTGAGTGTGCATTAGGATAAAAATGTGAAATACCTGCCTACTAGTTGATCTCTCAACCTCAGTAAAATTTCTCTCCTTGTCCCTCTTCTCTCAGCTTCAGCTCCCATGCAGAATTAGGGCTCTAAATTATGCTGAGAGACTATAACCAACATGGTTAAGAATAGCAAATAATCAGATCATTCAAACTCCAAACTCACACCAATCGTAAATATTAGAAAGCAGATGTTATCTAACCAGAGGACAACTGTGGGCCAGAAAGGAAGACTAGGATGGAATCAAATAATTTTTCATATCATAATAGTACAAATAAATACCATCTGGACAGCCACAACTCTGATTTTTGTAGAAGAAAAATACTTTCTTTTGCAGTACTTTCCCCAGAAAAAACAGTGCTCATATCTCTTTTAATGCTGAACTGCTTCTTTTATGTTCTTGGACAGTACTCAATATTTGTATAGACAAACCCAGAATCCTTAATATTGGATTAAAGGATTACATGCAGTGGGTTTTGCAGCCTTTTTCATTTTCTCACTCCTATCACACCAGTATTTACTGAGTTGAAGTGTGCTGAAGGCAAGTTCAATTTCCATCTCTGCTCAAGGGAGTGATTAAATTTAGCTGATGCTGAGAAAAAAATTCAGTGTGATGAACATAGCAAGACTTGTATGAGAAAGGATTAGTACCACAAGCAAAACAGAACTACCAAAACACCTGCAAAAAAGCTTACATATAGAAAAAGAAGTAGGAAAGAAATGGAAATTTAATCTTTTTCTAAAAAAGCAAAACCAAAACACTATAAGCTCAGGATTTAAGAATATAAAACTCAATTGTATATTTCAATACCAAAGAGCATTCTAATAGCACAATTCAGCTTCATTAGAATAATCCTTAATTTTGAGAGTTTGGAACATAATTTAAGATTTGGATTTTTGTGGCTAACATACATCTTTTACAGAACTGAAACCTAAACGTGAGTTTCACTGAAATTTGGAATTGCTTCAAATTTTGCAGCATTTACTTATTCCTGGCAATAACACATTGAATGGCTACCTCCATTAGGGAAAACTATTCAAACATTTGCTCCTGGCAAAGTGGAGTAACCCTTCCTATAACCTGAAACTTTCCCACAAACTGAAACAGCAGTTAACCATCTCTTCACTCAAGATCAATGAACACTTCAAAATCAACCATTGCATGCAGAGGACAATTTATACAGTAGACTGAACACCTTGTATTAGAGTTACATGTTAGTTTAATTCTTTTTTCTGTAATATAATTGGGTTTAACTGACAGCACTGCCTTTTCAAGACTGAGAAAGGCTGAGAAAGAAATGTATTGACCCAGCACAACCACATTCCAGAATTTTCTACATTTTTACCATTTAGAAAGAGCATGGTGCAATCTCAAAGGCATAGATAGTGGCATCCCTCTTCTAAGGATTCGAATGTGTTTTCCATGACAGAGGCAAACATATAAGAAAGGATTTTTTTTAAACCCTGGTTTTCCTCAAGGAGCAAAACACAAGGGTGTTGGGGGGGGGGTTGGTTTGCTTTTGGGCCGTTTGTTTGTTTGTTTGTTTTTTAAGAAAGGAAGCAGATCCTCTAGGAGCAAGCTCTGTTAAGCAAAAACTCTGTTAATCTGTTGAGTAAAAACTAAGAATAAAATGAGCCCAAAATTATCTAATCCCTTTTTCATTAAATGGTGATTTTTAAAGCACTACCATTTTGAATTAGGGGGAAAAAATAAAATTAATGATCTTCAAATTAAGCTTCAAATTACTCATAACAACTATGTTAGATCCAAGCATATCAATAGCAACAAAAAAAACCCAACCCTGTTCATCACAAGTTGCATAGAACCATTTTTATTTAAAAACAGCTCAGGCTGATAAATTACCACCCACAATACATGTATGGCTTCATGTCTGTTTTAAAGAATGATTGCATATGCAATTAAGCTACCATTAGTCCTGACCACCTAGAAAACTTGGAGCTCATATATATAGGTACTTTTGCTTTAGCAAGGCCTTTTGAATACTTCATACTCGCAAGTGGGCTATTCATACCAGCTTTTTTCAGAAGCTGTAAATGTGAAAGCTACTACCCATCACTGCCATCCCATATGCCTTGAGCACTTAACGACTGGGAACCTACCCATTTCCTGTGCCAAGTGGCTCATATCAAGTTTGGGATCGTTTTGTCTAAAGATCGTAGCCAAAACTGTAAAAATTATTACCAGTCATTACATACCTAACAACCACAATGATTCATGGCTCGTCACAGAAAACAAAATATCTCACCATAGTGAGGAAACTGGAAAGCTTCAGGCAACATCTGTTCTTCATGGGCGAGAGTGCACTGCTACAGGAAATCAGCGCTGCTCTTGCCTGATATTTATGCAAGCTTTTCTATACATATGAAATAACTCTCAAAAACTGTTTTATTAGTAAAACTGTACTGTTGCCTGGTCCATCTGCCTAAAGCAGTATCATGGTTTGTAATTTTATTTGTTCATTTAAGCAAATTCATATGGTATGGGAAAAAACAGCAGACAGTAGAGTTCAGTCCAGTTGCCCCTTCCAAATGGTCAACGCCAATATCATCAGCACATGAATACAAAGATCTAAGAGGCCTCCAAACATTGTAGCACTTCCGTTTCCCCCATTAATGTCCCCCTTGAGTTAAACTGAATCATGACCCTAAACAGCATTGCCACGTCACTGTTTTAAAGTGGCTAAGCAGCTTTGTATTAGTGTAACTATGCAGGTAATTGCTTATCAAAGCAGTTCTGCTGATCCAAAATAGTTCCCAGTGTTGGAAATCCGTGATTCAGTTTACAATCTCTTGGATGATTGCTACAAGTAAGATTTCATGCTTACTTGGCGAGTTTTAAGAGGCAAAAGAGTTTTCAAGCTGGAAAGCAAAGCCGTGATTCTTCCCTTTAAAGAAAGAAGTCAAGAAGATGCTTGGACACTGTTAGGGAATATTGCTATTACATCCTCAGCAGAAAGACTAAAAATCCAGGATCTGACAACCAGAAGACACTTCCTTCACCTGTGAAAGCCCAGCATGAGATCTACACTCTTTCTTACCACGTAAGAAGGGAGGAGCTGTACTACTCCTTCCTCACCTGAGCCCCTCCTAAAAGACCAATCGCTCAAGCCAGTGGAACTTCATTCAGTGCAATACTAGCTTTTGTAATCTTTGATCCAGTTCAATAGGAGTTATAATGCAACTTGTTTTCAGAACCAAAAATAAAAATAAAAGCTTCTAATTTCAGAAGTGCAGCATGTCAATGAATGGAAATTTGTGCCTAACGGATGGGTACCCAATCTATTCTTCACATTAGGCTACTGTACCTCTCAACAATTAGACTTGAAGACACTTGGAACATCAATCATCTAACATATGAGTCAATTCTTGCTACTGTTGCGATAACATTCAACTCCCAAGACTAAAGTAATTTCACTTGAAATACTCAGACAAGTGTCAAATTATATATTTCAAATATAAAATCTCTTCTACAACAGAAGTTGAGTTTATTAGACTATTAATGCTCTAATCTATACTAAAATTGTTCCTGCCATAATGATACAAGTGTGATGCAAGAAAATCCCACACACTAACAGATGCCAGTCACCACAGCAGCTGTTACAAGGAAATTCCTACCCTCTGCAAGTAAGACATGGGCTGGTATTCCCATATGCTTGCACATTAGCGCCAAAAAAATCAAGCAAATATACCTGTAATCACGAGGCACAATTACCTAATGACAGAAGGGAAAGACCTCCTTGATTCTGCCATCTGAGAAATGTTTGTTCTTGTAGCTCCCCAAAAGCTCCTCATTTTGTTTTTCACCTGTGTCCAATCAGATGTCATACAGATTATATGCCATAAATATGTAACTGTCAAGTCATTTGAGGAAATCTCCTTTTTCTAGGAGGCTGATTGAATTGTCCAGTGGTGAGGCTTTTAGAGCATCAACATTTGTGACACTCAAGCAGCTAGTGGTAAATGCTGCCACTGGTGTACATTATTTACAAGCTCATGATGGACAGAGTTTACAACATTCATTTAGTTTTAGATTTGTTTTCAAGTTACAAAACTCATTCAGCCATAGTAGAATCAGCCCACACTTTTAAATCTAGAGTTTACCTTCTACAGGGCTTCACCATGTTTAGGGATTCAAATCTTCCATGTAAATAAAGCACAAGGTTTGCTACCCTAGATACGCTTTCACATAAAGCAAATGGGCGGTGCCCGATGTTAGAGGAGCACAAAACAGTAAATACAATGAAGTCATGGGTGGACAGTGTGGGCAAACATTCTAATTGGCTAAAATTAAAAGGCTGCTATACAATCCATAACAACCGAAACACACTCTCATGTAACTAATCCCTGTCAGATTTATTCTTGAGTATATTAACTGAAAATTGAATACTTCAGACAAGGTGACTTTTGGTGTTTGAATCTTGGTAGTCATATGATTTTTACTTACTATGCATTTGTTAAAGTATTTTTCATTCTAACCCTCAAAGGTACTAGCAGAAAAATCTTTTTAGAAAGACTTTAAAAGGCTCTTCTTATAGATGAAATGAAAAAGCTCCATCAGCACAAGTATTTGAAAATACAAACTAATGAATTATTATTTAACTTCACCACTATTGTCAGGGGCCTAAAACAACAATGCTTAATTAAGATGATGCATGCCCCAAGTCTTCTCCCAGGAAACTGGTGAATCACAGCAGGGTCCTTTCATTGCCAAATATGTTCCCAGAATTATCTGAACACATCTGTTAAAAACATATAAATGGCATGAAGTCTTCTGATGTTAATTCAGATTGATTACTTGTTAAACATATTTAATTCAGGCAGGAGGGAGGTTAATTGATGTTTACATTAGGATAAATAAAATAATGGAGAAAGAGCAGCTGAGGTACTTTTTAAACAGCAAAATTTATACATTTCAGATTAAACACATGAAATAACCTTAAGGAAAAAAAAATCCTTTTCATTTTTTACTCTTGTGTACCTACCAATTTAACAGATTTCAGTGCCTGAATAATATTGACCAAGCATGGTGCACACTGTTTCTGACAACAGATAAATTACATTCTCCCATCATCAAGCAATGACAACTTCTAAACCCTATTACTTCACTTTATTGTCTGTTTACAGGAACAAATGCATTACTAGACAAAACACACTCCTGAAAGTATGTTGCATCTAACTAGAGAAATGTTTTCTACAAATGTTGCCTCCTGTATACATTGCCCTTCCTTTGAATCTCAGAGCCAGTAGGAATTTAGGCAGCTGACATTGAAAGAGTCAGACTAGGTCTTTTTCAATTTTTTAAACTCACTATGATTTTGCCTTTTCAGT
The DNA here is from genome assembly GCF_023634085.1 of Falco cherrug. Lineage (NCBI taxonomy): Eukaryota > Metazoa > Chordata > Aves > Falconiformes > Falconidae > Falco > Falco cherrug. The sequence continues at coordinate 70,430,319 of NC_073697.1, forward strand.
GACTTTTCAGACATCTTTCTGGGCTAGATCTCGGAAGCCTACCAGGAAAATCTCAGCTTCTTCTCTTTTAATTGTTGTTTATCCAGAAAGGGCTAATTCAGGAAATCCATTTTAGGAACACAACTACTGTTACTGCAACTCCAACCTCTTTCAAGGTGGTACCTCCACAAGTGAAATGAATTTTACCTTTAGCTGTTGATTTTTAGGTACAGTGTTTTCCTGACTTCTGGCATATTATTAACCAAACCTGTTTGCCCTTCCCAAGAGTTAGTCAACTTATTGATTAGTAAAAGCTCCGTCAGCTTGCAATTTAGTGCATAAACTTAGTATGTTGTTCTGGAGTATCATTAATGAAAAACACATAATGAAGACTCCTAACACAGGAGCTGGAGCTATAACTCTGTCCCTGAGGTAGAGGGAATTTCACTAATTAACTCCACAATGGAATTTGGCCCTCTAAGTAAAATCATGGTCACTTCAGGAAGTAAAGCACTATCTGATAAACATGGTGTTTGGATCTCAAGTATTTTAAAAGAAATCTCAAGCTCTATTGTGAATTATTTTAACACCTTTACTATTTGCTCCCCATGTTTTCTGCTGTCAGTACTGTATCCTGGAAAACAACTGTTGGCTATGAAGTATTGGCTCTAATTGTTTCCATCTTTTTATTGACTATACTGGAATCTCCTAAGAAATTACGCATGACTGTGCTCCAAGATCATGGGTTTGCTTTATAAAAGATGAAAAAACCAGCTTTGAATATTAAGTTAGAAAGAGGACAGTTTACCCAAGTCCCCTTAGACAAACCCAGTTCCCTTATTCGAGATGCAGGGAATATGATTTCAGTCTTAGCCTGAAGGGAGTTGTATTCAGGTCTCTCCCCTTCTGAGCTCTACATAGGCTGGCAAAAGGGTATATGATCCAGCAGCTGTTCCTTAGAAACGAAGTCCCACTTATTTCTTTGGACAGTGAAGGAAAAGGGGAGAAGCTGCTTTCTCATTCAGTAGAAGATCTATAAATTTGGAGCCTGAAATAATCATGACCTCTTTCAGTTCTGAAAAGGGTGAGTAAAGCCTGAAGAGATGCATAATTCATAGCATATCATGACAGATTTTCCACACCATTCAGTTAAGCAATCCCTGGTCAATGCATGGATTGTCACGTCTTTTTAACTTCCAAACACTACCGTATGTATATTAACTCTAAGCATCAAGGAGTTCTCAATCTCACTCCAGACAGCTGAAAGTAAAATGTTATAGCCCCCAAGTTTTACACACTTAAGGGTACTTTTTAAGATGTTCTTACAGTTCCTTACACAGACACAATATTTCTTCATATTTTGACAAAGGAATGCAAATAAATGTACGGTTTAATACAGATGCTTTGCACACCTATTAACACAGACAGCTAAAGAAGCAGTTTTCACCAACAAAATAGAGGAGAGAAGCAAGTTTCAAATGCAGGTGAACAAGACATTGTTTACAATGGTTTATATAAAAATTTTGCAAGAAAAACACAAACTAATAGAATGTATTCTAATATCTAAATTATAGCATATTTTCAGTAGAAAACTTATTTATATGTAAAATAGGATGGAAATTGTTGCACCAAAAATCTAGTGATATTGCAGCAAAGTTACTAATATAAAATATAGGGAAAAATATCCCAGAGACACTTCATAGGTACTCCCATTTACTTCACCTAAATAGTTTTTTGATTGCTGATGTAAATTTTTGTCTTGTCATGCTTTTCACAGACAGAAAAAAAGATGTGGAGACTAGGTGTCTATTTTCATTGAAGTGAAAATAGAAGCCCTATCACAAATAATAAAGAGGAAAACAAAGAAGAAAAACAAATTATTTCTCAAGTTAACATGTTTTTTCCTAGAATAAGGTTGTTTACAGGAAGTTCTACATCTCTGGAAAAAGAAAGTGGGACAAAGTTATCTACAACAATGGAGACTGAACCTAGACATCAAATTGACAATGAATGAGTATTTACAGAATGAGAATTTACAGAAATTAATTCCAGACAAAATGATTGATCTAATGGTATTTCATGAAATAACAATTATAAAGATTGTGATGATTTCCAATAAAGATAAATCAAAGTGAACTTCAAGGCTTGTTTCACTATAAAACTTTGAGTATTATTGCAAATGGAGAATGCAATTACATTGTGAGCTCAGTAGATATAAATTAAAACATACCGTTTCTGAGCATACTGCTATCCTCAAATGAGTCAATTATTAGATAGCACAGTCAAAATAGCATAACATAGGACAACTTGCTTGGACATTGTTGAAAAAACATGGCCTGAAAAGTTGTATTTTTTAAAAGTTATATTCAGTAGCATGGATTTTCTGACAGAATTGAAATATGAAGATGGATTTTTGAGTAGATTTTTATATTTATTGAGTGGCAAGCCCCTCCTGTAAAGAATTTAAGTATGAACTTAAATGTATGACTAATCCTAGTAAAATACTGAAAGATCTTCTGCATATTCCTAAGTTTCACAAAACCTCCTAGCCATTCTCAGAGTCCCTGATTAAAACAATGCCATCTACACTTCTGAAGGATTTTGATTTTAGAGTATTTATTTTCTAAGTATTTGATAAATAGTAAAGAACATGCTTAGATAGTCCTTCTCTTAATTGTTTGAAAGGGCAAAATGTCTGGACTCGTTCTTTATTTCCTCATGTTTTGCATAGTTTTGTAAAATACTGCTGAATCATTATACCCTGCTTTACACTGCTACTGCAGACTACAGGGTTAACCACAGCAGGGGAAAAAATAATTGAATCCATTCTCTCTACAATGAGAAGTCCTGTAACACACACAGCTAGGGAAAAACCAAATAGGAATTGACTGAAATTTATAATTCTCTTGAAGTGACGATTTACAATCCTCTTGCACTTGCTCAGCTTCACATAAGAATTAAACGATTACATATAATCATTGTAAATTGAAAGTAGTCTCTAATAAATATGTTTGTTTTATCACAGTAAACTGCAAAGTGATAAGTGAACCTCCCTTTTATTAATGACAATAAATTGTTGTCACTTAACCAAATATTAACAGAAACAAAATCCCCAAGAATTTCTACATTAAACAAAAACTCCCCTCCCCTTCATCCCTGTATCCCCCAAGAAAGGGGAATTTTAGATGCACAGCAAGGAGAAACGAGCCTGCAACAAGCCAGAGCAGAGGACTGTATTGGATGCTCATTCCACCACACCACTGCCATCTGGTAGCACCGTTGCAGTCATCAAAGACCCCGAACTCCCAACAGCCCACATTTCCACTGTTGTAGCAATACAGTCATCAGAATCTGTACAGCTCTGAGGAACAAATTTGGGTATCTTCAACATGAACCACTGAAACAGGTTCAGTTGATGAGAATAGTACAGAAAGACTCAACGATGCATAGTTATGCCTTTTAAAGAGAAGGCACTACCCGACATTCCAATTTCTCTGCATAAGTTGACAAAGAACACATAACAGAAGCCTAGTGGGCCATATGCAGATCCAAGTCAGGCCCACTTGAACTCTATCACAGCTGTAATGCACTAGCAAGGATCACCACTGCTTTTCATCTCATCCTAGCAAACGTCACACCACACAGCCTCCAAAATCTGCAGTTGTGATCTTAGAGATTTGTAGGAAATGGACAGTTCTGAGCACCAGCACAAAGTATCTAGGCTGACACTGGTTAAACCCAGCATGTATTTAAAAGTTGCACAACTTCCACACCCTCTTTGCCAGAAAACTAAGCTTTCTCCTCACAAATAGCAACCAAAAACCACCATGCTTTGATGGTACTGACAGGTAAGAAATTAAATTATTAAATTTCATTTAAGAATTTCAAAGTAAGAAAAATAAAATATAACAATAGGCTTGTGGGTCAAGATAAGGACAGGGAGAGATCACTCACCAATTACTGATATGCGCAAAACAGACTTGACTCTGGAAAATTAGTTTATTACCAATCAAGTCAGAGTACAGTAATGAGAAATGAAACCGAATCTTAAAAATACATCAATGAAAATTATAATAAATTAGTGATGCAGCACCCAGAAAGCACTAATCATGGTGTCCACTGCACCTTTCAGTCAATCAAACAGTGCCCCCCAAAAAATACCATCACCTTCGGTAACATAATCACAAAGACATGACATTCCAGTATCTGAAAAACTATCAACCTCAATTTCCTGCACTTCCCTTAACAAAAATCCTTGCCATGTCACTGTAATAACATAGCTTGAACAAAAGCTTTGTTACAACATATTTAGCACTCAGATTACCAGGTGACAAAATTTTTTTACTCCCTTGAATTTTTGCTGGTCCACACCAACATTGCTGCCACTGCACAGCTATAGTTAAATATCTATTGAACATTATCCTGTAGGATTCTGTTGCAGTATTATGTATCTATTTCTGACTTCTCTGTATCAACAAGAGATCATCACCACACCTTGCTGAAACATCTTTCTGCACTGTAGTACTCCTTACCCTGCGCCACTGTACATTTTACATATGGCCTAACTTACATTAATTGTAATATAGGTTTTCTTTGCTGAACAATACTGAAAAGATAAAGCAGTTACCCTTTCTTGAGTAGCTGCTTCATGGAACATCACAGCTAGAAATACAACTTAATTCTATACAATTTTTATAGAAGTGAGTTACTAAAAATCAAATTCTTCTTCCAAATATGAAATATGGTTACCAAATAAAAAGGCATTCACAAGTAATTTGCAAGTACTGTGCCGCCCTCTGCAGTCATTGTGCAAGATCTGCAAATGTATCTGCAAAATGATTCTATGCACATTCCTTGCAAGGACCAATGGGTCAATAATAAAACCTCTACAAGCTGAAACCCAGCAGATGTAACATTTTTATGATGTTGTCTTACTTGTTGGAATCGTAGGAACACAATACAGAAACTTTTTATTTCTTCATATAAATGCTATTAAAGTTTGTGGCAACGTATGTTTCACTGCTGTTTCAGAATGGGTCAGATTCATCAATGGTACTTCTGGCATTAACTCTCTTGGAATTTGACAGAAATTTGCAATGCCCCATCTGAAAATTTTTTTCTGGTTACTTCTAATAAATAACCAAAATAAACTGCATTTTTTAAAAGTTACATTAACTGACCTACCAATGACAAAGAAGTCTATTTTACAGTTCCGGTATTGCCGTACTTCAACACAACTTATAATCTTAACAGAGCATTTTGCTGAGATTTTTATAGCACTGTGGTGAGTTGACCCTGGCTGGATGCCAGGTGCCCACCTAAGCTGCTCTGTCACTCCCCTCCTCAGCTGTTCAGGGAGACAAAGTATAAACAATAGGCTCGTGGGTCGAGATAAGGACAGTGAGAAATCACTCACCAATTACTGATAGGAGCAAAACAGACTTGACTTGGTGAAATTAGTTTATTACCAATCAAGTCAGAGTAGAGTAATGAGAAATGAAACCAAATCTTAAAAAGACCTTCCCCCCACCCCTCCCTTCTTCCCAGGCTGAACTGTATTCCTGATTTTCTCTACCTCCTCCCCACCCCCCAGCAGCGCAGGGGAATGGGGGTTGTGGTCTATTCATCACACATCGTCCCTGCCACTCCTTCCTCCTCAGGAGAGGACTCCTCACACTCTTGTCCTGCTCCACCGTGGGTCCCTCCCACGGGGTGCAGTCCTTCAGGAACAGACTGCTCCAGCATGGGTCCCCCATGGGGTCTCAAGTCCTGCCAGCAAACCTGCTCCGGCACAGACTTGCCACAGGGTCACAGCCTCCTTCAGGCATCCACCTTCTCCAGCCTGGGGTCCTCCACGGGCTGCAGATGTATATCTGCTCCCCTCCACCTCCACTGGCTGCAGGGGGACAGCCTGCCTCACTGTGGTCTTCACCATAGGCTGTAGAGGAATCTCTGCTCCAGTGCCTGGGGTGGCACCTCCTCCTCCTTCTTCACTGTCCTTGCTGTTTGCAGAGTTATTCCTCTCACATATTCTAACTCCTTCCTTCTCTAGATGCCATTGTACTTTAGCAACAACTTCATCCCTTTCTTAAATATGCCATCACAGAGGCTCTACCACCATCGCTGATGGACTTAGCCTTAGCCAGCTGTGTGTCCATTGTGGAGCCAGCTGGCATTGGCTCTGTCAGACACAGGGGAAGTTTCTAGCAGCTTCTCACAGAAGCCACCCCTGTAGCACCTCTGCTACCAAAATCTCGCCACACAGAACTTCTTCACATGGATACCCTAAGACAATACTATTGTCCCTGTTAAATTGTTAGAGAACACTTGACAGCTACCCTTGGGTCAGCTGTAGACATCTGCTAAAATGCAGCTCCTTAAAAGGTCTTTCCCCCCCCCCCCCCCCCCAAACCTCACCTGCTCTATGCATTTGTTTCAGAACCTCCTTATTGAATACTAGGTGTGCTATTAACTTTACTCAAACAGTAAGAGTTCTTCACCAACTTAGCTATGAGCAGTTAAGGAGATAATAATGCATGTGAGCAAGTTTTACACATATGACAAGGACTGGATATTAACATAACCTCAAATAGCTGTTCAAGTAGATAGTACTGTAGCACAAAATACCTGACGGCGCTACAAAAGCATATAGCACTGCCTTACTATGTTTCTGTAAAACAAATCTCAAGTAACTAAATTACTAGAAGTTAGCAGGTTCTTCCACTGTAATGTGACATTTGCCCTTTACATTTTAGTATTTGAATACTGTTGCAAACTGACGTTACTCACATTGTGGTCAGTTGTCTCCTTAACATTGATAGCATCACAGGATAAAACTGTTTTGTACCAGAACACCTTCATTCCAACTTAATTTACATCTGCTTTCTTTCCTTGGATCTGTAAATACAATTTTTTAGAGTAATCATCAGGATTTACAATACTTTTCTCCTCCTCAAAGAAAAAAATTTTGTACTTTACGGAAACAGCATGATACATCACCACTAAACAGGAGAAGATTAAACTGCATTTTCTACTGCACACAACGAAGACAAGTGAATGTAACTTGTTTCTTTTTAAACAAAGATTAAGCTTTTGAAGACCCATACTTCAGCTCCCAGCAGACACCTAGAAGGTTCTTGTACCACAAACGTTCAAGACAGAGTACTAACGGTGTTTGTAGATCATGATAAAAGGAAACAAGCAGGGCTTGAAAACCCCTCAGAGAAAGAGGCAGCAGCTCGGGCAGGCTGGGGTTCCCCGCTCAGCAGACGCCCCAGACCCGCGGGGCTGAGAGCAGCGAGCCCGGGCGCGCCGCCCGCCCCCACCCCCAGCGGCAGCCCCCTCGGGCGTGGGCGGCGCTTCCCGCCCAGCGCTGAGGAAAGCTGACGGGGGCAATGGCCCCCTCAGAAATCTGGGCGCGGCTGCCCCTCGGCGTGCGGCGACGCAAAGGGGACACCGCGCCGCCCGAGCGGCCGGCAGCAGGTACCCGAGCGCAGCAGCCCCGACAGCTGCGGCGCCTCCAACGGCTTCAACCGCGCGAGGCTCCGCCACCGCTTCCAACGGGCTCCCTCAGCCCCGCCGCTCCCCCTGCGGCGGGCAACCTGCTGGCACCTCCCGAGCGCGGGGAGAAACGAGGCGGTAGCGCCGCCTGCCGGCAGAAGCTGCGGCCCCACGCGTTCCGGCACGGCACGGCAGCGCCCCGCCGGGCGGCCCGAGCAGCAGCGGCCGGGTTACCTCAGCGACGCCCGCCCCGCCCCGCCCCGCGGGCGGCAGCAGCCGTTGCTGCGCGACGGGAGGCGCTGAGGGTGGCCGAGGTGCAGCTCGGCGCCCCCGGCACGGCCCGCACGGCCCGAGCCAGGCCGTGACCGAGCCTCCCGAGGAGCCGCCGCCCCAGGCTGTCCCGCGGGAAGGGCAGGAGCGCGGCCTCGGGGAGCACTTGTGGCCCGGAGGCGGCCCCGGCCGGGCCGAGCTGTACACACCCTACCCGCCTCAGCAGGGCCCCGGGCAGGCACCTTTTGAGGGCTTGGAGACTGAGCGAGACCCGCATCAGCCTCAGCAGTCGGAACGGGGGGTAAGGCAAGGGTCTGGTCAGCCACCGGGGCTGAGGGACAGCATGGATCAGCCACAAGCACCCGACCAAGACCACTACCAAGCACAGGACCGAAGAAGTGTCAGCCAGACCCATCCACCAGAACAAGCACCGTATCAACCACAGACCCTGATCCAACACCTCGATCACCCACAGGGAGCAGAACAAGGCTCTTACAAGCTACAGGTGCCCGAAACAAACACCAGCCAGAGATATGCACTGGGACAAGACTCTTACCAATCACAGGAGGCAAGGCAAAGCATGTATCAGTCGTATGCACTAGAATTAGACCCTTACCAAACACAGAAATCAAAAAGTGCCTATCAGACATACGCAGCAGGACAAGATCCCTATGAAGCCTATGAACGCCGGCATGGACCCTATCAGCCACATGAACCAGGTTATGGTCTTTATCAGCCAGGATACAGTCCATGTGATGATCAGATCCCTGATCCCAAGTCCCGAATCCTGGCAATTCAGAATGCAAAAGCCTATTTACTGAAGAGCAGCACAACATCTGGCCTGAACTTGTAAGTCTGAAAAAGGGGCAGAATTGAAAGGGGTAGGAAGTATGAGTGGAGGGAAAAGTGTTGGCAAAAGAGAAAAGGGTTACGTTAAGCAAGGGTGAAATTCTCTGTGTGTGTGTATATAGCATGGGAGAATATGCTATACATAAATTTATATATAAATCTGTTTATAAATGCAATAGTCATCACTATGTGATACTTGTGTGTGTCCAACACCTTTCAGAATAAAAATTCCTGAGGGAATGCATAGAGGTCAAAGGGAAATTGATTTGATTAAGAGCAAGTTTAAATTCAGCTTCAGCTCCTGAGGCAGGTATGATATACACCAAAAGTGGAAGACAGGATTACTTATACATATATATATTATATCAGACTAATTTCAGGTCTAATTTCCCATAATGCTCCATGATGCAGTTTCATCTAACTATTTCAACAATTTCTCCAAAGCTCCAGGTGATTAGCTGCTACTTTTGATACTAAAAACATCATCTAAGACTTGTATAGTAGGCTAATAATATTTACATTTTCACAACAGATATGATCATCTTGCTAATATGCTAACAAAGATCCTGGATGAACAGCCCACAAATGCTGTAGACATAATTGAGAATATCAGCAAGGATGTGAAGTGGGCTCGGTTTCAGAAAAAAATGGACACTCTTCGAGATGAATATGAGATTCTTCCAACATTTGAAGCTGCAGAAAAACGTAAAGCTTTGTTCCTCAAGGCAAATGGAGAAGGAGATGAAGAACTAGAAGAAGAGATAGTAAGTTATTATCAGAGAAAAATAAGTATCATAGATATGAGGGAATGCATGGGAAGATGTCAGGAAGGGAAAGGAAGAAGGGAGGAAATTGAGGTCTTTGTAGTATTGCCTCTCATGATCATGTAAATAACAGCAACCACAGTACCATGTACCCTCTTCATAGCTGAGCTGGTCCCATGTCTAGCTGTGAACAAGAAAACCCATCTGGTTATTATTTAGTTGGGTTTTTTCCCTGTAGTAAATCTAATATGCCGAGCCTTTACAATCATATATGTTCTAGAGATGATGAACAGAAAGTAATGTTTACAATATCTCCAATATGCCAGTTCAGCATGGAATATTGCATCCAAATTTCTTTATCTAAAAGTGGCATTTCTTTACACAAAGTGACTATAATTCTGGACACCACTTTGAGAATATTGTGCACAGCTGCTACTGTAAAATAGAGAATGGAGAATGTGTGATCCTTCCAGCTCCAGCTGTGGTTCCATTCTTTCCTTCTCCAACTAAAAAAAAATAAAAAAAATGTTATAATGAAGAACTACTAGAATTGAAAAGCCACTTCTTAAAACAAGGTATTTTTCCATATTTGGATGCTTATATGCAGAAGCATTTGTACACAATGAAAAATTAAGAGAATTATTATAATAACCAAGGGAAACTAATCAACAAGATACTGATTTTCATATGAAGTTGCCAGTATATATTCAAATGAATTACCACTGCAGAATACAAATACTAACAACAGAAGAGATAGTCTTTCACCTTTTCCATAGCCTATTACTTATTTATAGCAACAGTATACAATGGTAAAAATAGAAAAAAATAGGCTATTTCAGAAAGGGATCTTGAATTTTTCATATTTCTGTCTATCTGCTTTGATATAAGAAAGCTGGTAGGGCCAAAGAAATTCCACACAAAAGTAGCACTCCTTCTTCCAAATCCCCTACCCCGCTGTGTACAACTTCTAATATATTTGTGTGATGTAATCACCTACCCCCATGAAATGAGAGAAGGGTGATAAAGCGAATGGAAATAATTGAATCATTACTGGCCTAGTTCTGCTTCCACTGAAGCCAGCTGGAGTCTTATTATGGACTTCAGGAAGAGCAGGGGCCAGTATTTTAAAACATACAGGGATCTTTATGCCAAGGTTTTCAAAAGAACAACATTCACTCCAAAGAAATATTGCTGGTTTGGTGTCTAAATATATAAAATATGTATTATATTTTCCCAAAATGTATCTGCCACAAACACAAGGAAACACACAGTGACACTGTTTGTGGGCGTCAAGGCCTCTTACATAGCTGACATGCCCTAGCACTGAGGTCCTTTGTAAGTCTTGTGTAAGCATTCTGACTTTCCTTATTTTGCAGTAATTAGGAGTGGGAATTTTGAAATCCTGTGTTCTAAAAGCTGCAGTTCATCTGTATTCTCTTCTTTACCCTTAAAATGGCATTTTTATTTTTTCTAAATGATAGTGAAAGATGTAGTGAATGAATGTCTGCAAAGCATTTTGAGGGAATGAGTGGCACAACAAGAAAGTGAAGTATAATGCTCAGTGGATAACATGTATAATTTTTCAAATAGACAATTATACTGTTCTTCAGTTCTAACTCCGGATCTTCTTTCCCAGGGAGAGATTCCTCTACCTAATGTGATGGAAACAGCCTTTTATTTTGAACAGGCTGGAATTGGTTTGAGCAAAGATGAATCTTATCACATATTCCTTGCCCTTAAAAAACTAACTAGTGTTCAGCCAATCCAGATCTGTCGCTTCTGGGGCAAAATTTTGGGCCTGGAGATGAACTATATTATAGCTGAAGTACAGTACCATGAGGGCGAAGAGGATGAGGAAACAGAAGAGGAAGAAGTTATTGAGGAAGGAGGGAAAGGGATGGGTGAGGTTGAAGATGAAAACGAGGAGAAAGAAAAAGAAGACGAACTACCAAAGACCACCTATAAGCCTCCCCCTGTCATCCCAAAAGAAGAAAATGGGACTGGGGCTAATAAATATGTCTACTTTGTCTGTAATGAACCAGGGAAACCCTGGGTGAAGTTGCCTCCAGTGACACCAGCCCAGATTGTCTGTGCCAGGAAAATCAAGAAGTTCTTCACTGGTAGGCTGGATGCTCCTGTTGTGAGCTTTCCTCCTTTCCCTGGAAATGAGGCCAATTACCTGCGTGCACAGATAGCTCGGATCTCAGCAGGAACCCATATCTCTCCCATTGGATTTTACCAGTTTGCAGAGGAGGAAGGAGATGAAGAGGAGGAGGGGGGTGGAGAAAGAGATACATATGAAGAAAACCCTGATTTTCAGCCTCTTTCTGTGGTTGAAATGGTAGATTCTCTCTCCACATGGGTACACCACGTACAGAATATTCTAAAGCAGGTATGTTCTGGCACAGCTCACACTGACTTCAGATACCATTCACACTGTAGTACTCGTGGGGTTTCAGAATGTAAATTACACTCCTCACCTGAACATTTGAATTCTTCACCAGGAATGGTATTGAACTGAAATATTTTCTACAGAAAATATATTTGAGATATATATATATAATATACAAATAATTTTGCACATATTTACATAATAGCAGATGTATAAATACATATAAATACATATATTTAGGAAACTTCTAGGTGCAGCACTTATTCCAAAGATAACATTATGGAGTTAGGCCTTGATAGGTAACACTAATTTCTGGTAATCCTCTATAATGGGTTTTCTCTTTTGAAGTCCTTACTTGACAAAAATGTTTAAATTCTCTTTTCTTGGGTACAATGCTAAAATGCAGATAGCTTACAATTGTATACTAAATGGAACTTATTTGATTTTTTCTTCTGGTTTTGTTTTTTGTTCCTTACTTCCTACTGTGAAACATGCGAATGAAAAAGCTTAAAAGCTCGTCACACCAGGCTAGTGCTGGAAAGAGGTATTACTAATTTGATGATCATTGCTGGATAACTTGCTGACCAGTCTACCAATTCAAGAATGCTAGTGTAAAATAACAGCAAATATTAGGAAATAAGGCTTAAAATTATTACCAGCAAAATAATAGTGGTAAAAATAAAATCTATACATATTAGAATCTTAGGAACATTTTGTTATGTTCTTTTGACTGGTAGCTAAATAACCAGGCAGACTTTAAAAAGAAGGGGCAAAGTCTGTAAATTAAGCTTCTTAGTTTGCAGTAACTGGTAATCTAGCAAAGATATAAATCCAACTGGCAAGGAACTGAAGACTACAAAATAACAAAAAAGCTGATGACGGACGTATAGGGTTATTATGAAACAGTAAGCAGGGATGAGGAGGGGGACGAAGGGTATAGGGAACACTCTGCCAAGAGGATACAATATTCTGCCCACAGTATACCTGTTACGGAAAATGTATTTTTCTTTTCTTCTCCCCCTCCCTTACTGCATGTGCATGTGCCTGAACCAATTGTTTTAACTGGCCTGCATTCTTTCAGTGATTCTTACATGGATTAATTATTTTCCATATCAATTATAGGGCCGCTGTGTTTGGCTTAATCCTTTTCAAAAATCAGAGGAAGAAGTAGAAGAAGAAGATGAAGACGACGAGAAAGCAGAGGAGCCAGATGAACTACAGCAAGAAATCGGACCACCTCTTCTCACTCCACTCTCTGAAGATGAAGGTATTCTTCATGGAATATGAAGTCTTTGATAGGGAGTTACTAGGAAAGCTGGCATGTAGGTATTATATATACCTGCAGTCTTAGAACTCTGATACTTTGTGGAGCAATATAGTTTGCCCCTGTAGGGTAAGCACATTCTTTTATAAAATGGATGAAAACGAAAATGGTTAACAGTATTGACATTAAAACTGAAATAACTGGGTTTAGTAGTTAACAATCTTGTTGAGAATAAATGGAAAAAATACCTCAGACTTGTCAGGCTACTGCAAGTTCAAGACAGCTCACTACATGAAATACATTCAGGTATTTTTCCACCATCTTTTTAGGCAAAAAAAAAATATGTGTGCAAGTGTAAATATATAAATACATATACATACACATGCACAGATATACAAATAAGATTTTAGATACTGTACCATATTATTGCAGCAAATCATGGGAATATGGGACCCTGAATATTAGATTATATCAACAGTAAATTATTTTCCTACTCTCCATTCTTTGCTCAAGGTGAAATATAACTATATAATTTACCCGTAAGTGATAACAAGTCCTTGAAAAAAGAAACAGCAGTGAGTACTACTGAATTTCAGGAGCATGATCTTTTCTGTACATGGGTCTCAGCATTCCTGTACTACCTACCCATACATCCAAACCATCTGTTTCAATACAGCGCCTACATTTATTCTTTCTGTCTTACGGTTCTTCTAACATGCAACTTAATATAACCGTTGCTTGAATTCTGTGAAAGTCTTGTAGCTCAGTCTTAAATATTTTGCAGAGGCTCGTAAGTCAATTTATTCATAGACTCTGTGTGTTTGGCTGCCTCCAGGAATTCAGAACATCCCTGCTTGGACAGCTCAGCCTTCTACAACCCTGATCCCGCAATACGCTGTTGCAATCCTCCAGTCTAACCGATGGCCCGGAGCATATGCCTTTGTGTCTGGCAAGTGAGTTGCTTGGTTACAACACAGACCGTGTATGCTAAACACAGATACCTGTCTAATGAAGTTAAAGTTGCTTTATTATTAATTCATGACTGAATTCTAACTATTCCAGAGACTGATGCAGAAGTCACTTAAATACACACAGCAACAGTACACATGTATTTAAGACTGAAAATGAATTAATCATTGGAAAGGCAGGTATAAAAGTTAATGGATGTAAATGTCCAATTATTATTTGGGCACAGTCCTCGATTTGAAAGCTGTATTCTTGTGTTTGTGGTACTTTTTACAACAGCTACATTCAGTGGTTCCAATGTTCATTTGTTTCCACTACACATGGTACATTCCTTACCTCTTCCTGTTTTTAAATGGGCACTGGAGCTGGCAGTGTCAGGAACAGCACTGTTACCTGTGTGAAGTTGGAGTCATACTGCAATATAGTGGAGTGACAGAGTACAGCCTTCATCATTTTAGCATTTGGAGATTTTTAAGCAGAAGATGGTTAAAAAGAGGTGTTGTCTTTTAAATACTTCTGTTATAGGATATCTGCACCACAGTGACTTTTTGCACAGCAGAGCAAGGAAGCCTGACATTATCTCCACTGATGTTTTGCTGGTGGAAGAATATGTGATCTTTCGGTTTTCTTTTTCAGGAAATTTGACAACATCTACTTTGGCTGGGGTCATAAATACAGTCCAGAGAACCACACTCCCGCACTGCCTCCACCAGTGCAACCAGAATACCCCAGCGGGCCAGAAATCACTGAGACAAGAGACCCCAGTCTGGAAGAGGAGCTGGCTTTCAAAGCTGCGAGGGAAGAAGCCTTAGCTGCAGCAGAGGAAGAGGAAGAAGGCACTGTTGAGGAGGATGAAGAGGAGGAGGAGGAGGAAGAGGAGGATTAAAACACAGGAGAAAAATGTAATTTTAAGAGTTTAAACATGAATTAGTAGACCTTAAAAGAAAGGCAGTTTTCTTTCTGATTTCTGTAGGCTCTTCTGTGTAGCTACCTTCCCCTCCTTTCCCACCCCTAAGCCTGCTGCTGTGAAGATTGCATCGTTGTCACTGGAAGAGAACACAACGAAGCAGCCTTGTTTCAGAGGAGTGGGCAAACACAGTCTGCTTCTGGTTCCTAGAATAACACTGCTTTGTAAGGAGTAACTACCGTTCACCCGGCGTGCACGTTGTTTTTCTAACCCGCGCTTCAATACCTTTATAAATTTTACTTAAAAAGAAAAAAAAAGTAATTGTATACAAATGTCTCTTTTATGCGCGAAAGTATACTATTTACATTCAGTAGAGAGCTTATTGAGATACTGGCCGAGCGCACCGCAACACCCCACATCCTCCTGCGTACCCCGCCGGCCGCCGCTCTTCATGGCGCCGCAGCCCTGGCCGGCACCACCGCGGGACGCTCCGCAGCCGGGGGGGTGCCGCAGGCGTTCGGCCGTCTGCCCCCGCACCACGCTTTCCCTGCTCCCCCGTCAGCCCGTGGCGAGTGGTATGCTCCGCCGTCGCGTCAGTCCTGCGCGGGCCAATAGGAAGCGGCTTCGGGAGTAGTTTAAACTCCGGCGGCGGTTGGGCCAGTGCGTTGCTTGGCTGGGTGTGCGCGGCAGGCGGCTGCCCTCAGGTCCTGCGCGCGGCGCCTGCGGGGATGGCGGACGAGGGAGCCGTGACCGTCTGCGTGCGTGTGCGTCCACTCATTGCCAGGTGAGGCCCCGGCCGGCTGGGAGGGCTGCGCCTGAGCCCCGGGCCGGAGGGGAGGCTGCGGGCGGCCTCAAGGTCCCTCGGCCTCCCAGGGTGTTGCTGCGCCTCCCCCCGGCCTTCAGCAGGGCCCCTCGGGAGCGCCGCTGCCGCCTCGCTGTTAGCCCGGGTCTGGGCTCCACCCGGTGTGCGAGAGCCGGGTCACACACGGGGTAATTAGCTTCTTACGCGTCTCCGCAGAGATGGGTGCTGTGTGGTCAGTAATTCCACAAAGCTAGCACACCTCTTAATACACAGTATATCTTACACAATTTGAGCAGCCGTCGCACTTAATTTTCACAGGTTCTCGTAAGCCCCGTCTCTAAAAGTACAGCGTTCTTTTCCCTGAGTGTGCTATGTGGGGAAGGCGCTTTGTCAGTAGGAGACTCTTTGTTCGAGGGTGGATCTTTTACTGTGCTAATTAGGTTAGATCACACATAGTTCCAGTAATTTTATGTTTTGTCTCTTTAATGATTTGGTTCTCCTTGAGCTTATTTTGTGTCCCAGCTTGATATGTTAATAGTGTCTACTCCTTTCCTCACAGCTGTGTTTTAATAACTGTACGGATTTAACTAACATCCTCAGATTTTTCAAATTCTTTATTGTCTTTCACTATAGGTAGTTATGGTTCTTTCCCCTTGCTTTTCCATTTTTAAAGTAAACAATCCTCATATCACTGTGGAGAGGGGGAGGTGGGGTCACAAATGTGGGGTTGCCACCCCATGGCGGGAGGGGGGTGGGCCCATTACAGGAGCAGAGTCCTAACCTAATAACCTTAACAACATCTCATCTTCTAGAGAAAATGATCTGGAACATAAAGTGTCGCTGCACTGGAGAAGTGAAAATAATACGATATCCGACGTGAATGGTACAAGAGTATTCAGTTATGGTAAGACTATAAAAGCAGTTCATTTTTATGCTTACACGGATCTTTGTTACCATACTACTTGAATGTGCCAACTAACATGAATGACCTTAACTTTTTGCAATACCCTTGAACCTCCTTCCAACTTCATAAATTTGAAGATGTGCCATTGGGGCATGCAGGATGTCTGTTGTAGTCAGTACCAGGAATGTGCTTTTGAAGTCAGCTTCCTGATGGATGTTGCTTTCTCTGTTCCTGTTTGTGGCGTACAGTGGTTTTAGAAAACATGAGCGGGATTCTTTTCAAATTAATTCCAGTTAGAAATGGACTACGTTAGCTAGTCCAGTGCATTTAGGGAGAAGGAGGTGGGGGAACCTAAACCTAAAATGGAAAAGTGCCTAGTGTGAATGTTAGATTCTCATAACTAACAGCCTTGCTTTGAGTCTCTTCCTACTGATCTGCTCATTAACATGAATATAGCCACTACAACGATTTTTCCCAAAATGCAGATTCAATCAAAGTGTTCTCCAGGCTAGGAGTTTAATCAGTCTGTCTTGTCAGGCTTACAGTCCTCAAAAATAAAGTAGCCATAATTGGTTTGGGGATTAAATGGGGTGACTATATAACTGTGATCATTTTTTTTTTGTTGTTTTTTACTTGTCTGTTCATTGTATCTTTCTTGGTACTGTGTTTCATATCTCTTTTTTAAAAAAAAAACAAGCCTGTGCTGGTGCCACAATACATTTTATGTTTGAACTATCCTACAATCTGGTGCCCACTTACTGGATTTGAGGTCAGCAATAGTGAGTAAGATGGCAGCTTGGTTTTGACATCCAATACAATGGATTCACATGCTTTATTTTAAAATTCTTTTCAAGATCGTGTATTTCAGTCAAGTGACAACACTCAGCAGTTATATGAAGGTGTAGCTGTTCCAATTATACAGTCAGCTGTGCAAGGTTATAATGGTAAGTCTTAAAACTGTGTTTAAATCCTGTTTATAATGTATTTCATACGTAATTAGTAAAAATTAACCATCTTTCTAGGCACAATTTTTGCTTATGGACAGACTGCTTCAGGGAAGACATACACAATGATGGGAAATGAAGATTCTGTAGGCATTATCCCTAAAGCAATTCAACATGTTTTCAAAATCATTTGTGAGGTAAGCAATTCCATTAAATTGAAGTGACTGAAAGGACTAGTAATATTTGTGATTGTCACATAAAAGTTAATTAGTATCAAGGAACTTATGAAAGAAATTAATTTATCTTGAACCATATGTTGCAGTTGCTTTGCTATCCTTGCAAAGATGAGTGGTTTAAAAAAAAAAGTAATGGGACTGTTAGCTGTGTTCAGACTTGATTCCTACTATGGGGGGCTGTTAAACTTGCAAATACACTAAACTTTGGTTACAAATACAAACAGATGCCTGCTCAATGTGGTAGGTGAAGCAATGTGAAGCTTTGCTTATTCTGTTTTTTAAATTCAAAAAAATTACCAGTATTTAAAGACTTTTTAGTGGGAAGAATATGATACTAAATTTACTTATTTCAGGCTTTAAAAAGAATCATAGGCTAATTGCTCTATGGTAATAGGAAGCAAAGGGAAGGTGCAAGTCAAAACAGTGATTTCCAAAACATCATCTGCAGAGCACTTGCTTCTGACCTGAGGGTTTCAGGCAATCATTAAGTGACTTTCACAGCCCCTTTGAGGAGGTGTAGAGTACCTTAGGGGGTCTACAAAAGTAACTGAAGCCAAGAAAATTTTCCATGGTGCTGTAGTCCTTGAGTTCATTGTGCAGCCTTTCCTCAACCCAGTATTGTTTACCAGGGAGGCAGGGGAAGAAGCAGCAGCAAGGTAAATATAAGCAAAGAGGGAGAGAAGACTAGGTACACAGAGGAAGGAGCCTAACCAGGAGGAGGTTAGATATGGAAAGGGTATTTAAGTAGGAGAGTTATTGTCATGCTTCTGTAGGACAGTTACCTTACTTTTATAGCCTACTAAAACTGATATAGTGTTAATGCAGCTGGAAGGAGGTGGGGTAGAAGAAAAATAATTCTGCATTGGTATTGCTAATGTATGAAGAGGATGGGGGGGGGAGAAATCTGTGGAATGGTATCCAAACATATTCATTGACTTAAGAATACTTGCATTAAAAGGTATTCATTGGTTAGTCTGTTATTTTTTTTCTTTGAACATTAGATTCCGGATCGAGAATTCTTGCTAAGGGTTTCTTACATGGAAATCTACAATGAAACCATTACAGATTTGCTTTGTGATACCAGGAAAAAGAAGCCTCTAGGAATTCGTGAGGATGTTAATGTAAGTGGATGTTATATAGTGCAAGTACCATATCTGCTTAGATTGAAGGAAGGTGTTTTTTAAAACAAAAAACAGCCTTCAGAGGAATCTAGTTGAAGACTTTCCTGTGTCAAACTGTGTAATTGTTATCTTGGGAATTAGCAGAAGGACACTTGATATAGTAAAATAACAACAGTGAAGTTGGGCATACTGTTGCTGCTTTATCTTTATAAATGTTTGTAAGAGAAAATTAATCTCTTTAGTTTTTCAGGATAATATATTTTATTGAACTTAGACAACACCCAAGTAATCACTGTCAAGCTAATAAAATTTATACAAACATGATATTAAGCTTCTAGTTTAATGTGTTAGTAGTCTCCACCAGAAATACAGTTACTATAATACCATCTTCATATCATCTATGATGTAGGTATAATTTTCTTCTACTGTAATCATAGAATAACCATCAGGCTAGAACAATTCAGTAAGACGATCAGTAGGGAAACATAAATTTATATTAATGCCATCTTCAGTTATAAAGCTTTGTAGCAAATAGAAAAATAAACCACCAGTTTTTGATTGTTTAGGCCACTGAAAATATGCTTTTGGAACTTGGCAAGAAAGGAGACTTGGCAAGAAAGGAGACTTATCAGTTATGATTATGGCCTTGTAACATTTACTGAGAAAGGGACTCCTGGATTCACTTAGAAAGTGTCCGGAAGACTATTTCCCTTACCAATTTTATTTTTAGCAAGTTTTCTAGATATGTTTCTTGTGTCTTTAGGCTACAGTTCTG
Source organism: Falco cherrug (assembly GCF_023634085.1). NCBI lineage: Eukaryota > Metazoa > Chordata > Aves > Falconiformes > Falconidae > Falco > Falco cherrug. Next base: position 70,449,992 of record NC_073697.1, read on the forward strand.
ATAAAGGTCTAAACTTTCCTCATACCTTGTGTTCACAGAAAAAACATTCAACTGATGTTGCTTCCTTTTAAGAAGGAAGCAAACTTGAACAAATGCTATAATAATTGCTAGTAATGTTAATGTATTGAAGTGAGTTTGAGTTCAGTAAGATTTATTACTGTTTCTGTTCTTAAGAGGAATACGTATGTAGAAGACCTGATTGAAGAGGTAGTGGTTGCTCCAGAACAAGTTATGGCATGGATCAGAAAAGGAGAAAGTAAGTTGTTTAGCCAATATCAGCTGATATCTTAGAAAAGCATTGCTGAATATATCTAGCATCATGAGGTATCTCTTTGAGATTATATTCAGAAATTAATGTTTTTAAGATAACAGACAAAAAGCATGATTTTAAAGCTATGTCCAGTTAACCAGAACATAAGCAGAAGTACTCTAATATTGCTTTTTGACAGAAAATCGCCATTATGGAGAAACAAAAATGAACGAACACAGCAGCCGTTCTCACACCATCTTCAGAATGGTAAGAACTGTTTCACTATTAGGAGGGGTTTTTTATTTTTGAACTGGCAAAGATTTTATTGTACCCTCTTCTAGATCATTGAAAGCAGAGAACGAAGTGATCCTGCAAATGCAAACTGTGAGGGAGCAGTGATGGTATCCCACTTGGTAAGCTATACTCTCAAGAAGTTATTAAATAGGCATTTAAGTAGAGAATTTATTGTTACCACTTGTTTGAGAGAATAATGTTACTTTATTGTGACACTACAAGCATGGTTTGTTGTTAATGTCTAGCAGACATTTCTTGGGCAGGTGATCAGAAATATGTTCACTGTATACAGGGAGACTCCTGGGGTGTTACCTAGAGGATATCTTCCCACCAAAGGGAGTTCTGACATGGGAGTAGTTCCTACACAATTCATGCTGGACTGGGGAGTTCACGCCCTTCCCAGAAGTGTAAGGGGCTATTGTCAGAGTGCTCTTGCATTTTGCTAAACACTGCTTTCTCTACAATTGTTCCCGACTGCTGACAAACCTAGTGAACTTATTTGTAAAATGGGTAATGTTAAGGCTTCTCTTAGCCTCAGAATTAATTGTTAAAAGAACACGTGGCTTATAGCTGCGAAGGCCAGGAGATATTTTTTTTTCAAAAGTAACACCACTTAATATCTCTTTAGTGGATTACTAGGATATGAAATACTTTAAGCTGGGGGGACTACACTGCTCATCTCTAGAGGAGTGTTTTGGTTTCTGAAGCCTTTTCTGTACAGCCTTTTCTTGATTCTCAGAAGAGAATCCAAATCTGAAGGAGTGAGAAAAGTATTAATGCTTTTCCCAATTTAGCAAGCTTGAAGTCCATCGCGTGCATTGTGGAAAGAGCTTTCTGTTCTGGCTTCATATGAAAAAGCTCTGAGATCTGAATGTAAACACTGCTGGTGCAGTATTTGAGCAAACTGCCTGCTTTTTTTTCTCACCATATCTTAATGGTTCTACTCCTTATACACACCTTCTTCCCTGTCTCTGTTCCAACTGACTTTATAGGAACCTCTGCTAATGTGGAGATAGGGAAGGGGTTTTGGCCTTTTTGGTCTGTTGCTGCTTGATGGAGTTAGTACAGCATTTTACCATTTTAAACAAACTAATTAAAGTGAGGGCTACTTGCTCAGACAAATTGTTATGGGATGCTATAAAGGTCTAACTGACTTTGAACCAGATTTAGAGTGAGGCTTCTCCTCTGGTGTACCATTTCTTCCTTTCCTTATCACCACAATGACAGGCAAGGAAGAGACATACAGCTGGTACAGGACAGGGTGCTAGATAATCTCATCTAGGCTCACTTTCCCATGAAAGATGGACTGGATTTTCTGTGATTCTATGAAGCCTCCTATGGCTTGAATCTGTAGTGAATGCTTATATACTGAGAAACGGTTTATTTTTTTGTTATGGAGGGTAGAGGGACTTGTAGTGCATGTTTGAAATACTGTTCAGAATGATATAATAGAGTTCATAAGAACTATTCTGTGTCTTTGAAAGTATTGGTTGGTATGTGTCGTAGCTATGGATTACTTCCAATAATGACAGACCTCTTGCTTTTTTGGAGTGTAACTTTAATTTATTAAATTCTTAGCAGAGATTTAGAGGATCTAAAATGCCTCAGAACTAACCTGTGAAATATTTCATGAATTTGTAGAACTTGGTGGATCTGGCAGGCAGTGAAAGAGCTAGTCAAACAGGATCTGAAGGTGAGTGTTAAATGAGGCTATCCTGATGACCACTTCTGTTAATGAACCCTTATGAAAGACTATGATAGAAAGGAACTTATTTGATATATGTGCAATTGTGTTAATTATTGTTTATAAATAATCTCTTTTGCCCTTGGTGGGGCAGAATCTACTCAGGAAAATGCTGTAAAATGCAAACAATTAGATAATACAACTTTTCCAGAATAGCAAGTCCAGCAACAGTCATACTGAACTAATGGAGTGGACATGATTCAGTAAAGATTCACCTGCAGTAAAGAGATCCTTAGAAGCTTATAGGGACTTGTGTAAAGTTGAAAAGTTAATAATGTCTCGCTTCAGCAAAGAGGAACCTTGATAATTGACGATAACAGCATGAAGTAGCGCAAAAATGCTTTTATCATAAAAATCTGAGAGGAACACAAGTTAATACACTATCTTACAACATTTGGCTTAGCTGTTCCTCGTATTCTAAGGCTGGTTTGGTATACTTACACGTGTAAATACATGCATTTGCAAAACCTACACAGGAAACAAAATTGAAGTTCTTATGGCCACAGCTACTTACTATGTAAAGATTGGTTTTGTGCTAGATTACTGTTGTATTTTTATGCATTTCAGCTGTTATAAAGGATTTGGTACTAGCTGCTGATAGGTCATAGTGCATTGCAGCATTTCACAATTAACTCATGGATAATCCTTATGAACATAACATAGCACAGAAGCTTGACAGATTGAAAATGTATCTTAACGTTGTTTTTAATTTAAATAATTACTGTTTGATACCCAGGTGTCAGACTGAAAGAAGGCTGCAATATAAACCGGAGCTTGTTCATTCTTGGTCAAGTTATCAAAAAACTTTGTGATGACCCTTCTGGGTAAGCATGTGTGTTTGCATACCTGTTTTAAGTCAGTCACTAATGAACTATGAAATATAAACCTTTTATGTATAATCCTATTTTGTGTAGGTAATTCAAACAACCTGTTACTTCTAGAAAAGATGTTTACTGTGTTTTTTCTATGTAAAAATACTAATACTTTCTTCCCTCTTTCATCAGGTTTATAAATTACAGAGACAGCAAGCTGACACGAATTCTGCAGAACTCCCTTGGAGGAAATGCTAAGACGGTCATTATTTGTACAATTACTCCCGTTTCTTTTGATGAAACGCTCAGTACTCTTCAGGTAAAACTTTTTACTGGTTCTCAAGCATTATTCTGACTCAAGGCTTCATTGTAGACAGGTTGGAAGGATGGAAAACTGTCATCTGTTGGATCTGTAGTCAATTGAATCTTCTAAAGGCCCTCTGTGGCCTTGCAACTTGAAATGTTTGTTTTGTACGCTTCTTTTTCCCAGTTGTCATCTTGTACTAAGCTGTCTAACTAGAGCTTTCTGGCAGTTGGACCAAAGCTCCTTCTCTCACCTTTTGGGCAGGAAATAACATCTTTTCTCATTTGCCTTTTCCAAGCACAGCTAGAACTAAACCTTTGTTAACACAAAATGTTAGGCCCTACAGGGAAGGAGGGTAATTAAATATTCATGAACTGTATTCTTTAAGTAGGATTGTCTTCCTGCTTTTTTGGTGGTCTTTTGAGGGTTTTTTTATGAAATAAAAATAATTTAGTATGGTTTTGCTTAAATATCAGGCTTCGCTTTTTTTTTACATGAAAAAATAAGTAAATGTCAATATTTGTCTTTTTTATGTATTTATCTAATAAACTGTCCCTTTTCTTATGTTGGGAAATGAGACACAATAAGGTTTTGAGATATTTGTTCTCTATTGCCCATGAGAGAATATTCTTCCAGTTTGCCAATACAGCCAAAAGAATGAAGAATACTCCGAAAGTTAATGAAGTACTTGATGATGATGCCCTCCTGAAGAGATACCGCAAAGAAATTCTGGATTTGAAAAAGCAGCTGGAAGAAGTATGTAATAATAAACTTACTAAAATCAATCTATCATTAGTACTGATAGATATTTGGAAACATCCTGTTTTTAAACCAAAACAAGTTAATTTTGTAGGTGTAAGTAAACTGTTTAGTCATAACTGTTGCTTTTATTGAGAGGACAGAAACTGAAAAGATGTGAAGTTTAGAACTGATGATAGTAAACACCTTTGTGAAAGCTGATACTGAATGAGATCAACTGAGTTGCTTGCTTTCTGTAGGTTAACGTTTAAGAAATAGAAATCTGTCATCCCTTATATCACACTGTAATATTGCCATTGATCAAAAGGAATAATTGCAGTATAAGAATTTATGAATATCAGTTAAAGATTCCAATTTAATTCATGGGGTTTTTTGCCTTACTGATGTTTAACTTCAACTTAGTTGCAAGAAGTTGCAGCTGCATAAGATTACGGGCAAAACTTAAATGTAGCTTCTGGCTACACATAAAGAATGAACAACTAACTTCCTGCCAGTGTGTTCTCTCATGTGTTTGTCTTTCTCCAGAAATCTGTGGAGTTGAGGAGCAATCTTGCAAGTCTTGTTATGGCATAGATAATAAAAGATAAAGCATAGGAAAAATCACAATTCTGAGTGTACTATTTTGGTGAATTGAACTGTTAAAATATGACTTTTTGTTTGCAAAAATAGAAAAATATGTAGGAAAATTAAGTAAAAATAACTGACCTTCTTTTTTTAAAGAGAATTAATTTGCAATATGAATGTGCACCTAGAGGTGTTTGTCTTCTGAGATAGTAGGTAGTGAGGAAAGTACTTAAGTACAGAAAAGCTTGTTGGGAAATCCCCTGTGAACTTTGAATTACTGTATTGTAAGCTTATGATAAAGTTGTAAAATATCTACTACTGTAATGCAGTTGCTTCACAACAAAATAACTTTTCAGTACTTAAAATTTTAAAAGACTACAGGCATTAAGGTAGCTTGCTGTTATTTGACAAATGAATCAGTTCTCTAAGAGCTTCAGGCTTCTGGCATTATGGGATGGTCATCTTAAACTGTTACACTCAAAAGTATGGGGTTTTTTTATCCCCCAAAAAATCTAAGACTGTATTGTTTGGGGGAGTTTTGACCCCTTAAAATACCAAGTCTACAGGCAAATTGTAGACTACATTGTCAGTTTCCTTCTTAAATATTGAAGACGGCTCTTCCAGGCTTACAAGAATGTATGTGTGTAGTTTTCCTTAAATATTTATGATTGTGTATCTTCTGTAGGAGTAGCTTGTGTTCTTAAAATATCAGTTTGATTAATACTCTTCTCATGGAAGGTGTCTTCAAAGACTCAAATCCATGCAATGGAGAAAGACCAGTTGGCTCAGCTGTTGGAAGAAAAAAATTCTCTTCAAAAAGTACAAGAAGATAGGATACGGAACTTAACTGAGATGCTGGTGACTTCTGCCTCCTTTTCCTCAAAACAGAAAGCCAATGTAAGCACCTGTTCCAGATCTTGTTTACTCTGAAATACTTTGCGAAAGCTAATATTAAATACATAGGGTTATATTTACAATGAGGAATAAGTTTAATAGACAATTTTCACATTTTTTTCTTATTTTTGAAGGGGTAACTTGAAATAACTTCTGAGTGAGTATCAATTCAGTGTTGCCTTGCAGTGAACAGACTGTGGAAGCTTTTGCTTTCAAACCATTATGCTGTAGTTCAGTTTTGAAGAAACTGCAAAACTGTCTAGGTAGCTGCTGGTACTGTTACAGAGCTAGCTTAGTGCAACATCTATTCTCTACTTGTGCTTTCATTGTATCACTTTTCCTGTAAATACAGGTGTGTTTGTGTTTGTTTTTTTTTTTTTTAAAAAAGGCCAAGAGAAGAAGAAGAGTTACTTGGGCTCCTGGTAAAATAAACCAGATGAGCATGAGTTGTTTTGAAGACTTTACATCAGGGCTGACTGAAACAAAAAAAATGAAAAGGTCTCTGTCATCAGTACCAGACACAGAGGATTGTAAGTACCATCCAGAGAAAATAAGGAGACTCTGCAAAACTGCTTTGAAATGAGAAATAATCCCTTTTTAATAAATCTAAGTTAAAAAGCAAATTAATATGCTAACAATATGAAAGCTACATTTAGTTGGCCCTACTATACTACTCAAATTATGTTCCATGAACTCAGTTTTGAAAGAGTTACCTGTAGCCCATGAGGAAATCCTATTTTCCAGCAAAGAATGATGCCTGAAAGGGAAGTGGTTTTAGCACAATAATACTGGTAATGCTTGTGCTTTTTTATTTAAAAAGGGGAGCATTGGTCTTACTATCCCAGCTGAAATAGTGTAGCAAACTCCTGTTGGATAATTTTGCAAGCATTACTTATTTTGCCAAAGGGAATAAGTCAACTCTCTGATAGCACGGATTAAGAAGTCCTTGCACATGCTTTCCAAGAAGATTACTTTTTTCACCCCTGCTCTTCAGCATATTGAGCTTTAATTTTTAAAACCAAAGGTAAGAGCTGTGAGGTAAAAGGCAGGGTCTACAAATACTTCTGCCATGCAACCTACTCCAGCCCCCTGTTTTTTTGTAAATGTAGCCAAAGTTATTCTTCAGCACAGGCTATCTATTAAAACAATGTTCTTCCCCTCAAAAAGGAGAGGGGGGGGAAGTGTGTGTCAAATTCCAAAATTCTCAACAAGAATAGATCAGTCATTACTCAACAATCAAATTGAGGTAGAGAAATACAAGGATGACTTAGAGGGGTGAGGGATGAAGTTGAACTGAAAACACAAGAATAAATGGACAGGTTTTTTGCTGGATTGTAATTTCTTACAGCCTTATTGCCAATCCTTCTACCAAGCTGTTTTGCTTGTGGGGGTTGACAGGGTGTTTTTTGGGGAGCCTGGGGGGCGCATGTGTGGTGTGATCTATGTTTTTTTCTTTAAATCTTGCAGGATACTGTTGAGTTGTTCTTTCCTTGACACTTAAATGCTTTTCCTAATCTCCAGTTAAATAATGAATACTAATGCAAATCCAGAATATTAACTTGTGCTAAGGTGGTCAGCGTGAGTGTAGGGACTGGTCCTCAGTGTTATTTCCTTTCATAAGAAAAAACAGTGAGTTTCAGAAGTCACATCCAGTGTGCTACATCTCTTCCATTGAATGATTGTTTCCAATGTGATAAAAATTTTCAAGGAAACAATTCTTGATGTCCAGTTTAAAATCTACTGCTACTCTGTATTTTTCTAATACATCTTTCTCTTCAGCTATATTAGAGAATTTTGAATATGACAACCAGTGTCTGATGGCTCCTGATCAAATTTCAGATGAAGGGACTGCTGGACCTAACATGAATTGGGTAACTTTATAATCTATGCCAGTTGTCTAATACAGTGCATATATATTACATCCTTCTCAGTAAGATCAGCCTTACTTATCTGTAGGACACCAATATTCTTCTGTATGTCTGCAGTATTATTGTAACTGGCTAGAAAGTAAGTCTCATGGTCATCTCTGTGAAGCTGTGGGATGGCTCTATGATTCTATGGTTCTGTGGCAAATGACCCAGTAAGCTTTGGTACTTAAACAGGACTAGCCATGAAAAGACAAGCAACAAGGAATGTAATTGTAATACTAAAATTGCTTGATTTTGTAGATCAGTTAACTGAGTGGTTATTTTTCTAGACTCAGAAAGACTTTGAAGAATCTGTGCAACTCTGTGAAGCATTAGCACTAGAAAAGGTTAGTCTGTTCTGTGTTTTCTAGAAATAAGACTGACATTCCAACAACAACTTCTAAAGTGTCTTGTGCTGCTTCTTCAGGATATTGCTGTAAATGAGGTCAACGTCCTGCAAGCTAACTTTAATAGCCTAGTATTGGAAAATGAGCAGTTGAAGTTAGAAATAAATGAAATGAAGGAGAAACTGAAAGAAAAAATGGAAATGGATGAATTTGAAGCACTGGAGAAACAAACACAAAAAGACCATGAGGTAAGGTGCATTGAAATAAATACAGAGAATTCTCTATGCTCAATTTTTTTCTAGAGTTTATTTGGTGTATGTGTACTTGGATGTTGATTCACAAATAAATAGTATTGTAAGCTACATTCAGCAACAGAATGCATGAACCCAGGATTTAAGCCGGATTTACTCGGTGTAAAATTCAGACTTTTTTGGACTTTTTTTTTTGGAGCGTCACATACTGAAGTCTGGTTAAACATATTTTTGTGTATATATATGTATCCAGATATTTTTTATATATGCATGACATGAATTTCACTTTAGATGTCAGCAAAAGGCTTGTTTTGCTGTTTTGAAGTTAAAGTATATTTGTGAAGCTATGTTTCACATTTCTTGTGCAAAACAGTGGTTTACAATCCAAGATAGCTCTGGTTTTGGTCATGCATTGAACTATATAAGCATTAACTTTCAACATATTAAACAGTAATAAAATATTTTAAAATAATAGCGTGAATAGTAATGTCTGGAAAAATGAAACTTACTTTGTACTAGGAAGTCAGAAATGGTAAACCTACCTACTAGATAACTTATGAGATTAAGCTTAATAATAAGATAAGAAAAGCTGACTTTCAGTTCTCTTTATCTTCTTGTGCTGTTAGTGGACATGTACCTTGTTTGTCCAAATGTTTTATGCTCCAATCCTGTAATCTGTGTTATTTGTATCAGTTTCTAGCTGCCTGAGGGCTAGACTGAAATAAGTTGGGGTGGAAAAAAAAAAACAAACCACTCCAAACAAAAGAAGAAACAACCAAAAAGAACCCCAAAACAACAGCTTGAGGTATTAAGAAATGGATGTATTATTCCAATCCATTTCTTTCCCAATACCTTTTCTGCAAACTACTTGTACGTGCTAGTCTGTTTAATATGCTCTGACCACTAAACTAAGGTTGAAGCTGAAGCTACATCCTTTTGCATTGTGTTAGGTTACAATTTAACATCGCCTCTCACTTCCACTGTGTTCCCTACAAAGATTTATGGATCTTAAACAAAATGGATCCACAACAGATTATGGTTTAGCTTGTATTTAAGTTTCTTTTTTAGAAGACTTTGTATGCTAGACTAACTGTGCTATCTTCCTTATAAGCCAACACTTAACAAATACTCAGTCACAACTTTCCCTGCAAAGCTTTTGTGTATCTAGTGACAGGTGCACTGTTCTAAAGTAGCTTCTATTACAAGAATTGGTTTTTAATGATTCATGTTTTCAGATATGTATCTGAAGACAGTCTATAAAACGTATTTGATACCCATATAGCAGATTAATTACAGCAATACTGAAAGGTCACATACTTTACCAAATACATTAGTTGAAATCCATCAGTTTAAATCGCAACGTATATATACAGGTAAACTCTGTTCTGAAAAATGACATTAAACTACTTCTGACAGTAGTATCGTACCACATCTTCTACAACCATCATCTGATTTTTAAGATTACAGATAGGAGTACAGTAAGAAGAAAACCCTAACTATGTAGAAATACTCACAGGAGAGTGCTTGTTTTAAAGCTCTTCCCTGATCTTAGTTACGGATTGGATTTTCTCTTTGCCTGTGCTTGTGACTGCAGAAGTGCTTGTAGATTAAGTGCTTATCGTAAAGCTTTGCTAACAAAGACCAAAATAAAGGAGTTCTTCAATTTTAGAAGTGCTTTTCTATCTAGTCTTCTACTTGTGCCTCTTGAGGATGGAACAATGTGTTCATGCCTTGATTTACCTCAATTTTGGCACCTTTTCATTCCTGTTAGTAAATAGATTAAATTATAAATATCTGTACTGTGTCATACTAGACACAGACATGTACTGCTTACATGACTAGAATTTTGCATCTGTACATTTTCTACATTAATTGCTTTGATCATATTGCTTTTGCTTCTTGAGCTGTTAAGATTAAATTGAACTTGAATCTTTTCTAAAACAGAGCGACTTTGCTGTTTAAATAGATATGTGTGTATATATAGTTTGCCCATTAATGCAAAAGATAAAACCTTGCTTATTTTCATGGTGTTGGCAACTAAAACTACTGGTGTGGGTGCTTTCTAACATCCTCTGCAATTTTGCTTCAATTTGCTCCACAGATACAACTAATGCATGAAATAACCAACTTAAAGAGTCTAGTTTCAAATGCTGAAGTGTACAATGAGGAACTTGAGGTGAGCCTGTCCATGAATTTACATGCAATAAGACTTACATATAGTGTGCTTGGTTTTTTATCTCAAAATACTGTATTTGCTAGACATCGTTGGGCTCTGGTTAGTCTTAATAGCTCTAAGGAGGATATGTCTAAAACCTATGAATGTTTACTATGTACAAAGCAGGCTTCTGTTAAATTCTTACCTGAAAAACTAAACTGGGCACTAGAACTTTCTTCTCCCTCTTTTTCTCCAACTTGTAGGCAGAAATAAACTCCAAATTGGAAGAGCTGAGAGAGAAAGAGAACAAAATAAAGATATTACAGAATCATGTGGAAGAACTGCAGAAAGCAGGAGCAGAAAAAAAGGACATATCTTTTTCAGTGGTAAATTTGAGTTTTCTGCTGGGTTAATAGTTGGTTCTGGTTTTGTTGGAGGTGGATTAAATATTGGTGTAATATTGATATAATTGAAACTTCTTTCCCTACAGATCTTGAAGATTTTTTTTTTACAAAGCTTAATGTGAATTACTACAGCATCGTACAGCAGTACTCTGAAGTAAACCTATGGGAAATGCTGCTCTTTAACCCATCTTTCATTTGAGTCTGCTACTGTTCCTTCTCGACTAAATTTATCAGGTTTTCTGAGCCTGTATTTACATTTCAACCACGTTACAATGAACTCACTTTATTATGTCTATATATTTCTTGATTTCTTCAAGTATTTATCTGTTCCTTTCAGGGAGATTCTGATAAGCTAACTGAGGAAATTCAGCAGTTAAATAAATCCCTTTTAGATAGTGAAACCATAGCCTTGGATGCCAAAAAAGAATCTGCTTTTCTCAGAACTGAAAATTTGGAACTGAAGGAAAAGATGGTAAGTACTTACCTTATATACATAATGTATATTACAAACTGCTGTCAAAGACCTGTCTGCTCCCAGACTAGTGAAGAAAGCAATCATAATTGATAAAGACAAGATGTGGTAGAGTATTTGGAGAAAGAAAATGACTCATGTGCCAAGGAATGCTTTTATTATGGAATTCAAGGAAAATGGGTCTTCAGGAAAAAGATAAAAAGAAAATAGGCGCTGCTCCCAAAGGAGTGGGATGGGGTAGTTTTAGGTTTACCAGTAGAGAGAGAGAGAGCAAATGAACAGTCTTTAGGGAGTTAATAGGACATAAAACTTGAAACCTAATTTTACCAGAGAACGAAAGAGAATAAGGGATAAGTTCAGAAGTGGGATGGAGCTTACTTTGAGCTTTGAAGGACAAAAGACAAAAATAGTAGAAGCAGTTGTGGCCCTGACCTCTAAGGTAAGGTATGTTTTGTTATAGGACTCTGACAGGAACACCGTTGTTAAACATGGCAGAATAAGCCACAATTTATTAAGGCCAAAGTTGTAAGCGACAAGAAGAAATGTGACAGACGCAATATTTAGATTTTAAGCAAGTAGACTTTTATTTTGTGTGTGAATTGCATGTTGTTTTGTTTTCCTGAAGAATGAACTCGCAAATAATTACAAGCAAATGCAAAAGGATGTCCAATTCTATCAAAGCCAAATAGAAGCAGGAAAAGCCAGTTATAAAAAAATGCAAGCTGACTTGCAGAAAGAGTTGCAGTCTGTATTTCAAGAAAATGCAAGACTAACTTCACTAATGGAGGGTAAAGTTCCAAAAGGTACTGTTCCAGGTGGTGCTTTTTTCTCTCTCTCTCCTCCTTTTTCCCCATAATGGTGGGGGGCATAGGGAAGACCTTGGCTCTTGTTCTCTCATACTTTGAGCTTCTGTCAGTATTGGAGAGTCTGGTACTGCTGGCACATAGTAACTGCTTTAGCACTTTCTTGCACTATTTGGAAAACTGCAGCTTACAGGATGTTTTGTATTTTGCGCAAAGACTGTCAAGTTAATAAAGGCTGTTGGAGTGAATCTAAACTAAATTGGATGTCAGCCTAACAAGTGATGACCAAATTCAGACCACTAGTTTCATGTTGGCCATTGGTATAATTCTAGAAGAGTGTATTGTACAATGTGACATCTGGAATGCATTATAAATCTTCTGCTTAACTTAGAACATACTTTTTCTCTCATACTCCTATTAATCTAAACTTTTTAATTCTCTAGATATGCTCTGTCTTGTGGAGCTGGAAAAAAAGGCAGCTGACTTAAAAGGAGAACTAGAGAAAACACTGAAAGAGAAAGCACTTCTACAAAAACAAGTAGATGAGCTCTCAGAATATCAGACTCTACCAAATGTTGTTGAGATGCAGCAGAAAGAGGTAAACAAAATATTTAACTTGTTTTTTTAGTACTTGACTGGTAACGTGTTTATAGAGGCCTACTCGATATGAAGTTCTAAAGCTAGAAGTTATCTTGAAGCAAATAACCTGAGACTTTGTGATTAAGTTCATCAAGTTATTGTTTTCCAGGTATTTAATATTTGCACCTAGGAATAAATTTGAAGTAACATGCTTAGTCACAAAGTCTACTATAATTAATGAGGAATTTCTAGTCCAATATTTGTCTGCCTCATTGCCATGGTCACCATTGATAACTGTGTATATGTATAACGGTGTTTGATCCTGCTTTACTATGCTAAAACTGAATCTTTGTCCAGTTGGCCAAAGAGAAAATTTCAAGATCTTTTAGCAGAAAAGCTGCTTGAGAAGTGATTCAACTTGTGAGTTCTGGAAAACTTGTAAGGAAACTTTCCTGTTTCCTGGCAAGTCAGGGCTTAGTCTGCTAAGTTTGCTGTGTTTGCAAACAAATCCTTTTAAGACACACTTTTTAGGTTTCTTTATCATTAAATACCTGCTACTAAGTACACGCAGTGAAAATTATTCATGGCAAGTGATCTCACAAACTCATGAATGCTCTGCAAAAACCATGAAAACCTTCCAGTGGTCTACTTCCACTAATAAACAAAATGTATTAGATGTTAACAACTTCATAAACTTTGTATCATAAAGTATTGATACATCTAAATGTTCAGTTTAGGAGTTGTAGCTGGAAATATCAGTCCAGTCCTAGCTCAAATGTAAGAAACTAAATGTTTAAAGAACACCTAAAGAGTTAAAGGAGGGGTTTCAAGGTTTTGGAAGGGGCTTGTCTGCCTTCCTTCCTTCTCTTTGAAGGATTGTTTGCTAGATGGCTTCCTCCTGACAAAGCAAAGCCTAATGTGCTATGTGTTTGCCTGTACTTTATTACCTATACCTGCATATGAACAGCATTTTTTATTATGTAGCTATGACATACTGATTTAGAAAATACTATTAATATTGCTTTTCCGTTGGCAGATTATTGAAAAATGTGAGGAGCTACACTTAGTAAAACTGGAAAGAGAAAAGCTGCTTTCTGACGTAGCTGACAATGAAATTAGATTTAAACATATGACTGAAGAAATTGGAAAATCAGAAGACAGTCTAGCAGATGCACAACTTAAATATGTAAAGCTTGATCAGGAATATGTAGCACTTAAACAGCTCCATGAAGAACTACAGCAAAAATATGTAGCAGTATTGGGAAACAATGAACAAATGAAGCTTCAAATAGATACGCTATCCAAAGAAGCACAGGAGTCTAAAACAACTTTGGATGAAGTGAAATCAGAGGTTAGTGTCAGTGTACTCACATTTACAGATAAGAAATGAGGTATTCACAATATTAAAAAAAAACTTTTTTGAGAAGTAGTCTTTAAAGGTATAAATAATGTTGAAATTCCTCTGGTGTGAGTGGATATTACTTACTCTGTGCCAGGTGTACAAGGTTGCAGGATTGTGTAGCTTAATGGTCTCTTCTTTTTTGTAGGCAAAGAAATGTATATGTTGCTCCAGGTTATATGTTCTTCTTCTGTACTTGACCTTTTAATTCTTCTTTTTCCATTCTTAAGTTATGTTTTAGTATGCAAATACTTTAAGTATGCTGCTATGACCTACTCTATAAAGTCAGAGGAAACAGTCTCCTAATTAGGAACTGGACTCTGTTCAGAACAGATGATCTTTCAAACCAAAGAATCACTGCATAAACTGGCAATTAGAATAGTGGGGGGAGGGAGCCCCACTTAAAGGGAACTAAAGATGCATGTTTTTGACAAGGCTTTTGACACTGATATGGCTGTCATATTCTAGCTATGGATTTGGTAACTCCCAAGCTATGCTAAGGTTTCCTGTGTGGTGCTATGTTTTAGTAAGACTTTTGCTGCTAAGGAGAAACTGCAGGAAGGTTCCATAAATAAATGTTTATTTAACATGGACAAGAATATAAGAAGTGACTTTAAGTGGAATGATGAACTTCCTATTCTCTTGTTGAAAGCTAGTATCTCTCACGCTTTCTAAGCTAATATAAGATTCTGTGAGAACACGTACACATTATGCAGTTCTGTGTTACAATGAAAATTTCTGGCCTTTTCCTTTGCAAACTAAAGCTCTCTATCAAAATGAAAGAACTGGCAGAGAAAACGGCAGAGCACAAACAGCTTCTTGAGGTAAGAGAAGATTTTATTCAAACTCAGCAGAAGTTAAATGAAATGGAGCAGTTAAAAGAGCAAGAAAAGATTATGGAGTTGAGACTGGAGGCCAAGGATTCAGAGATTCAAGCAATTATTCAGCAGCTTACTGAACGTCAGGAAGAAATAAAAACTTTAACCCAGGAAAGAGATGACCTGAAGCAAAAAGAGGAGTCTCTCCAAGCTGAGACAGACCAACTCAAAGAGGATATAAAGGACACTGTTTCAATGGTAGGAATTCTGCCTTTATAGAAATTAACTGTACATGTAAAGGGGAAAAGTGTAAGAACAGTTAAAAACAATACTGAAATATAGAGGAGTGGGGTTTTGTGTATGTGTGTTTGTGGTGTTTTTTTTTTTAATTGAGGAGTACCAACTAATGTTGCAAAACACTTGAATGTTCTTCTGTGGATTTTCTGTCTTCTATTATAAAGAATATTTTGGCACATGAAGAACTGAGAAATGCACAGAGTTCTCTCAAGCAATCGCAGGAGACTGTGAAGAAGTTGGAAAAAAGTATTTCTGAAAAACAATTGCAGTTTCTGTGTGTTGAAGAGGCACTGGGGAAAACCATTAAAGAATACAAAATACAGGTAAAATGTTACATAATTAAAAATAAAAAAATCCTTTTAATATGTCTGCTAACACTGAAAACAAGCCTAATTGAGCCTGCTTTATAGTCTCTTCTGCTTGTCTTTGGAAAATTTCTAGGCCTTTAGTAGAAAGAAGGCAAGACGGTAGTACTGACTGATCTCTTATCCACCAGTTGGTGGTCTATTTCTGTAGTGCTTGAAGATGTAATGTACACTTTAGTAAATCTTTGCTTAACTAGTTTGCCTCATGGTTATCAGTTTGAGTGGTTAGCACGAGACAGCAAATGGAAGAAGAGGTAACGGTTACTTAAGGGTAGGAATGAGGGCAGTGGCTTATAATGCTTAGTCCCAATGAGAAGTGTAACACATGGTTGTAAATGGCAGCTTAGTTCCCAACACCGAGCGGAAGGCTGATCCCACTGGGTTTTGTGCCTCTTTGTTTGACAACTGATAGAGAATGGTGCTAAGAATGTTGTTAGACAGCTGCTTCAGTGGCACAGTTTCCCTGGCGGGAGAATCCATAGTATGTGAGTAGATTTTTCTTGAAGTATATCAACTGCCAGACTCATTAAGTCAATGGTTGTCAACTCAGTATTTGCATGTTTTGGAGCGAATGCATAAAAAAAAATATCCAACAAGTGTTTCTTGTTTGGCTTCTTGCTCTCAAACCTTTTTCTGGATAAAAAATCCAGCCGATAGAGCAGAAAACTGCTAAAAGACTGTTAGCATTTAAAACAAAACAAGTGACAAAGGCCAAAGACTCAGTTCTGGGGTCTTTCTAGTTTGGTTAGAGTGGTTTGATTATAAAAATACTGTAGCTGAATGAATCAAATGCAAAAGTTTTGCATTTAATTTTGGATTTGAATTGATAGAAATATGTCTTTGCACATTTCTAATAGATAGCACAAATGACAGAAGAAATAAAAATCATCACAATGGAGAGAGACGGGCTTGCTGAGGGCAAAACAGAAAATGATACCTGTAGAGAAAGTGATGAGCTTCAGGTGCAAAAGGAACAAATCTTTTCCCTTACACAAGAGAACAAATCATTGCAGGATAAGCTGGACCGTTTGCTTTTGGAAAAAGAAGAGTATGGAGAAAGAACTTTGGTAATTATCCTAGGGCTGTAATGGAAAGCATGCTTCTTTAAACTTTTGAGTGAAAATAATACGCAAAACTGAAGAAAAGGGTCCTGCTGCTTGGACTGCAGACCATTAAACACCAGGATTATTACTGTTTACTTGAAATGTATTCCACCCTTATTGTTGTAAATGGACTACTAGTAGAAGAATGACAGACATTTTTCTGTAAATAGAATTTTAACTTGATCATGATGTTTTGAGTTGACCTGCACAGAGATGAGGTTCTATAATAAGCAATTTTTAGCTGCAACTATTTTATCAGAAAGGTGGTTCTGCTTTTTCAAAGCATAGATAGAACTGACACATTTCTGGGCAATCAAAGGAACATTGCAGCCAATGCTTTCTGTAATTGGACATGCTGATTACACATTTGATATCTATATATTCAAAGTGTGTGTGTGTATATACACTTTGAAAAAACTAAAGTATGAGCATATATTAATATTTATGGGGAGAGCAGACAAATACCAAGAAATAATTACCTTGACAACCACTACTGCTGAGATGAGAAATATGGATAAGGTCTCTGGTTTGTGGGGCTGGTTTTGCTGGCTTTTTTCATTGTTTGGGTTTTGTTTTGGGGGTGTTGGTTGCTTTTTGTGTGGCTTTTTTATTGGTTTTTTTCTCCTCAGGCTTAATCTATGGTCATGAAATTCTACTTTTGGTAACTTGTTTCAGAAGTCCTCACTTCAAACATTATTTTTGTGTGTCCCATTCCAAGAAACTTGAATTGCATACTGAGTTCAGTCAAACTTTATTCAGAAAAAATACAAATCTCTCTAAAACATAGCTTCTGTTTGTTTTACATAATCAACCTGTCAAAGGTCAGCTATGTCTCTTTTAAAGCTACTTCCCCAAATGTGTTGACTTCTATCTCTGTATAAAATAGATGCCACAGGTTCAAGAAAAATCTATTGAGCAAGAAGTATTTCTTCTGCGAGAGGAGTTGAGCCAGACACAAAGAAAACTGCATGAAATGGAGGAAGTGAAGGCCAATGAATGTCAAAAACAATCTGAAAAAATGGGGAGAACAGATATTATTCCAAAACTGCATGACTGTCGAGAAGTGAGCACTCTGACAGAAAGAGAAGATGATAATCTTAAACTGCAACTGGAGAATCTCCAAAATGAGAGAGACCAGCTAAGAGAAACTATACAGGAGGCAATTAACGCTGTAAGAAGAATAGTCCTATTCCTTTAGGATAATATTTTTTGTGGCCTTCTGTATGTAAATTTTGGAAATGTTGTTTAGGCTTTAATATACTTTAACGGTGTTGTGTCCACAGAAGTCGGAGATCCAGGAAGAGTTGAGATGTGCTTATAACTCTCTCAGACAACATCAGGAGACTATTGTGGAGCTGAAAGAGAGTATTTCAGAGAAAGAAAATCAACTCTTGAAAGTGCAAGAGGCATTGAAGGAAACAGCTGCTGAACTGCAGCAGAAGGTCAGATGCAACTTTGTCAAGTAAACTAAAAATTCTGTCAGAACTGGCAACCCACGTCCTCTGCAGACTTCAGTTTGCAAGGGTTCAGTAAATGTGATAATGAAATTTAATTAAAGTTTTCCCTTCTTCCCCCCCCACACACCTCCTGTACTGCTTCTCAAAATAATTCCTTAGAAACAAAGGCAACGAGAAGATGATGAAATGCAATTTGACCTGTAAACTACAAGCCTTACTTATAACTAAACATGCCTTAGTGGTGATTGATGAAATACTATCTGGAATCAGTACTGCTCTTTGACTTCAATGCATTTACCAAGTGTTAGTTAAAAGGCACATTATTAGAATTTAAAAAGCTATGTAACTCTAGAAAATACTTGAGCAACTAAAAGAATGAGCTAAACTGCCTTTAACTTGCTGCACTATTATAAAATTTCTTGTTTACGTATTTTCATGTGCTGACACTATTTGTGGCTCTTAGCACTTGTTAGAATCAAATGTAATGTCTTCTACTTGCTGTGGATACAGCAATGGAGTCATTTTTATGATGGCTTGTAGGCTTTTACGCATTTGCTTTTGTCTGTCAATAAGACAAAAGCACTTGAATTTAATTGACTTCAGCAAAATTGTTAGATCTTTCTTTGCTTACTGTAGCAGTAAACTAATGGAAGTATCTTCTGTAAAATAATCAAATTGGAGCAACCTGTATGTACAGATACTGCTTTAGAACTATGATCCAATAACACTCTTAAATCGGAACCTGATTACTGGGACAACAAAACTTAATTTGATAATTGGTTTGGAAAAACACCATTCTAATTTATTACTTCTACCTATGCTAGAGATAAATATTAATACTGGTTCTTACTTATTATTTCAGCTTACTGAAGAAACTGAAAACCTGACTTCTGAATATGACAAGCTACTGGCAGAAAAAGAACAAATTACAAGAACAATGAATGAGCAGATCTGTCAGCAGCTTGAGAAAATCACTTTACTAAATCAGGAGAAAGATGAGCTACAGCAAATGGTAGCAACTTGTAAAACAGAAAGAGATCGGTTAGAGGCTAACTGTCATGAAAGTGAAGAGAGGGTATGTATAAAATCGCTTAAGTAAATTATTTTAAAGGCAGGTTGTATCACTCTGAATTACTTTGGTCGTTAAGCCTTACGGTGTTAGGTATGTCTTCCTCTCCCTTCACTACCACGTTAGCAGCAGTAAACTAAAAATTTAGAGTACTAATCCAGTTGAGATTTTGGAATCTGTCTCCTATTTTTCTCTGGTCGGTTCCCCTCCTGCCCTCTTGGTCACTGTTCTGCTCTGGGTTCGGGCACAGTTATCAACCACCTGCTGGACGAGCACTTCGCAGGTTCCTGTTACATCTGTCCTCTCCAGTGCCCCTTTGCATTTAGCACTGAACAGTAGCGGTAATCCAGGTTTACTGATATCTAAGAGCTTAATTCTCCTACTACTTCAGGTCATTCTGGGTTGGTGAAGAGAAAGCTAAACACAGAGAAACTGATGAGCTATGCTATTTCTTCCTGATAGATTAGTGACTTCATTCCAAATATTTGCATGAATAATATGCTGATGTTGACACACACTGTCAGAATGAATTTGTCTGAAATATTGTTAACAAAAATCAAGCTGCTAATTTTTGAAGTTAAAAGGAAGTCTGGTAAATATTTTATTCCCAAAGAGAAGCTCTGCAAATTATTTTAAGATATGTAAAAGCTTTCATATGAACTTTAGCAAACCTCAGGCAGAACCACAGATTTCTTCTGTATAGACAAATTAATTCAAAAAGTAAAACTAGCACAAGAGGATTATCAGATTTTTCATTTTAGACTTACATCTTGCTACTAAACAATTAGCCAAATTGTGCAACTGGTGGCAGTTGCCCCAAGAATAAGGCTATCTTTCATGGTAGGATATATTTGTGTTGGGGGGTGTGTTTGTGGGGGGTTTTGTCATCTATATAATCTGTTCCTCCCACAACATTTTTCCCTTTCCTCTTTTATTTCTGCCTACTTTTTTATTTTTAAAACTGTTAAAGACTGTCTGCCTTTAGAGTTTTTAAATAATACATAGGGGAAATGATAACTGAATGTCTTTTCTGAAGTAAAAGACTGATTATTCAGATAGCTCTCTTTAGAAATTCAAATGCTTTTGACTTATTGTTTCTAACTCCTGATAAGCAAAACAGTCATTCTGAGTGAACATCCATGTAATACCTTGTTTTGCAGTTCTTAAAAGTTCTGGCAGAAATGGAAAATCTACAGGAAGAACTAAGGCACCAGAAAGAGCAAGCTGATATCCAGAAGAACTTACTAACAAATAAAGAAGAGAAACTGCAAAACACTGAAGAAAAACTAAATGGAGAAATAAACAAACTGAAAGAAGAGGCAAGTACAGTAATAAACTCTTAAAAATAATTTAGAGGTGGTCCTCTCAAGGACTACCCATGATAACTTGTGCTGTTTTAGTGGTCCAATAGATGATGTCATGGTCATGCAACTTAACTATTAGCAAAACCTCCTCTTCTGTTATGTGTTGATTTAATACTTTTTTAAAATATTTTTCAACAGGTAGTCAAGTTGAATGAGGACTTCAATTGGGTAAATAAGGAAAGGCACCAGCTGCTGGGAGAACTGGAAGAAAAGACTGCGAGTGAGAGCCATAAACTTCAACAGCTAGAGAGACAGTGTGACTTGTTAGCACAGGAGAGAGATCAGCTCCAGGAAATACTGGAAGGTATTCGAGCAGAGAAGAACAAACTGGAGGTGAACCTACAGAAGAGTGTTGATAAGGTGCTTTATCTTTAAGATATAATAACTATAAATACTTGATAGAGGAAGATGGTTAATTTTTGAAGTTGTCATGGAAAATGTGTTACAAGTATTAATGTTATGTACTCAGACTGAAGAATATTGGCGTGCTTTAACTTCTGTCTTGTGGAATGGTATTTAAAAAATGGATGTAAATTCTTTCAAAAATGTTATCTGTGGATGCTGTATTTAAGAATAAATGAGGAACCAGAAAATACGTGGGTTTCATTACCAAAACACTTAGGAATTTTTAATGAATTTGATAAATTGGTATGTTTTATAGCTGAGCTCCAAAGTTTTGAAACTAAAGCTGACAGGTCCTAACACTTAGATTTCTCTTCTGGGTAAGGCATATCTTTACAACAGCAAAGACAAGTAAGTTGGGTGGTGTCCATTAAGCAGCAGTCCTTGTTCAGATATTGAGTAATCATTTCAAATATCTCTAGTTTGATTCAAATCTTTGGTGGGAGGAGAATTTTCTTAGTCTTGCTACCAATATCTTTCAATTCACCTGTTTTCTTGAATATCAATTGTCTGGCTGTAAAATTTCAACTTCAATAGAAATTCAGAGGCTTAGTGAAAGGCTAGTTCTAGTAAGTTACCAAAGTAAATCAACAGCATTCTGACAACCGTTCTCCTTGTAAAATCAAGTAATTTCTTAATGTGAACCCTACTCAAATAACATACCTACTTAGTTACTTATCTGTGTAAACAGGAATTGCACAAAAGGTGCAAATGTTTTACATTACTAAGGATTTATCAGTATGCAAGCTGGCAGGCGTTGCTTAGTGAAAGGAGAGACTTTCAGAGACAAAACTTAATTTCTTGCACTCAAACTAAATGGGTTTTTTTGTGCTAAATATTTTGACTCTTATGAAATACTGAATGGCCTGGTGTGTGAGAGGTAGCTTCACGTGCTATTTCAATCTCAATTTTATATTTGTTGCTCTATTTTTACTCAAGATTCTTGAAACAGAAAAGGAATTGAAGTGGCAACAAGAACTCCTCAGCAATGAGAAGATCAAAGCTGAAGAAAGGGAAGAATGTTTGTTAAAGGCTCAGAGGTGGTCAGAGACTTTGGAGGACAGCCTAACAAACAAGGTGAGGAGTTTTGGTTTTAGTAGCTATTTTGTCTTCTGATGTTTTATCACTGATGCACTAAAGTTTTGCTCAAGACAAATCCTACTTGTAATTCAGAGCATCATTTTTTTATGGTTGCCCATGTTCTTACTTGTTTAGCAAAGGATTTTGTACATGTTTCTTCAGTGATGTTTAGGAAAAGCATCTTCAACTAGTCTCAGGCTCAGGGCCATTTGGGTTGGTTGGTCCATTAGAATGGACACCAATTTATCCAATGTGTGTGGGCTTAATATAATACTCAGTAATTGCATGTGTATCTATTCAGACTCTAAAAAGCACTGCATGAACCCAAGTGTGTTTGGAATCCTTGGTGCTTTGCCCACTTGCAAACTGTATCTGTTACTCAAAGTCTTGCCCTTAGCTCTTGCAAACTCATTCTTTTTGCAGTTTCCATGTCTTCACTTTTCACCTATCAAAATCTTCGTTTGTAGACTGAAGTTTGCTTCAGATGAGCGAATATGTTACTGTTCTATTTGCTAGAGCAGATATAAAGATAATTCCATTGCCTGTTTCTTATGCTAATCTTCTGTTTCTTTTCACTTCCTTGTGATGTGGGCATAGGTTGACTGTCTTGTTTTATTTCCTCTCACTTTACTGAAGACTAGAATTGACTGAAGTAGATTTCTCTGGGTGTCATGCTATTCCTCTTCTTTCAATTTTTTTTTCAAAGTGATAAGAGCACTAAAATTATTTTAGCTTCTCTTGCTGTTAGTGTGAATTTTAGAGTTACTGGAAATTGTGTTCTTTGCATTTGGCACAATGATTAGAGTACTTTGTATCATATGTCTTGGTTTTTTCCCTGCTATTTATTACAGATTCAACAGTTAACTGAGATGCTAAATAGCATATCATGTGAAAGAGACCGGTTATTGGCTGAAAGAACTAGTCATTCTTTCCAACTTAAAGAACAAATCTCATCAATTCAGCAAGAAAAAGATGAGCTACAAAAACTTCTCCAGAATGTCAGGACTGAGCGGGACCAGCTCAAGACAGAATTGCAAAAAAGTTCTGAGATGGTTGGTGTTGCAACTTGCTTACTGAAGTTATGAATAACTTCTTTTCTTGAATGGTACTTAATATGCATGCTTTTATTTTAGTGTGTTGAAACAAATGCAAAACTGGAATGTGCTCTAGGCCAGCTGAAGCAGAGAAACCTGAATGATCAGTCCATTCAGGTGAACCCACTGGATAATGCAGAGCAGGTGGTTGATGACAGCCTGAAGGAAAAAACCTTGAAAATTCAGGTGAACGAACTTCTCTCCTTATTTTAAGGATGCATGTAAAACCTTAATACTACTTGTTCTGGAGCATAAACCTTGTTTCTCTGTATAATATATAAAAACTGCTTGCATATCTTGTTGTGCTGGAAATCACAGGATCGGTTCATTTGCTGTTCAGCGACTGTGTATCTTGTTTTGAGAAGGTTAAACTGAACTTCTCAGAGACATCTCACTCGAATTCATTACTGTCCAGCCACCCCAATGAAAATAACTAGTCAAGCAAAGCACTTCATTTTGTTATTGCAAAATCCCCTCGAATTCTCCCTTCCATTACCCCTCATCAAAGATAAATCTGTTTTAAATAAATTTAATCTCACTAATAGCTGTTCTCTTCAAAATAGGAAGCTTCTGTCATTCCTCAGAGCTTTTGTTGACTATCCTGAGTATACTTTTTTACAGATCTGAGAAATACTACTAACCTATTGAAAGCCAAAATAAACCAGGATTTATGAATATGTATGAAACGCTTCAAAGACTACCATTGTAGTGCAGTCTGTGTGCCTGTGCAGCAGGTTCAGGCATCATTCTGTGTTCTAGAGAAGCCTTGAGTGCTGCTTCAAAGGACTGAATTTTGCAGAAATCAGTTCTGTGGAGCTTTCTCCATTCATACTGCCTTTATACCCTACGTCAGCAGCAGGGAGCTAACAATGAAGGAAGCAAACACTGGCTGATGCCTTTTAATGGTGCTCTCCCCCTTCTGACTTGTAATAACTTGTCCGCCTCTTTCTTGTGCGATTTTTCTCTTGCTCCTGTTGGACACAGGGCTTATGTTCCAGTGTTTACTGTAGGGTGAAGAGTTAAACTGATGAATCCTGTTTCTTTCAACTAAGAACCAAAGATGGAGGTAGTATCCCTAGGAAGTTTGATATTACTTGAAAATGTATAACCTAGCTTTGTATGTGATGCTTGAGTTGCAGTTTACTGGGCATGCCTTGAAACCTGTTGCATTTTGCAGCCTGCTCACTGCTTGATCATGTCTCCCTTTATACGGCAGAGTGCTAAAAACAATTTTATGATCCTTTTCTTTCCACAAAGGATCAACTAGATCAACTCGGGAGCCCATCCTGAGAGCAGCCCAGGTGGCAAACTTGTGAACAGGCAACAGCTTAATTTGGGGCCTGATCTCTGTGGGTCTTAATGTGGCCAAGTGGTCTAAATAATGATGATAATTTGAGATTGTGAAATTATGTTTCTGAAAACTAAGACAACCTCTTCTGTTGTGCCTGGCTTAGTGTTTTTGTCATATTCCTGTGGTGTCAAAACTGAAGTCCTATTAACTTTTCTGTTGTAAAACCAATACGTACTGCAGGGGTTAGTCCTGGGAGTCTTAGTGGTTTATTTTAAACTTCTGTTTACAGCTAATGACTCTTTTTCCTTGTTGTAACTGAATGAATCTTTCACTTGCATTTAGGAGCTTCTTGAGAAATTCCCAAATATGGGGAAGAGCTATGAATGTCTTTCTACGGTGTCTCTTAATCTAAAGAAAGAGCTGGATAGTCAGAAAGCACTGATGGCTGTGATACTGACTCGGCTTTCATCAGAACAGAGTAAAGGAGTCAAAAGACTTCAAGCTGAAAATGAGAAAATAAACAGTCATCTCCAGAGTTTACTGAACAAACTGAAGGTACCAACATAAGCATCCACACATTCAGCATTTTCATATTGCTTTGGTTTGGGTTTTTTTAATAGGATCTCAGAATTAAATTAGGATTCTATATACTCTAGCTTTGATGTTTTTTGTGAATCTGTATCTTGTGGAAAATAAGTTGATAGTAAATGCTTTACAATCCTGGAAAACTGGAAGCATTCAAGCTAGTCAGCCTTAGTTTTTTACTATACTTTAGCTGCTTTGTACAGTATTATTTCTTTAATATTTAAAACATTTTAACTGGGAAAAGAAATTTTCTTTCTGTACTCCATAAATGAAATTATGGACCCCTACATATGTATTTTACTGAGCAGGGGGGGCGGGGTAGACACACATGCAAGATGTCTTGGAGATGCATGTTTACTCTGCAAAATTATCCAGGTAGTTTGAGAACTTCTATAGCCTTGCAGACCTTTCCCAATTTGTAGTTCAGTGGAGAAGCTGATTCAAATTACCAGAAAAAAGTTAAGGGCAAGAAAGAATTTATGTTGCGATACGCAGAAGTACAGTAAACAGTTTTTTCTGTTTCTTTGTTTACCATAGAATGTTAAGGGTTTTTTTGTTTGGGGGGTGGGGGCAGGCCCAGGGAGAGGCTGAGGTTCATGTCCAGTATGCAGAAATACTGGATACAATCTTGAGTCAGTTGTCTATATTATTAGCTAAAATTTTAACAACTATTCCAAAGAAACTAATCTCAACTTCACACCGGGTTTTCAGGTTTGATATTTTTCCTTTTTTTTTTTCCCCGTAGATGCCTCTTAACTCCTGTGATTACACATGTTTAAGATCGAAGTAGTGATCTCTACCAGAATAAAGCTTAAAAGATTATTCTTGTAGATCATCTACACCTTTCACAACTCTAAGAAAATAAATACAATAAAGAATACTTTGTTTTTCAAAGTCTAGTTTCATGAAAGGTTGTCCAGAGCCTTTTAGACTTTTTCGCTTTTTTAGGAGTCTACAAAACAGACGTACTTTACAAGTGCTGACCCAGCTAAAAGCCTTATAGGACATTGCTATATAGCACGTGTGAACTTGACTTTTAGTCATGTTTTTTAGTTGTTCGGGACACCTGTGGACTAGGAGAGTAAATGGATTTAACTATGAAATATGGAATTTTAGCTGGATGCGATATACCGCTTTAAAGTATACTCACTGGTACATCCTACATTCTACAACAGTTCCTGTTCAGCCGTGTTTGCTCCAAGAGAAGAGAATATCATACTACTGTTAACAAGTATAAAATGGAATTGCTTGAGGAAAAGAGAAAACAGGATCAGTTACAAGCTCAAATTCAATATCTGGGGAAGACTTATTTAAACCAGAATGAAATACCTTCTCAAGAGTTAAACATCAGTGAAGTGTTGCAGAGTTTGCATTTGGATGCAGAGGTAGTATTTGAAACAATTTTCGGACAAAGACTTGCATATTTCAAGGTGTGGGGTAATATGGTAGTGCTAATCTAATGGCATTGCTTTTATCTGTTAAGACTTCCCTTAAGGGGTGGGGAGGGGAGAGAATTTGTATTTTTTTAAGCTACTAATTCTGTAATATGAACGTTCTGTTTCATAAAGTATCTCAAATTGGAAGTATTTAGTTACACAGTAGTGGGAATATTATTTACTAGTTTGTCTTGTAAAATACATGTACCTGATACCAAGATGACTTTTAAAAGAGAAACTTTTACTAATGTGGGGTGGGCAGGGATCCCATTTCCCCTTCCACCTGCCTCAGAATTGTAGATTGTCTTTTCATTTTCCCAGCAGGGTATAATTTCAGTATAGCAAAATTCCTTTTATATGATAATTAGATACTAAAACAGCCTTTGTGCAAATACTGATAGTTAAGAAGGCAAAATGTATATTTTGACATAGTTAATAAATTAATTTTTAAACTTGAACTACCTCATTTTAAAGAACATTCTCAAAGACTTATCAGAAATGGAAACTGAACTTCACTGCATAGAGGCAGAGTTACAGCAAGAAGAAAGTGCTAGAAAAGAAACAACACAGTTCTGGAAAGCTTGTTCAGGAACTCACTGTGACACAGAGGAACTTAAAGAAGAGTTAGAGAAAGATAATGAAAGGCTTTTGCAAGTCATTAAGTTCTGGACTCCTAAAGTAAAGGTAAAGTTAAATCTTTAATTAGAAATGTTATTTTCTGTAAGCTCTCTGTAAATGCCTCTAATCTGATGGAAAACAATACATGCAAAAAATGCTATTTGAGGATTATTCATTATTATCAGCACTCACTATATTCCTACTTTACTGTGAGATGTAGGAATACTTAGAAGATTTCTAAAGGCTTCTTTCTTCAGGTATCCAAACTTGGAAACTTGCTGTGTAAAAGACTTTCTAGGCAATAAAAGGAGTGGGGTCTATTTGCACTTATATTGGACTAAATTCTGGAGACTGTAGGTTCAAAATTGTTACGTAGCTTTGCTTGCAGAACTTAGCAGCCTGATACAATCACTTTCTCCAAACTTTATACTCGCAAGATTACTCTCTTCAAGCTAACTTTGTCAGAACTTCAAAACTACTTTAGCCATTTTTAAAACTTAATTGTAATGTATATTGTCCCACCTTTTCAAATTTCAACAAGTCAAGTTATTCTAGAGGTGCTTCAGCCTTCCGTTCTTTTTTCTTACCTTCTTATCTCTTGCTCTCTTCAGAAAAAAGGCCAAGTGTTTTACAGGGTTAAGTGCATCTTAAACAGATTTTCATGACATTCATCTTTCCGATTAAATGTATCGAACACTTCTCAAAAAAACAGGTCATGGGAGGGAATAAACTACCTTCTGATTAGTTGTTAGGAATGGTCCTCCAAACAAGTGTATTCTGGAAGTTCCTGGTCTGTTCACACTTCATATCAATACTAGTAGAAGGAGTAATAGTATGAAGAGCTCATATCATAATCCTCCTTCCCCCAATGCTGTAACTCGGTTCTATCCTGTTAAGTTTAGCCTGCTTGAAAAAGTTTCTTCTGTAGAGTGAACAGTCAGTCTTGGCTTCAGGATTTCGCAATGTTGGCAGGCTTTTTGGAAGAATTCCCTGACAGGCATATTATGTGGATCAAAACTTTTACCAAACAAGCAAAAAAAAAAAAAATATCCAGTATAATCTTGTCACTTCCTGACAAATGTGAAGTTTTTCTTTATTTGGAGTGTTAAGCAGATGGGTTACTAGAATAGTCCAACCTGTTTGTTTTCTCTAACAGTTTCACTTTTTGCTAGAATGCATTCATTGACTAAACTTCTGCAAATATCTGCTCTGTTACCGACATTCAAGAAGTCTTCCCAATATAGCTTTTTTGTTCCTGTAACGTTAGTGTGTGTTTGAGTTAATGCAGAAATACTGGCTAAATTCCAATATGTTATTTTCTCTTGTGCCTGTTACTGCCTCCCCTTTTTCCGGAAATGAAAACAAGTCTGAGTGCTAGAAGATTCTACTTCTGATGGCAAGCATCTTCAAATGGGAAACTGAAACAAGAATGTGAAATTAACATAGGCCAAAATATTTTCTGTTTCTTCACTTACCTTATTTCTAGCTCACTCAAAAATTATTTAATAATCTGTATGGCATTACTTATTTTCAGATACTCCTTCAGCTTTCTTCAGAGCTGGATGCCAGAACTAGCAATTATTGTAAAAATGCTGATGTTGAATCAAAACAGAGAAAAGAGAGAAGTGAAGAGTTGCTTCAGAAACTGAACACTCTTAAAGAACAACTGGCCCCTGGTGGCTCTGCCAGTCTTGCATTACAAGAAGAAAACTACACGCTTCATAACAAATTAAAGGCTGCAGAACAAGATAAAAAGGTACCAGTATTTGTTTCTAAGGAAAACTATTCTCATGCTTGTTTTCTAAGTGAGAGTACTTCAAACTGAAAAGAAAATCAAGATTGATGGCAGCTGTAAATGTGTCACATCATACATTGGCTTAGAGTGCACTTTTTTGTAGCTTTTCTTTATTCCCAATGTGAAAGTTTGAGCTCTTGCCTGCAATGTGACTATTTTAGTTGCCTATTTTCTGTACACAAATTGATGTCGGTTCAGGAATCAGTGTAAAACATTCCCATTTGTTTTTGAAGTATTGATTTTAATAGTGTGATACTCCTGATGCTTCTTTTAGGTATACAGTGTTCACAGTGTCAAACTGGAAGCTAGAGAAGAATTCTGTTTTTAATCCTAGGAACTGAGGATTCTCTTTCTCTCTGCCCAGTTTTTTTAATGTCACAGTTACCCTTGTTCAAAGCACTTTTTTCTTCTTTAACTCGAGTGTTCCAGAATATTAAAAAGTGACAGAACAGTGAGGTAGATACCAAGAGTTGCCATAGAGCCTGTAGTGTTGGATTTTTTTTCTGTGTGGTTTGGGCTTTTTGTTTAGGAATACAACCATGTGCTGTTACTGCACTTGTTACTGTCTCTTGGCATAACTACTTTTAACTGATTGATATATCTCGATAGGCTATGGAAGTAAAAATTCAGAAGTTGGAAGATGTAATAAGTGAAGTAGGAAAAAATGTCAAAGAGAAAAATGACAGGATAAACGAGTTACAAGCACAGGTAACAACAAAAGCAGCAACAAGTGAGCTCACCCATCTGCAAGCCAAACTGAATGAGATGGAGAACTGCCTCAGAACTGCCTTAAAAGAGAATCAGAGTCTTCAGGTATGAGCAAAATACTTTTCTCATTTTCCTTTTATCTAGGAGAGAGAAAGCATATTGGAGAAGAGCTGTAGATGAAACGTGGCTTTAAAGTCAAGTTATTGTTCTGTATGGCATTCTTAGAGTAAAACACTCACCTGCTTAGTATGTAGTTTCACATTCTACCAATGCAGCCTTCAAAGGCAAAACTTAGAAACTAAGTTTATCATTTGTACATGATGTATTTCTGAAGCATTAAAAAAAAAATCTTAAAGTTTGAAACTGAAGTATGAGCTTTTTGTGTAATATATTTGCATACTAGTTAAAAATTCCCAGATTTATATCGGCAAACAAGCCAGCAAAACTTGCTAAAATATGATTGCATGTAATAGTAATACTTGGTTTAAGTCTTATCTATAGTGCTAGTTGGTAATGTGGGCATTCTTACTACGAAGTAACTTCCTGCTTCCAGTCTTGTCCTGAAAAATCTAATAATCATAGTAAATGATACAAAGTAAGCAACTTGCTAAGTTACAAGCCTTTCTTCATACTAAATATTTTATTTTCAGGCAAAACTAGATAAAGGTGCTGATTTGTACAAAGCAGAAATTGATCGTCTCAAAACACAACTGGTAAAATATGATATGGAAAGAATGAAACAATCTAACTTTTTTGATACAAAGTAAGTTTAAATTTTAACCTTGTTACATTACTCCACTACTTAGTTCTTAGCTTTTACTTTGATTTTTTTCTACAGAGTAAGTGAGCATTCAGCTTTAGGTGTCCTAGGTTTTTATTATAGCTAGATTCCAGAGACAGTAAAGAAGAAGCATCTCTGATTATGAAACTCCTTCCCTACATACCCATCAGAATTTTTCAGCCAGTCTGTGTTCGGCCATAAATGAAGTAACAGTTCTGACAAAAGAAGGGGAGGGGAAAACAGTAACTGAAAAAACTTTCTAGTTCAGTGGAGAGAAGGGATACACAGAATAATTCTGGTCCAACTCTTGGTTTTCTGCACTTGACCTAAAATCTAACTGATAACCAGGTTTATGTAGTTTTACCTGTATAACGGGTATGTTTTGTATTTGATAACTCATTTGGAAATAAACTAGCTTTACAGTTGCAGGAATAATAATTAAACTGAGGATTACTTTTTTTTCTTCCTCCTTTTCTGCCCCATATAGACTTGCTAATTATAAAGCTCTTGCAGAACACCAAGAACAACAGTTAACAAAGCTAAAAGAAGAACTTCGAAGAACATACAAAGAGCAAGATGTTACTGGTAAATTCAAGATAAAGATGAGGGACTCTTTCATGTTAAACATTCAGTTTTAAGATTATATGGTTAAAATCCAGATTGAGATGCAGGCCCTTTTACCTCAAAGGGTATGAGGAGGATTGTGGGTGCATTGGAAAATGAAATGTGCTGCTAACATTTTACTGTCCATACGCTGCATTAGAATCGCAGCAGTTCTTGAGTTTTTCTCCAATCATGTTTGCAGTGGGTAGGATAAGCTGCAGCTATAGTAGCTCAAGTTGTCACTTTTTCCTCAACTGACCTCACATATGAGTAGCTAGTTCTAACCATAATTATGGCATACCTGAAATAATAACTACTTTAACTCTAAATGTCGCAGTGAAGAATCTTTTAAGTTTCTTAA
This sequence comes from Falco cherrug, assembly GCF_023634085.1. Taxonomy (NCBI): domain Eukaryota; kingdom Metazoa; phylum Chordata; class Aves; order Falconiformes; family Falconidae; genus Falco; species Falco cherrug. The sequence goes on from NC_073697.1 coordinate 70,481,157, forward strand.
TATCTCCCTGGCAGTGTGAATACTGGGAGGTGTCATTGTGTATAAAAAATAATAGCTGTTGTAATGACAGTTGCAACCTAGTGAGGCTTTGTGTGAGACCATAGGAAGGTGTAGGCTAAAAGTTATATTGACCTGGTTTTAAGCACTGTCCAAATAATTGACACAGCTGTATAAAACTGTCTTCTAGTGCTGCCAGAAAAAGAAGCTTCTCAACAATCCCAAATACCCTTTACTTGTGGTGGTGGCAGTGGTATTGTGCAGAGCACACAAATACTTGTTCTAAAAGCTGAACAAGCCAAGCTACAGAAAGAGAACTTGCACCTGAAGAAACAAAATGACCTTTTACTAAGGTAAGCACAAAGCTGATCAACACTGTTGCTATTTAACTATGCATGTCATGTGTGTTTTTCTGGGAAACCTGTAGGAGTGAGTAATCTAGGATGTGAAAAAATCTCTATATATCTCCATGGCTTTTGAACTTTAAATTGCTTTCATAAGGCTCTCTTAAATGCTAGAAGATACACTCAAATTGTTCGGTGGAAGGAATTTTAGCTAAAAATTGTGTCTGAAAGAAGATATGGCAATGCAAGCCCATATCTGTGTATCTGTGGTAAGTTGCCTGAAGATGCAGGAGCTCTCTGTTCTCAGGAATTTTTCCTTATTTAAAGGAATTAATTTAAATTTACTTAAGTAAATGCTGGGGTGTTTTGGTTGGGGTTGATTTGTTTGGGTTTTTTTTCAGTAATGAGCTTCAACTGAAAGAGGAACTTGGAAAATGGAAAGAAAGAGCACTGAAATGGAAAGAAAGATCCTCAAGAGAAACCACTCGAGAGACAGTACCAAGGTCTCCAAAAAAGGCAGTGTCATATTCTCTTAAAGAGCAAATACCTTCACCCTTCAAGGAAACTATTTCTCAAACTGTGATTCAGGACACGTCAAAGCCTCTACCACAGACAAATTTCTTCGATAATTCCAGCTTGGGTACGTAACACAGTGGTACCGTGCTATAAAGACCTGGAGAGGCGTGATATAAGGGGTAGCCTGTGAGTTGAAGGTAAATGCTCTGCACTTTCTGTATTCTGGCCAGAAACTTGCATGATAACAGTTTTCCTGAATGATTAGTCAGCTGACTGTTAAAGGGCGACCAGCTGGAGCTGTGTAGCTTATATATGCTCTACAGAACCTAAATACATAAATGAATCCTTCACCCCCTGAAGATTATACAAAATTTTCTTTTGCTGCAGTGGAAGTGTTGATGGCTGACTATAAAGGGTGAATTGGGAGAATATTCTCCCTAGATAACTGATTCCCTAAAATGTTTTGCTTTTTAATTTGACATTTGGTTAAGCACAAACTTCTGGCAAAACTATTCAGTTAATTGCTGGTTAACTTTCTTCTAAACTTCTTGGAGATAGTAGACTTGAGACTTTGATGTTAAATCTGCCAGTCTACCTGGCTCCAGCTGCTTTAGCAGCTGTTTTGATAACTTCTGTTCCTCAGCCCTACTCGGGATTTGTTATATCTGGCCCAGTGACTTCTGGGGAAGTCTTCTAGTGATCTACACTAGCATGTTAACGCTACTACCCTCATTATTATACTTGCTCCTAAAAACTTTCAGAAGACCCCAGCAGACACAGTTAACCAGTTTTCAAGGTACTAATGGCAAACTTCCAGAAAAATATGACTCTGCTGTTTCTTGTGATGGCCAACTTGGAAATAGTACAGACTTCCTCACAACACAAAGCTCCCAGAGGCAAGCTTTGATAGTTCATATTTAAAACACTATTCAAGATTAAATTGCTATATTCCTACTGCTTGTCTAACTGGGATAGTTTTAAGTGTTACTTTAATGTTCTTGTCTTCTGTATAGGTATGCTACCTGCAGAAATAGAACCCACAGAAGAACACCTTAAGCACTGGTTTGGAACTTCAGAGAATGATAAAGCCTCTGACTGCGTCACCCAATAAAGGTGTTCTGTTGTAAGCTGCCTTTGCCGTTACTAAAGAATCTGCATATGTGAAAGATAATAGCTTCAGGTCAAAAGCTGTCAGCCTCTTCCACAAATTGTGGTAAGAGCTCTGGTGGCATGCAAATCCATTGCTATCTTGGATTTGCTACTTCCCACAACTGGAAAAGCTGGAATTCAAGAACAAGAATGGAGCAGGATTCATGTTGCCCACAACCTGTTGATCTGATGATGTTCTAGTTTGGGGCCTTTTTTTTGTATGGCAAAGGAAGAAAAGCCAATGTATTGAAGAAAAAATAATATGGAAACAGGAATGGATCACAAACCAATCTAAGAAACTTCTCACCCTTAAACTTTTCATTCTGTCATTCGTAAACCAGCCATCTTCTGGGTGGTTGATATTTGTACCTTCAGAGTGCTGTTGAGTTGGAAAGAACTATACTTTTTGTTCCTCAGTATGTGGTTTTTATACCATGCTTTCTCTAAGTCCACAAACTGCACTTTCCCACAATTTTAACCTCTGTCTGGACATTGCAAATAAAGTTACTAAGTTTCTGTTTATAGGGCACGTAATCAAGAGTTCCTCTTAAACTCCTTACAATATTCCTGCAGCTCAGCCAATTATGTTACCAAGAGTGGCTTTGTCTTTTGCATAATCTTCCAATATACTTCTAGCTCTGGTCTGAAGTTGGGTGTTGAATTTTTTTTTTTAATAGTGAAGATGGACCTGACATTTTTCCACTACTCTAGTGAATGGAAAATAAACTGAATTATTAGGGTTGCAAGATGGACTATTTTACTAGCCTGATTATCTGCATTGTGTACGCAACCTACATTGTTTGTTTTGACAATAAACTTTAATGTGTTAAGTATTTAAAAATACCTTTGCTAGTCACTTGTTAATGATCTAAAGGTGTAGATGACAATGTTAAATCTTAACAAGCTATCTTTTATAGTAGTGCCACCACTTCCATCATTATTCTGCTGCTGTGTCCTCTATAACTTTCTGCAATAATTACATTGTGCACAAGTCTGTCACTGGTGTTTTGTTTAATTCTGAGTCTTTCTCTGTTAGGAAATGCTGAAGTCCAAAAGAGATCCTCCTCCCATTCCTCCCCACATGCCCTCTGCTGCCAACTAGATAGGAATTTGGCACTCAAAGCCCAAGATCAACTCTGTTAAGAATGAAATCATCATGAGATAAGAAGGTCCTACCTAAGAAAGATACCTGCATCAAAAGCATCATTATCTCTGAATCTTTGACTTGGAATGTATTTTGGGAAGCTTTATAAAGATATTGCTAGCCAAAGATATAAAGGTTCTCAATACCATTACTGAGTTCAGCACTGCAATGTCTCCTTTCCTACTACAGCCATAGATATGGAGAAGCAATTTGTTTCATGACAGTGATAAGTGCAAAGTATCGGTGTTTGTGTGGTGGGTGGTTTTGTGTTGATTGGGTAGCATTATTTTCTGTTTTCGGGGTTTTTTCAATTTCCCACCATGATTGAAAGGTATTTTCTTTGGCTGCCAGCTTTTTTTCATTCCCTCCACTTTGGTGTTCTAATAAATGAATTCTGCTAGCCCTTTTCTTCCAGAGACGGGAAACAAGCTGTATGTTATAGATCTACCTCTTCTACATACAGTTTCAAGGTTTGGGTTTTTGTTAATTATTGCTTGCTTGGAATATTTCTAGAAAAATGTCCAAAGCTGGTGACTGAGCTGAAAAGCAGGAACCTGTTGTCTGAATTTAGTAGGCAGAAGGCTAGGGAACAGAAGGATAAATGATTTTAGAAAACCTAGTTAAAGGTTTTGTTGACTGGGGGCCTGATTTACAAAGACTTAATCATCTTTCTGCTGAATTGTGATAGTTTTCTAACTTTTAATATTACTGAACTTTGTATACGTGTGTCCTGTTTACCCACAGGAGTGGCTTTTCTGAGGAAACTACCCAACTGTCAGGACTCAAACTTCTTTGAGAATGCTGTCAGGGTAGCTTTAGGTCTGGTGTGAGCTTATGACTAAATTAGTTTGTTTAGAATTTTCCAGACTGATATTAACTCTGCCTCCATAAATGTCATATAAACCACTGGAAACAAAAATAAATCAGTAAATCACCAGTTTAACAAAAAAAAAAAACAAACAACAACAAATGAACAAAATTCATCATGCAAGTATTGCCCTAGTTTGGAATTTGATAGTTTATGTTGCTAAAATGAGAATGCTTGGGGGAAATAGATTTGTGGCCCTCTTTGGTGGGAATCCTGTTGATTTCTTGAATTCCTTGGAAAATGGACAGCTAATATGGTGATACTTTTTGTCCTTTCCTGTGCAAGACGACAATCGCACTTTAAATATCTTGAATTTCACTAGATGGCAGCATCTCAATGTTCCAACAGGAAGTTAAGTTCCTCTAGAGAAACTTACCAGTTAGACTACAAATCCCAAGAAGCACAGCAAAAAAAAAAAGTAAGTCTACAACTTCCTTTTGTACGAAGGTCAGTAAATAAACAAGCTGTTTGAGGTCTCTTGGTGAGTGACTATCAAATGCTTCATAGAATCGGTGTGGCTAATGATCATAAAAACTGATTGTTACATTGAAAATATACTTACAGTGCATTTTGCTTCCAAAGTGTTAACGTGATTTGGGGAAGTACTTGAACTGATCAGGTTTGGGTTGGGTTTTTTTCCCCACTGAAAAGATGTACGGGCTAACAAAGGATAAGAAAAAGCTACTTCTGCCTTGAGGGAGCATTTGAGCTCGTTGCTAAGTTACTCAGGTTCTATTAATTGTAGCAAGTCCTTTCCCAGATTTTTGTGTTTGAGTAGCAGCCTTTTGGAAAGCCTGGCATGTTAGAGAGTGCAACCTAGTTTTGTGGGTGGGTGGGAGTGTGTAATCTCATTTTGCTCGCTTAACTTGGTATTTTTCAGCTGTCAATGCAAAAAAGGTTATGCTAAGACAGGCCTAATCTCGTATAACCTTATATATCCTACTATCAGAGGCGTTCAAAGAGATGTCTTCATTTTACTAGCCAATGTGAAAAGCAATCTTAAGATATCGTGGCTTAACCTAATTAGAAAGGTGCATCTCTGTTATTGTTTGCTTAAACTGTCCTTTTGTGCTTTGTTTCTTTCTTTGTGTGCACGCATGTCCCGGTTATGAGAGGAAACCTACAGTGAGACATTTCAGTGTCTTGAAACAGTCTGCAACTCAGTCTGACTTTAAATCAAAAGATAGAATGTTTTTTATATTAGAACAAAAATATTTTTTCAGTTAAAATATGAGAAGTCTGATTTGCTGAACCTGTTTTCTTTGGGGAAGCACTAGTTTTGCTAGCACTTTTGTCAAGAAAAGCTGCTGGGAAAACAATCAGGACTTCTGGTCAAAATCAGAGAAATTAATCTGCTTTAAGAAGTAGGATACTCAATTTGACTTGGTAATCTGAGTCACAGCATCGATTTGAGCATCTCTAGATGATAGCATCATCTGCTAACCTAGGGGAGATTATGGCATCTTAACTTCTCAGTTGCAGCACTCAATACGTTGGATTCATGTGTGTATTTAAAAACTTTAGGTTCTCAGGACACCTTTATATGCTCATAGCTACAGAAACAAATTTTGTTCTGGATTATTAAAGTGCAGAAAGCTTTGCTTATTGGGAACAGAGTTAATGCACACCAGATGTTGCATCTGACTGGAACACAGTGACCTGACCTTTTTTAGGCAGTTCCTTGAAACATCCTGTTAAGTAGTTTACTCATTAAATAACAAAAAATCCATAGGAGTGAGAGGTGGTTACTTGCTGTTACTTGTTTGCAACTTTTGTATGCTGTATTTCCTTAAACACAATTCGGCCTTGAAGTGTGTGCTTGGGCTACATTTTGCTTTTCAACTGCTACACACTGAGTAAGGTGCAACCTCCCAGAGGTTCCCTACTGCTGGACCCAAGCATGCTCATAGTCCCCTGCGAGCAAGCAACGTGAGAGGTGTGACAGGACAGAGCTTTGTTCCCCTGTACCCCCTGCCTTGTTGGAGCAGGGAATCTGCTGTGCTGGAAGGTTCGAAGACAGGTCACAGCAGACACCAAGGCCAGGCTATTGTGTGGGATTTATTGCAACCTAGAAAGTTGATGCGTTTGTAGTTTGAGGGGAACAGAAGACAGACCTGCTTTTGAAGAACACAATGGACGGTGGAAACACTAGATCACGAGCTATTGTACTTCTGTTTCATCTTGACTTCTTTCTTTTCAAGGGAAATTAAGTCCCATTTCTGTTACAGTAAATCTTGACTTTTGAACTCACAAGCTTCTTGACCTTTTTGAGGTCTGTACAAAAAAAAGTTGGAGGCAGTCCACCCTCCCAGAACCCTGGCTGACTCAAGGTCACACTGCAGCCAAACAGGACAACCTGTGATGTGATTTGATGGCAGAGGCACTCTGAATCATGTCTTGGTTTTGGAATGCATTTGCATCTGATTCCCAGGGAGAGCTGTTGACTCACCTTTTTGTTAAAGATTCTGTGACATTTTCTGCCTGCACAGGTTAGCAGTATGGGCCGGCTTGATGGGAAAATCATACTACTGTCTGCAGCAGCACAGGGGATCGGGCGAGCAGCTGCTATAGTAAGTTGGAAAATGTTTTCCTGTACCGAAGCTAGGTCTCTAAAGTTAGCTTGTCCAATGACATCTGCAGCAAGCAGGCTTTCTAATTAACCATAGATGAAGCCAGAACTACCCACTGAAAAAAATCAAGGAATAATACAGTCGCTATACTGCATCATGTGTGCTTTGTGCTGATGGAATTTCTAAAAGCCTTCAGCTCTGAGAGGTGTCGTTAGACAGGGATAAGAGCAAGATCTGAGAATGGCTGCAACTGCTTTTCCAACAATATATGGTTGGTACTGTCTGTACCTTTAATCTTTCTGCTACTTTTTTCTGAGAGAAGATGAGGAGGTAAGGCAATATTTCCCTGTTACAAGGCTCAATACTGCAATAATCCCCTACAGTAAAGCCAAGATATTTTACCTATGTTAATAGTTGGCCTAACTAAGTCTACGTGATACTCACAGCACAGCTACAGTATTGTTCACAATGAGCAACTGTGAGAAATCCTTTACAAATGTTACTGTTAAACAGAATTCAACATATGTATTAATGTTCTGGTTACTTTTCAATTCCTTTTGACCAGTTCTTCCCCTGCTACTTCCTACTCCCGTAGCAGATAGAGACACTAGCAGAGTTATCTTAGTACCTCTGTAAGGTAATCAGCAAGCCAGGAAAAGCTCCTGTAAGCAGGATTTTTGCCAGACTAGTTAGTTTCTCATGCATGCAGTTAAGAATGCAGAAGTCTGCTGATCTTGGCATTTACATTAAAACACTTAGTCCAAGAAGCAGGTAATTTTCCTGATAATTTCACTTTGTAAATATTCAGCAAGCCACAGAAGGCTGGCATGTTTAATGCCACTATCCTTTTAAGCTGCACTTGGGGAACTTATGTTGAAGATTAGGGGCTGCAGTCTGAGATGTCAGAATACTTTTGACACAGAGGTTACTTTGGTAGTGTACCTGTTGATTTATCAGTAATTGCAATGTAGAGGTGAGCATCAAGAATGCAGGAATATCTCTAAATACTAAAGAAAATCTGTGCTTCTCTTAACATTAGTCCAATTATTTGGACACAAAAGATTTTTGTTAAGTTTTTATACCGTCATTCCTCATGCCTTTACCTGTCAAATCCCATAACTTCATTTAAATCCTGCAGTACAGACAATTCCAGCGCTATGTGCTAGTGCATGTGCAGCTATTAAGGGCAATAATAATACCGGTTGTCTTACTCTGGTTACTGTTCTTATACTTTATTTGTGGATTCCTTACTTAAGACAGATTTAGGACCTTTTTCTTTATATCACATATAGTTAGTTAGCTGTCCCCGGGATGTGTGGCAACTGATGTCCATTACTCCTTGACATGCCCAGAATGAAAAGTGAGAGATCAGCTGCCTTCAGGTTTTTATTTCAAGCCAAAAAGGAAACTAGAAGAAAATAAGATTTTATTTCTGGTAAGATCTAGAATATCTAAACTGCTTCTCTTGTATTCTTCAGGCTTTTGCTAAAGAAGGAGCCGAAGTCATTGCTACAGACATCAATGAGTCTAAGCTGAAAGAACTGGAGAAATATCCAGGTAAGTGACCTACAGTAGGCATTAGGTCAGCTCTTGCAAGTTTTGTTGTAGACTGGCTGAAATAGGATTTGAGGATAGGGCAAACTTCAAAAGGCCAGAAGAAATGGAAAATATCCAGACTGATTCTTTAGATGTTGGCATTACTTTATTCTGTGGTGTGGAACCGCAGATATTTAGCATGAAAACTACTGCAACATCAGTATATTGGATAGAGTAATAGTCCAAGCATGTGGAATAACTTTTGAGTTTCCTGTGTCACAGAAGCAGTTGATTTCTGCTTCCCAGAATGGCACCCATTTCCAGTTACCTTTTGGGATCTCTAGGCTGTCAAACATACCACTCTGAAAGGCATGGAACGCTTTTCTCTGATCATAAGAGCTAACATTCAGCTACACAAAAAGTAGATTCAGTCCTTGCATTTCCATGATCCGTGCTTAATAAGGAATGTGTTAAAGAGATTGCTGTCTAGTAGAATTTGTATGTCTTCAGAAACTAATTCCGCCAACATGGAGTAAGCCTACTCTGTTTGTACAAATGCGCAGGCCTGAAGGCTGCTTTCCCACTGGTACCACAGGACCATACTTCAAGGAGAAGGTTTTGCATGGCTCTGTTTCTTAGTCATAGCTGATGCGAGTATGGGACATTATGTTAATTTTTTTTTTTCAGTCTTGAATTAATAAATAAGACTTGGGTATGTTTTACAACTGAAAATGCTTCCAAATTAATTTGACGGAAGGAAGTGGATTTAATGAATTCCTATTATAGGGTGTCAGCCAAATATGCAAATTTTTCTGTGGCACAGCATTTATAGTGAATCAGTCTCTACTGACTGGAGTTCACCACAGGCAATCCCTTTGTAATTCCTTAAGAACTTTAGGACTTTCCAAGTTCATTCTGAGGGTCTTTAGGAAAGTATTACATCTTGAACTGTGTAGTTTTTTTCCCCTCAGCTAATATGCTCACAAGGAAAGACGTAATTTTCCATATACTCAGAGCCATTTCCATCCTTTTGATATGATTAGTTAAGCCATAATTCATCAAGGCTTGGCACATTGTAGTCTTTTGAATTTTATCCAGAAGAGGTAATTCCAGTGGTGATGTTAATCACCAGTCTGTAGTCTAATTGCATAGTTATACACAAATCTCTTCAGAAGTGTCTCTATCATTTAACTAAGGCATATAAAGCCTGTTCATGGAATTGTCAGTTTGGCTTCAAAAGAAACAGATTTTTAAACATTTCAAATTAAATTCTCCCATAATTTAGACATCACTCAGATGCTTTATGGACAGCTTTACAGCATTTCAGAATCATGTATGGTGTGCTAGATGAGACCTCTGGGGAGGCCATTTAGTCCTGCCTACTGCTCAAAGCGGCTCTGGTTAGAGCAGATCGTTCAGGGCTGTGTTGAGTCAAGTTCTGAACATCTCTAAGGACAGAACTTCCTCAACAACCTCTGTCAGCCCCTGTTCCAGTGTGATTGCCTTCATGGTTTTAAAAGAATTACATTTAAAAACAAACAAACAAAAAAAAAAAACCCCACCACAAATAAAAACTGTGAAACAAACAACAAAGAAATCCCACCCAAATCCACAAAACCCAAATACATTCAGTGACACTTTCCCATGTTCCAGCTTCTTTCTGTTGTTTTTCATCCTTCCAGTGTGGGCCTCTGAGAAGTCTGCTCCATCTCCTTTACAGTTTCTCAACAGGTAGTTGCAGACCTTCATTAGCCTGTGTGTCACCAGTTGCACATGACTAAACTGTAAAAAAAACCGAACAAACTATGTTTTGGGGCACACATGTGATCTGTGCTAGATGTCTCTTCATCCTAGATGTAGGATATGCAAAAGGGTGATCAGCAGCAAGTCTTCGTCCCCTGGGAGCCTAATTGTACCCACTAAGAAAATTATTGGAGTATACCCTGACTCCTCTTCCACTAATCCAGGCTTCCTTTGGATGAAAATCTCATGTATTTGAGAAGGGGGCACAGCTCAGTCTTTACACACGGTGTGGACTGAGGGTGCAGGCAAAGTGTGGCATGAAGTATGCCTATTCCCTAGTGAGGATTCAGCCTTGCCATGGCTGAGAGAAGCTACTTCAGTAAATTGAGGTAAAAAAACATGTAGATTATATCATATCATACTACAGCTCACCTGGAAGTGCAGTTCTTTTACTTTGCTCTCTTCTTGTCTGTCCCAGGGATAGCACTGCTCTGGTTGGCCTTAAAGCAGTTCTGTTAAGAGGCGCTGATTCTATCGAGAAGTGTTTTGAAGATTTGTGCCTGAACTTGTTTTGCAGAAACTATCTCAGTCTTCCGGAGAACAGAAGGATTATTTTTTTTATCAGTGTCTGTCTTGAAAGTATGGCACAGGCACAGCCACAGCTGTCAGAGGCTGAAATAAGTAGACAGTGAAAAGCAGTAAGATTCCAAGGCTCCTTCTGATCATAAACAAGTCTATGAATACGATGCTTATGTTTTTGCAATTAAATAATTGACATGATACTATTCCAAGTAATAGAAGTTAATGGTTTATGCAAAATTATTTTCCTCAATAATTAGATGATATAAAGCTGATTCATAATGTCTTCAAATATACATGCATAGATGGCATGCAATATGACTGCAAGTGTGTGACACGTAAATAGTTCCAATTATTATTCTGTAATAATGCGCATGAAATCTTGTTATGATTATACAGGTTCTGTATTTCCTCAGTTCAAGAGTATAGTGGAATTCAAATTTATTGGAAACATTTTTATGGTAAAATACATTAGCTCATTTGCTTGTGTGATGCTGTATGACAAACAAATCAGTTGATCTTCTTTTAATTCCCTTCTGAAAATTTAAATAGCATGACACGCTGTCCATTGCTGTCCCAATTTAACCATTGCACTAACTTAATGATGAAGTGCAGCTCTCACTCACGAGTCTCTATGTCTTGGTGCACCACTGAGGGGACTGTTTCTGGCGAGCTGCTGACTTGAATTGTAGATGCAATCCTCAGCACTTCAGAAAAGTAAACTGTTGATCCTTTGCTAAAACCAGTGCAAATACCTTGTTCTTCTAGGCATTCAAATAAGAGTTCTGGATGTTACCAAAAAGGAGCAGATAGAAAATCTGGCCAAGGAGATTGAAAAGATTGATGTTCTCTGTAACATTGCAGGGTAACTAGCTTCCATTTGATCCTACTATTTCTCCAGTTTTCCCTATTCTCCAGAAATACTTTCTTTATTATTTAAACGCACTTTATTTCTATTGTTTTAATACAGTTTATACCTTTAATACAAACTTCCATATCTTTTCATCAAAACTGAACTTCTTGTGCACAGTCTTGTTACCCAGGCCAAGGTAGAATGGCTCTGGCATTTGATTTCCCCACTCTATAGGTGCCCTGTACTGGTGGCTTCAGCTCTCTTAGCACAGCTGTGAGCAATGGCCTAGTAGTGCTCTACTTTTTTTTTTTTAATTTCTCTATTGCTAAGCAGTCCTTGGCACATACCAAGTCTGCCTGGTGTCCCTGATACTCATCAGAAGAAACATACTGTTGCTTGCTTTCTTTAGTAGAGCTCTTGTCCTTCCTTTTCAAGGCTGGAAGAGTTAGCTACTGCAAAACAGTAATAGAAAAATGTGCGTAAAATGCCACAGAAACATAAAACACAAACAGTAATCCACTTCATGCGCTTATTCCAGGTTTGTTCATCATGGAACCATTCTGGAGTGTGAGGAGCAAGACTGGAACTTCACTATGAACCTCAATGTTCGCAGCATGTACCTCATGATCAAGACATTCCTTCCTAAGGTAGAGGCTTGGTTGCCCATGATTTTTAGTCTCTGCTACATTAAAGTGTGAGAAGCATAAGCTGTTGCCACTGACAGCATGGGATTTGAGATAAAAATGCAAATATGCAGGTTTGGTTAGTGAAAGCCCTTAAATTGTATCAATCCTACTCTAAAACATTCTCTGCATTGTGTAATCCTTCAAGTAGACAACCGATCTAAAGGATATGGTAGAGAAGATTAATTCAGGGGTTTTGCCCTATGTAATTTGTAACTAAAACCCTTCAAATACAGAGCAGTGAGGCAGCCATTGCAATACAGTGCTACCATATTATACCATAGCACACAGCTGCACAATACCACTGCTACAAAATATTTGTAAATAATCTATATTAATGTGAATTTTATGGAACTCTGGAAACTATCTCGTGAAGCAATTTGTTGCCACTGCTGCCAACATGCTGATTATCAGAACAACAACTCAATTAGACAGTCTAGCAGCTTGAGGACACTTTGTGTTTGACACAATAACTAGCTTCGGGACTACAAAAATTTGTGGACTGAATAAGGTTTTTGTATTCCTGTAAATGCAAAGGCCAGATGTGGAAGCAATGACCATGACTGGATGATGACTACTTTTTTTTTTTTTCAGTGTTGTTCCAGTTCTTTTTTGTTTGTTTCTTTTGTGTTTTGGTTTGATGGCTGTTTTCTGGTTTTTTTCCTTAGCTCATCTTCATTTTCAGAGGTGGTGTTATAACAGCTTTAGGCGTATCAGGTTTTGGTATGCCTAAAAAGTTTATAACTTAAGGAAACTTACCTACAATTCAAAGATGCTAGTGAGCTGTGCTGTAGAAGCTGCTTGCTTCTCCAAAGCAAGAAGGGTTTGAATGGGACAAGTGAATTACTGCATCAGTAGATGGCATGAGCAGATGTCTATGTAGGGTAACTTACTGTGGTGACAAGAGGGCAATGATTCAGAGGTGGCTCTCCAGGAAAAAATCTTTTCCTGTCAGTCTTCACCCCCAGATGACTTCGGAGAGCTAGTGAAAAATTCAGATTCTGTTTTACTACTACAGTCAACAGATCAAAAAGTGGTAAGCACGTACTCATGCCAATTAAGCTTTGTTACACTGTGTACCAATTGCATGTGGGGCTGTTCTGGAGGTTGTTATGGGTTATTTTGCTGGATCTGTAGATGACAAAATAGCTTTGCATTTGAATGACCTAAGTATTGTTTTGCAGATGCTTAAACAGAAATCTGGAAATATTATAAATATGTCTTCTGTGGCATCCAGCATTAAAGGTCAGTATCTTGCTAGAGTTCCTTAATAAATCTTTAGAGTTATGGGAAAGCAAAATAAATAATTGCATAACTTTGAATTTAGAGGGCAGTGCTAGTCCTGTGGAGGGATACAATTAAAAAACAGTGAACACATCAACTTGTACATACACACAAGGACACAGATGGAAAATTGCAGAAACACCAAGATCCTTGCCTCTGAGCTTTTGAATCTGTCCTGAATGTTTCGTAGCATCCCTTTTACCAAGTTATTTTCACAAAAAGGAATTACTTCCAGTGACTTTCTGCTATGTATGCTCTTAATGAAGAAAAGACAGTTACGCAAGCACAGCAGTTACGCTTCCCCAGGAAGCCTGGTGCTGACTAACAGATGGGTGACCACTGTTACTAAATCTTTGTTTGCTTTGTTAACTTTCCTAGACTACTCCCCAAACTTATACTATTGAAAGATTGTGTGCTTTGCTGTGGTGTACGCTTGAGTAGAATCCTGGCAGTCAGCATTCTAGTTAGCCTGCTGCTATGGAGGGGCTACAGGAAATGCTGGGGTCCAAAACCATGTGCATATTGAACAAATCTGCCTCTCTTCTTTTTTTAATAATTTCTATGCTGCCTTCACACTGACCCTTTGTTAGGAGTTGTGAACAGATGTGTATATAGTACTTCAAAGGCAGCAGTTATTGGTCTAACGAAGTCTGTGGCTGCTGATTTCATTGAACAAGGCATCAGATGCAACTGCGTATGTCCTGGTAAGTATTCTTACATTACTTGGTAAACTGGGAACAGGTGCTGGAAGGCCCATTTAGTTTGAAATCATTAACAAAGAACAGACTTGCAAGTGGCAGCTGAAGTTATGAGCAATCTCAAAGAACAGGACATGCTTGAAACATTTCTGAGATTTAAAGTAGAAAAGCTGTTACTTCTGTAGTTAAGTTGTATGTTTAGTCTGTTAACGCAGCACATGCACATTATACATGCATTACACAGAATTTGAATGCTTATTTTCAAAGATAATCTAGGAAGTTAGAAGCAGGCAGGGGGTTCAGGTGTTTAATGACATGGAAAGTAATTAATACTCAAAAGTCTTGCCTTCTATTGAAATTTAGAATTGTATGCTATGTTGATAGTTTTGCAGTCTTTCTCCTGAATCATATTATAAAGTTTCACATAAATGTTAAGACATAGAAATAGAACCAATGAACTGTTTTGTTCATTGTTGAACAATGAATGACAATCAACTGATTGTTGATGCAGTTGACTTAAAATTTAATTTTAAAATTTTGCTTAGGGACTGTTGACACACCATCTTTACAGGAAAGAATCCAAGCCCGCCCTAACCCAGAACAGGTAAGAAAGCAATTTATTACTTTGATCATGGTTGTACATATGTTTAACTCCCTTTAAAAAATAAATATATAGTGGCACTTCTGCCAGCAGTCAAGAATGTCCCCTATTTCAGAGTGCCAATGATAACAGTAGTGTTGCCTTTAATAGTTTGGACAATCTGGACTTAAGACAGAAGTCTTAAAATGCCTCAGAAGGGTACTGTTGGGTAGTGAATACAGAGGGTCTGTCATCTGTGGAAGTGTCTGCAACCGCAGGTTACAGGTATCTAGTGCAAAAGTATAAGGCAGTTTCTACTGTAGCATGTGGCAGCCACAAGCTACTGCAAAACCATGATAAAAAGGGCATTCTGGCCCTTGTATGTCAAAATTACTTAGGTTGTTCAACCTTACTAACTAGATAACTGTGAGCCCTCATTTGAAGGGCCTGGGAATATCTACCACCAAAGGAAGAAGGACTTATCTTGGCTTTATTCTGGAACCAGATGTCTAGGTCCAGTCTCCTGTTTTTCAACCCGAAATTCACGCTGGTGTTAGTTTTCTACTTTCTTTTTCTAGCATAAATTCCCTACTCAGTGTAATAAAAAAAAAGTTATTTATGACCTGTTCCCAGTATTGCTTCGCACATGTCATACTAATTGGACTAAAATAATTGGGGTTTTATTTTTGATGTACCAAATGCTCTTGGGTATCTAGGCACTGAAAGACTTTCTAGCCAGACAGAAGACTGGCAGGATGGCTACTGCTGAAGAAGTGGCCCATCTCTTTGTGTACTTGGCCTCTGATGAAGTAAGTATGGAACAATAAAATTTCCTGTCACAGAATCCTGTGCTGCTTTGCTGCTTCACAGTAGCAAGAATTTTCTTTAGAAGGATTTATACTGTCTTTGAGCTGGGTTATTTAAATAATTAAATCTTTTACCAAGTTCAACCTATGATACAAAAAGTGCTCTGAATGTTGACAGCGATGTCAAGGCTTTATGCATTTGGTACCATAGCCTGATGGTTTCCTGACACCTGAGCAAATTGTCTGACCCCGGATCGTTCTGAATGATGGGAGAAATGGGCTTGCCTGCTTTTGCAAGTTTGCACCACAACTAGAACGTATTTTAAGGAGGTAGAATTAGTAGCCATCACCTACCCTCACTATTCAAGAGCAAATACTTGTGTAGAGCCACTGGAAACGTTGGCTAAAAGGGCTAATGCTCAGAGTGAATTTACCCTTTCAGCATAAGGAAAACAAAAGACCCACTGAGGCTTTTACACACAAAACCCTTAATGACCACTGCAAATACCACCAACGCTAATGAGCACACATCAAGGTTACTTTGGATGCTGTAAACTTACTATGAATCTAAAACTGGACTAGATTCCTCTGGACTTGCCCAGCAGTTCTACTGAGCATAACATGATACTTCAAAGGAGTTAATTCAGTCTTAATGCTGCTGTCTATCAGTAATCTGATTTCTCATTTTCATCTTGGTTTTAGTGTTCTCTAAAGCTACTAATTTTTTTCGGTCTGATCATAGGGTTTTCAACCATGTATAGACAGAATTCCAATTTTCCAATATATTCCAGTACTGACATAGAGAAGAATGGCAATAATTCAATTGTGTACCTCACTGTCTGCCTAATCTGAATTTTCAGTTAGGTCCCCTTATAATTATTATATTATATATTATATAATTATATAATATAATATAATATGATAATATATAATATATATGTATTAATATATAATATGTAAAATATGTTATATAATATAATAAGAATATTATCATTATATAATATTTATAATTACATAAAACATGGTCAGTTTCTGTTTAGCTGAACAGAGCTAATAACATCATAGGGTGAGGTAAAGGCTTCCATTTCTAAATTTGTTTTTATTCTATCAATTCAGATACTTTTGTAAAACAAAAAAAGGGTTTGTATAAAAAAGCAGGTTTTTGAATTTAAGGAAAATGTGTTTACCTGTAATCAATAGCCATGACACATTTGTTAAAATTATTGTTGCTTTTTATGTCATTTCAGTCTGCCTATGTGACTGGAAATGAACTAATCATTGATGGAGGATGGCGCTTGTGATTAACCCTACCTGCAAACAGAAATCCCTACTATCGAAGGCAAAAAGTGAGGATCATGTTTCTCAATTAAGATAGCTTGCAAAGATTTAGATCATGCACATGTCTTTCAAAACAAATTTTTGGTGCATTTTTACTGCTATATGATCTCTGTATAAATTGATCTTACGGATTCACTTTTCCCTAAATACTGCAACACAGGAGTAAAACATACTTAATATGTCTTCAATTTATGGTATCTCCAAAAACATGAAAGAGTAGCAATTCAACATTTAAGATTTCAGAGAGCAAAGAATATTATTTAAAGGACAAAATCTGAGTTGTGTGTTAAGCAAATCTGAGTGAAAGGATTTAAATGCTACATTTATTCTCATCCTGCAAATTATGTGGGAGGTAAATATTCACAATTCCTGCTAGTACTGACAGACTCTCCAGAGAAAACGAAGAGACTACCATTAAATCACCTGAACTGTGTGGTTTAAACAAGAGAAAAGACAGAAATAATAGCACATGTGAAGGTTGGAACATTTGAATAATTTTGTTATTGGTGACAGACATTTCTATATTGGAGACCATGCTAGTTACAAATTGTACTTTGAAAGCACATTGTTATGCAAATAACAAAGTTAGTTCTCTCTGCTCTGTACTATCATCAGCAAAATGATGGAACATGTCTACTTAAAATCAGGCTTCTTACAGTTTTAAAGTAAGTGAGTGTAACTTTGGCAAATAAGACAGTACTGTGGATGTTGGCTTCCTCAGGCTCATTATGCGTTTAACTTTTACCTTTAATCATGGTTGGAACATTCTGTGCTTGTGTAGTTTGTTTATAAGGGTCTTGAGTATCTAGTATTTCAACAAAGTGACCTTGGCAGCCAAGCAGGATCAAGTTGAGGCAGAAATTCAAAGTTATCAAAAGTGGCTCCACCAATATTCACTGATGTAGATCTGTATGTTTAAAGTTCAGGCTGGCAGGATACTGTTTCAATGGTTTCAGAGTTTAATATGAAGGCCACAGTCCTGCCTCTCAAGTAAGAAGGCTTTACCTTGAAAAGAGAATCTCTCTTGAGATTCAGTGGTGACACTGGAGACTTGCAGTGTGTATTCTGCAAATAAAGAATCGGAGAGAAAAATTCATTACACTTATTGCATATTGATCATTTTTGGTTCACTGGTGATTGTAATATACAGGTGTTACTCAGAAATGGCTTTTTTTTTCTGTCGAAGCAGCCCTGCAAGAAAAGGACATTGCACTGAAAGAACAGATACGGATTTTTTTCAGTGGTTGTCTGAAAAGCTGGTGGCCCAGGAAAAAAATAAAATCAGCAGAGACTGCTGTCTCATGCTTTATTAGCAACATTTTTCATGGGGGTGCGAACAGCTAGAACTCTGAAATGTGCTCTAATGTCTGAGGGTTTTCCAGCAGGCTTGCTGGAATTATTTAAAGGAGAATGCATCTTAATGGTCTTGTGACCTCTTAATTCCCTGGCCTGTTTTTAACGGAGCTGGGTAATCCGGTTTGTTTTCCTTCCACCCCTATGATAATACAAAGAGGAGTGTTTTGACTTTTCAGGTTCCAGGTCAAACTTTTCTTTATGGGGTAGGGGGAAGAGACTTCCCAGACTGGATTCTTATGGAAAACTTAGTGTGATTAAAAAAAAAAAGTGGGTGGTTTTTTTTCACTTGGATTTGTAGTCAGCTTAATTCTTGTAATGCTACCACAAGTGAAGTAGCAACATGCTGCGTTTGAACCTGCTCTCATACAACCAGTGTAGCTTGTGTAATGAGGCTGAGACAGCCTGTCTCATAGCCTCGAGGTGCACGCACTTGGTGGTTCTTTAGGAAGCAGAACTGCCTTGATGGGAACACCACACATGCACTAGTTAGATTTTTTTTTTTAAATTATTATTTATATATTCTCCTATACAATTGTTCTGCATGCACCCGGAGCAGAATATCCGTGCCTTTACCCTTTCTTTGCACCTGCCCCCAGCTGCGGTGGGCAGCCTGAGTGGCAGCGTGGCCCTGGGAGGCGACATTCCTGCTCCGTGCGGGGTGCGACGAACGGCCCTCCCAGCGGAGGGGCGGCTGGCCGAGGTGCCTTGGGCTGACCGAGGTGACAGCGCTGTGACAGCTGCACAGCCGCCCCTCCCCCAGCCTGCGGCCCGCGGCGCCGAGGGACGCGCAGCCCCGGGGAGCCCCCGCCGTGCCCGGCCCGGGGCGGAGGCTGGCGGCACCGGGGGGGCGGGGCGGGGGGAGGGGCGGCCCCCCCGAGCCCAGGGACCCGCCGTGCCGGGGAGGCTGCGCCGCGCCGCGCTGCCCAGCTGCTGCCCGGAGCCCTGTGTCCGCGACGGCGGGAGAGGTACCGGGGCTGCTGGCGGCGGGGGGGGGGGGCTGCGGGCTGGCTTTGCGGCAGGCGGGAGGGAGGTGGCGGCAGGGTGTACTCGTGCCTTGCGGGTGGTGGTGCGGGGTTTGGGTTGTCGGTTCTTTCGGTCTTTTATGTTGTTCCCCCCCCCCCCGGGTGTTGGCAGTTGTGGCGGTGGCTGCGCTGAGCGGGGCGCGGAGCGAACACGGGTGCGTGTGCTGCACCGGGGCACCTCCCGCCTCTCCCGCGCATCCCGCCTCCCTACCATCAAAAAAAAGAGGAAAAAAAAAAAAAGTAAAATGATAAAATGAGAGGATCTGAATAATCTATAACAAAAACCTTTCCTATTTCAAAATAAGGAAAGCATGCTTTACGTGGAGTTACTAAAATAAGGCTGTCGCTGGCTGGTTTCCATGGCAGAGGCTCCTAACCCTGGGGTACAAATTCTGCACTGTGATTTCTCGGTTGCTGATTTTGTTTGTTTGTGGGTGAAATTAAAAAAAAATCACCCATAAAAACAATCCACACCCACAAAAGCAAACAAACCTTGGAACAAACAAACCAACCCCACGAACCCCAAAAAACCCCACCATGATGTGGGTAAACTAACTGCTCGCTTTGGTCTCATTAATCCATCTGGCTGTTGCTTGAAACAGCGGTATCAGGACTGAACAGGGTGAAAATTTGTCACGAAACAGGTGAGGACAGCAGCACGTACACTGTCAGATTTCTCGTTCACACCTCGAAACCCTTTGTGCTAAGCAGAACATCCACTCTGCTTACTTGGTCCGTCTCTTTCCTATTATGCTACTGTGAGCAGTGCATTCGGGAGCAGGAGCTGAAGCTGTTGTGAGGTGGACTCGGGCTTCTCAGGAGCGTTAACATGTTTCTTGTCAGCAACTACGTGAGCCTGAGAACTGGGATGTTGCCGGTGCAAAGCGACATCTGTCCCTTACCCACACGTGCCCCTTTCAGAGTTACGACATTAAGTACGTGCATCCTGGGGAAGTGGTTGGTGAAGGCAAGGAGGGAGGCACGGGTAGGTTGCTGGTGCACTCTGTTCCATTTAGTGGACTGGTGTTTGTGGATTCCTGGCCCCCATGAAAGGATGAACAATCCTAATGGAGAGATACTTTTGTTTTTTTCATAAAAAGCTTTGAGATTCTGCAAGTAGTAATTAAAAAACAGAGGGAAGTACAGGAATTTGAGTAAATTAACACTTCACATTTAACAAGGAAAGGAAGCAAAGCTATTACCCTAGAACACATCAAAAGTGTTTACTTATGGCTCTGTATTCTTACTCTGTGCCTTGACCATGTTCAAGCCAGTTTCATATCAGATCAGCTCAAACAAAACCACCCAGGTATTAACAGTAGCCCCTGTCTTTGTTTGTGGCATCAATTGTTTCCAAGTATCAAACATATATTTATAAATCAGAATCGGGTCTCTGACTTGCTTCCAGCAATTTAGCAAGGCAGGAATTTCTTGGCTCAAAAGTTCTGGCTTAACTTGAGTGGCGTTTTATATAGCTAGAGCAATGTGAAAGATTTCAAGAAAACATTGTCGACCCTGGAATACAGTTGTGGAGAATATACGCACATGTTTGCTGTTACAGAAAAGAACACTAGCAAGCCTTATCTTCAGGTATGTGTGTGCCATTCCTGCTGGCTCAGGCTTCTGAAACTACAGTAAATATTTGCACACACACAAAAAAATCTGACCTACAGAACAGTACACTGCTATCTTTTGTTAACATCTATGGGACAAGAAGTAGCCCAGTTAGACTGTGTAAATACAATGACAATGACCAGGTCTGAGAAGTGTCTCCATGGGGGTATGAGCAGCAAAAAAGAGCCACGTTCTGTCAGCCTCACCTGGATATAGAGTGTAAGCTGTGCATGGCCCTAAATCTTTATTCAAATAGGCATCTTCTCTTTCTCAGACATTCAGTCAGTGTGTTTGGAGTGGCATCTAACAGAACCATGTTCTTGAAAATTTCCCTGAAAATTAAGTTGGATCTGGTCACGTTTAAGTTATGGAAAAAGCGTCCTCTCACGTGTATGCTTTAGAAACTATAGTTGTTCTTAACTTTACGATGTGGTTGCTTGCACTGCTGTGCACGCAGGGGCTGTGACCCTTTCAGAAATTATGGTCCTGGTAAGTGGTATTGACAGCAAATAACCTTTAACGTGTGTTGATAGGAGGTACAAATAGATATATAGGTATTACAGCCATACTTTTAAGGAGTAAATAACAGGTTAGCACAGGTCATCCTCATTCTGAAACTCAGAATTTTAGATATGTTTTTTTTAGTGCTTGACTCTCTAAGCTGAATACTGGTCTGTTAGTTTCTGTCTCTTGTTCTTACGCACAACATACACAGGCATGCAAAAAGCATTAAGTTCCAAATTGGGCTGTAAGGGTTTTTTCACATGATGTATGAGGAAGGAGACAACATCACTGAGAAGTCTTCTAGCTGGAAAATAGTATTATTTGCTTCTCTCTAACTGTTCTATCTTTACCGCTTTCATTAGGTTTGCAGCAATGATAAAGGAGGCTATTGTAAATGACAATGAAGATTCCGAGCCATCAGTATGTGAGAAAAATGGCATGATTCCCATGCATGAGCAAAGTGAGGTAATCAAAGTACAGTTCTACTCAGAGGGAATCCTTTTCCTTTCCTTTTTCTTCCTACATCTGTTAAAATTTCTACATCTGAAGGGAATACAAAGAGAAATCTCCTCAGTGGGAATTTCTTAAAATTAACAGATGTTCATGTTTTTAAAAGTCTGCAGTATGTTGGGTTGCTCCTAATCAATGGTTGCAATTTCAGCTTGAAGTGGAAAATGCATCAGCATACGTTTTACAGTCAGCTATGGAAGAGAATTGCATGGACTTGAGATTGCTTCTTTGCTTTCAAATTGTGCCTGTCAGTGTGCTGGCTGAAAGTTGTTCATGCATGTCGTCCTTTTCTTGCCTAATAAAAATAAGAAACTCCATAGTTTTAGACCTCTATATGTATTTATTTCCAGTGTTCTTGGAAACTTCTGTGGCTTTCAAAAAGACTTGTAGTGAATGCAAGTAAGAATAAAATTCTTAACATAAAAGGCACTTAAGAGTCAATGTAGTCTTAACTGTAAAGATAAGTACTGTATAGCCTGTCTTTACACACACAGGTAGCTGATGATCACAGAATCATAGGGTAGATAAACCAGGAACTCTGTGCTGAAAGATCACAAGATTTGTGTTCCAACTGTGACTCTGAGTAAGGGAGCTATATATATTTTTATATGTGTATATCTAGGGAGAGATGAGACAAAAATAATTGGAAATGGGGAACTATTGCTGGAAGAGGGCCAAATCGCAGTATAGGCAAGAATTCCATGTCCATGCTATGACAGTGAGCTGACATGAAGGTGAATAATCATAAGGGAAGGTAGATGATTAACTTGTCAAAAAATAAGGACCCAAAAATTGGGACACACATCCAAAAATGGTCAAAAAGTGCTTTGGCTATGAATATGGATAAGTAGATGAATCGGTATAAGAGGACAGCTTCACAGAACCATTCTGCAAGGAAGTAACTCCCAGTGTAGTATTTCTCCATCTCTGCCTTGACTTACCAGCTTGAGCGTTCCAGCAATGGATCACGTGAGTAGTGCTTGCACTGGCCAACGGTTGTTTCTTTCACCTTTGTCTAATCAGAAGTAGGTTTTGTTATTTTGATTCAAGGCTTTGCAACAGAAGTTATTTAGCAGGTATATTAAGGACACTGTCTCACTGGAATGATGCTAATCGTTAACTGTATTGTGAAATCCAGTCTGGAAGCAGAACCCTATCAAATTACAGAAAATATTAATATTTGGCTTGTATATGAATCAAGCTGAACCTGGCTTGTTGTTATTGTTTCTTCATCAAATATTCTGATATTGTTGCCGAACAGGTGCTATTTGTGACAGGAGTCCTGTCAGTTGCAGATAAAAGGTGAATGTCCCACGGTCTCTCATATTCAGTCCTTTATGCCACGCAAAAACGCATAACCAAAAATCCCAAATATACTACAAAGCTGGACCATTCCTACAGCAATTGTTTAGTTAATATAGTCATCTGTAGACAGCGTGGATCTAGTGCATCACAGCTGATTGTAAGTCTTGTACACTACTTCAAATGTACGAGGTGCGGCTCCTGAGACAGTCTTGTTGTTTGCATTCAGGAGGGACCAGCAGTAGATGCCAAAGCTGCTGATGGGAATGTGCAAACAGAAGAAACTGCTCTCTTGAATCACTGTGCTCAGCAGCCTCCGGAACCACTAGCAGGGTCTTCAACACCTGCAAGAACATGGAGGCAAATATGTACTTGTCCTCCACAAGGTTTACTGGCCCAAACAGTGACAAATGGTACGTAAGAAAGAAGTACTTGTTTCTCTGGGTGTGGTATCTGTCCATTGCCCTTGAAAATAATGCAGGGAAACAGCTATGTTTTGCGTACCACACTTTTGTTTCAGTGTTGTAACAGGGAAAGAAAATGAGGTGAAACAAAGATTTGAATGCATAGATTTTGTTCTTCTGTCCCCTCTTCTGTGTTTAATGTGGTAGGTTTGCTTTTGCATTGCAAAGTGCTTTCAGCAGAAGAAAGACCTCCCAATTCTCGTCTTTATAGTTCATTTTGGTGTGAGAGCATTAAGATGATTGTAAACACAGTGGTATTTTTGGCACACTGAATGGCTTTTTATTGAATTAAGGCAACAAATCCAAGACGCTACATGATACCTTCTTTTGTTCCTTATTACTCTAGAGATGCAAAGCCAAGAATCCTAACTGCAAAGCAAACTGATTTGCCCTACACTGAAGGCTCGCAGAGAAGAGTGCCTGCCTAGCCCGTTACTTAAGGCTTTTCTGAACAAAAGACAATTCCTGTGGCTTTGCCTGCTTCTGCAGCCTCTGTTCTCTCTTACTTGGGATTCTTAGGCTTTTATGTTTGGAATTATACCGGTCTTCCCTTTGCCACTTGTCACCCTCCAATAAGATCAGGAAAAATCCAATCTGAAAATGCAGTACCTTTTATTCAGCACATTTTTTCCTTCTTCTGTATTTTGCTTTTATATCTGTGCATGCCTGTTCTTGTTGGATAAATTTAGGAACAGATCTAGGAACCTGGAAAGACCATAATATTTCACATATTTTATAGTATTTTCGCTTACTGTTATCATAATACTTTTCAGGACCTTCCCCCCCCCCCCTCATGTATTATCCCTCTCTGATTGATGTATCAAGGGAAATATCTGGACTACTTCAGACTGTCCAGAGACATGACCACCTTCAGGTATTATTCCCCGCCCCCCCCCCCCCCCCGCACCAGGGATAGCAATGTATTGCACAAGCACATCCAGTCAAAAAGCGGTGGTTAAATTCTTTTAAAAATCAGACTGGAGCTGCAGTCATTAGCTTGGATAGGCCAGGCTGTACAGCAGGAGGTTCTTACTGCAGTTCTGAAGTAGCTGAAGGGAGATAAGCAAATGCAAGAGAAGTTAGTGAAAATCCTAGCTTTAAGTTTGGGACCTGTGAAATGCTTTCCACGGTGGCCCAAGGCTCACTTAATACGTTTTGGTCCCTAACCACGTCCCTGTTACCATTTTTTAAAGTATCTTAGCCCTATAAAATCAGAACATCAGTTTTAGGGAGCATCAAATATTAAATAGTGTTATGATTAAACTAATTTTTAAGGTAAGTGATTTTATTTCTGAAAGTTGTGGTACCTTTTCCATTAGTAGAAAAACAAATGTGATCTAATAGCAAACAAAGTTGTCCCTGAGAGATGATTAAATGTGAGTATTTCTTGTTTTGTTCCAGTTGCAGTTGTGATCCTGGTTTGGGCTGTGGTTTGGTCCATCACTGGGACTGAGTGTCTCCCAGGTGGAAATCTGTTTGGAATTCTGTTTCTTTATTTTTTTGCTGTCATTGGAGGTAAAATTTTTGGATTCATTAAAATACGAACACTACCTCCTCTCCCCGCTCTTCTGGGTAAGAGATCCTTCCTTCTTTTCTTCCTGCATATTTGTGGTGGTTAAACTATCAAGTAGTATCTCGCATGCTAGGTATGTTTGGATTGGGGGAAAAAACAAATTGTGTCACGCTCAAAAGCTGTAGCTTTTCCAAGTGACTTTTATCTGGTCCTCTCTGAGAAAGTACAAAATTCCCCAAACTGGCTCTGAAATTACCTATATGTTACTAAGGCTCTTAACTCTTTGGGGGCCAGAGAACTGTGTACCAACAGATGCAAAGGTTATTGTCCTTCAGTCCCCTCTGTCACAGTTACTTAAAATTTGTGTTTAGTGTCACCGAACAGGAGTCGTAATCTAGACCTCCTGTTACAGTAGAATAATTAATTCATAAGGAAGTTATTGCTGAGCTATTTCGCATGTATCTTCACACAATGAAAATATTTTCCAAAGAAAACACTACAGGAATTCTCTACTACTGGTAGTCCAAAGCAATTTCTTTCTTTTCCTTCCTTTATTTCAAGATAACTCAAACCTGAGAAAATAAACTCACCACAAGGAATAATTCTGAATTATTTTACACAAAAACACAAAATAGAAATGGGAGGTGAAAATTACATGAATTCTAACATCATCAGAACCTTTTCAGACTGCTTTCCTAGAGGAGGTTTTGATTAGATCAGTACAATATTGTAAAGTGCCGTGGTGTCAATGAAGCTGAAAAATGAAGCTCTGGGTTCTCACCAGCTGTCTACTGCCCCTTTACTATACCTAGTGCATAAATGAGTAAAGCTGTTGACAGACAGTAAAACTTCATGGCCGAGTGGGCTACAAACACCTCCCTGTAGCGCACGGGTGTGATTTTGTAACCTGGGTGGCTGGTGGTGTGCCTCGCACAGTAGCACTGGTTACGGAAGGGCTGGGTGGCTTCATGCACAGCTCTGTCCCAGGCAGCACACATGTTCTTGCACCACTTCGTTTCACAAGCAAGAAATTCAAATGAGAGGGAGGGAAGTTTTGCATATAGCATGCATGCCTGCAATAATACGAATGCAGAATGTAACGCACAGGGAGTCTGCCCATTCTAAGTAAACAACCCCTTTAAAAAAAAAAAAAAAAAGCTTGACCATTTGGATTCTACTTTTTTTTTTAATTACATCTGTATCTAAAAGTTATGAGTTAAGCATGAAACTGCTTGTCAGACAAGTAATACTGAACAACAGAAACTCAAGCATGACAGCACACGTCTGTTGAGTTGCTTAGGACAGAGTTCACTGTTCAGATCACCAGCCTGTGGAAAATTGGAGAAATCTATGAGTCAGAAGAAGAAATAGACAATGTATGTAAATTGTATTTTTAGTGTAAAAAAAGAACAATCTTGTACTCTTAGATGCCTTTAATCCAGTTGTGCTAGGTGCAGCTAAGTGTAACGTGGCTGGCTGTGAGCACTTAAGCACCTTATAAATGAGCTGCTGTCTCAGGAAAAAAGGAGTGAAATTGCTGCTGGAACGACTCATACACTGTATCTTAGGTATGCATTGCAGAGAGGTTTCTGCAGCAGGCAACATGGAGCAGAACAGTGAAGGTATCCTTTGAGGTGGAGTGTTTTTGCTTTAAGTAGATCTCTAGATCAGCTCCAGTGACTTGGACCTCATGCAAACATGGCAAAGAGCATGTGATCATTATGCTAGCCTGAAATAATTGTCATGAGCTACCACAGATTAATTATGCCACTGGTTTTTTTTTTCCGGGAGGTGGTAGGAAGAACAGTGTCTCAAAGTTTAGCAAGTTCCGGGACAAATCAAGTCCACAGCCAAGGCTCAGACCAAGCTGGGACCCACCAGCACAGTTTGTTTACGTTTTGTCTTTTTTGTTTTCCTGTTTCTTAATATTGCTAATACACATTTCTGCCACCAAAATATACCTTTAAATCATCAGGAGCTACAATTAATCTCTGCAGATATATATTTAAAGTCAACCTTTCCCATACTTTTCAGTATCTTTCCAGAACTACAGTTCTGATAGCTTTGTAGGAAGTCTCTGATTAGATACTTTTGCTAATATTTGCAAAAGGTTGGATCTTACAAGTAGCACAAATAGAGGATAAGACAAAGTTCCTGGGTCCCGTTCCCCCCCCTTTTACCCCCTCTTTGTGTAAGAGTCATATTGCCAGAGCATTTTAAAATGTCTATGTTGGTCCATGATTAGCTGTTTTAGATTATATTTCCTAATGAACTCAGTGCTATGGTTCCTGTGATACTTGCATTTCTTACACCTAAGAGGATTTTCTAACAGTTTTCAACTTCTGAGGTAAATGTGCAATATTAAAGGATTTTCCCTTTTTCATGCTAAAACAAGTTAGCAAGAAAAATACCTTTAAAGATGCAGAGGTGTCTTTGCTTATGGTAGGTATGACCTGTACCTGGTGAACAAAGCTGAATTCTGTTGACTTGCACTAAAGCTGTGTGTCAGCATCCTGCAGCTTTATTCATTGGTGACCTGGTGTGTTATTAGGCCACTTTCATTGCTTTAAAATATGTCTCTCTTCCCATGCCCCAGTCCCCATTGTTGAAACACAGCTAATAATTCAGAAAGTTAATTGTTTCCTTGTCTCTCATAAATACATAATATGGTGTCTTATTTTTAAGAATGCTATGCAAGCTTTTCTTGTGCAATAAAACCACATCATTTGACAGGAGCTTATTTGCTTTCATTTAAGGGATGCTGCTTGCCGGTTTCCTTATCCGAAATACCCCATTCATTAGTGACATAGTTCAGATAAACCTACGCTGGTCTGCAGCACTGAGGAATATTGCTCTTTCAATTATCTTGACCAGAGCAGGACTTGGCCTGGACCCAAAGGTATGGCAACAACCTTTCTGTGAGGCAAGGTGTACAACAGCCCTCAAAAAAAATTGGATTATGGGTTCTGTTAAAAATACAGAACTGTTCAGTCTCAGAGGATCTGCAAATTATATCGTTACAGAAAGCACAGTTTCTATTGTATGTTAATATTGGCAGTTGGATTTGTAGACTAGGCAAGCAACCAAAAAATACCTGAAGAAAACTGATTTTGTAATTATTTTCCCCCCTTGCCTTAAAGATATTTCCTGAATTTTGTGAGCAGAGCACCTTGAGGACATGTACTCTATCATGGTCTGGCAGGAAGAGTTTACACTCTCGACAAACTCCCTGTCAGTTCACACTGACAAACTAAAACAAGCAATGGAAGAGATCCCCAGTCCTTGAAAGAGAATACTGCTTGTGTTGACACAAATTAAAAAAAATAATCCGCCACCCAAAAAATCAAACCTGTGTGCCTTTTTCACTTTTTTCTCTTCTTTTTTTTTAATCATTGCCATTTTAACGCCGACATATTCATTGCAGAAATGACTCCCACTGCACTACAGAAACAATGCTTTACATCGCAATGAAGCCCGTAACGCTTCTGTGAACAAAAAAAAATTTTCCTCTGCACACTGTGAAACATGATGTTCTGTAAATAAATGAAGGCAAGGTTTTGCTTGACCAAAATCAGATGGCTGAAATATAGCTGTACCATATTGGCCCCTATCGATTTAAGATTAAGGGACCGCTTAATGTTTATATAAAACTTAGGTTAAGTATAGCTAGTTCAGAACAAATGAACTAATTTTTCTTAACCAAATAAAACCTAGAGAGTCGCCAGTGCTTTAGGTATTTTGGAAAATAGGCGTTTATTATTCTTGAAAAATGCCTGGTTTCCTAGATTACTATCATCTTTTTTTTCCAAGACATTGATGCTTGTATGAGCATGGACTGTGTGTTGTTAAACAGAGCTTGGGTGCCCAGTTCCGTGCGCTTGGTTTTCTTTCTATTCCACAACAACTTTTTTTTTGCCGAGGGAACTTCAGTCTTGACTCATTTTTCTTCCGTGTGGCAGTTTATGGTTGTTCCTCATGTAATTGAAGCTGTGAAGACAAAGATGTCAGTTGCTGTGGTGATTCTCAGCCCTAATTATGCTGGGACAAACTGTGCTGGTAAAAAGCGCGACATGGTGATTTTATTATATCCCCCCGCTCCTCCATCAAAATTAGGGACCTATCCTAGCAGAGTCATGCTTGTGTCTAACTATTAAAGGCAGCTCTTGTGAGTAAATACTCTGTTTTAGAGAAATTTTTAAATAGAAGTTGCTGAGCCAAATGGACCTTGATCTGCACTGGGTATCAAGTGAGAGACAGCTGAAAGGAGAGATGCTTGGCTCCTTCTGCCAGGTTGATGTAGTTCTACAACTTTTCATGATTTGTTTGTGGATTTGGGGGGAAAATTTTTTGGGGTGCTGATGCAACTTGTGGGATTATGGCAAAATCTTTTGTGGGTGGAGCAAATGACCTCAAGTGACTCTGGGCAAGCCAGCTGTGTTGAGGGTGTGCTTTTCAAATGGATCGCCGTTTGTTCAGCCTCTCACATTTAATTTGTTCAGCACAAGAAGCCAAACAGTATTTTCTGCCTTTCTGTGTCGTACAGGAATCTTGTCAAACTTAGTCAAAATTCAGTGAGCTTCACCGCCACGCTTGGAATTTTAACTCCAAATGCGGTTGTGCTTGAGCCTCTCTGGCTGAGCCCGTGTAAAGCTGTCACATCCTGTACCGCACGTCTGAGGATTCTTTTGGCAAACCATATCAGATTGTAAATGTATTTCCTCTCTATAAAGCTGAAGGTACTGATTGTCTGAACGTGCTTGTATCTTGCAGGCGCTGAGGAAGCTGAAAGCAGTCTGTTTACGGCTTTCTTTTGGACCGTGCCTCTCCGAAACGTGCACAGCTGCTGTTCTTGCCTACTTGTTCATGCATTTGCCATGGCAATGGGGATTTATATTAGGGTAATGCACTCTTTTCTCTCCTGTATGATGAAGGTGCCTGTTCTCACGCCACAGTTAAATGATCCAAGTGCAGTTAGTTCCCTGTGCTAAGCAGAGACTTCAGTTCAGTGCCGGTCAGGAAGCTGTGCTTAGCCCCTGTGTTTGTTTGCTTACCATTCCCGTCTGGCTCTGTGGCTAATTTAAAGGTCACATTTCCAGGCTGTGGAGGGGTTCTTGCATCATCACTCTTCTGTGTTTGTGATCTGAGCACTTGAAGAAGGAAGAAGGATGGTGCAATCCCTGAGTCTTTAACCACAGCACAGGGGCTTTTAGGGACAGAAGATGATACCACAATTTGGAAAATCTGCATGCTGGAATTCAGCATTTCCTCGTAGAGAGATACACATAGGACAGTCTTCCTGTCACAAGTCAAAGGCAAGGACGTGGCATGTTATATTCTGGAGTAATATCCTGGAAGAAGAAACCTTTTCCTCTTAGTTCTATCTAAAATGGTGGACTCGGTCTGGACCTATATGCTGGAGCAAGGTGGATTAATTCCTCTGCCACACACTGATTTTTATGAGAAGGAACTGGGCTACTGAGTCATTAAGCATGTCTAAACCGGGTTCCTAAATGGGACAATTGAGACATTTACCAAGGAGCATAACTGGCCTGCAGTGTATATTCAAGTCTTAGTCTGTGGAGCCCTTTACTTTTAATGCTGTTCAGTTGGGCAGGAAGTAAGAGCTGATTGCAATTCTGCATAGAAAAAATCCCTGCTTGTAATTAGCAGGGAAAGGCAAGGAAAATACCTCATGTAAAGGTCTGTTTATACTTTAAAAGAACTGGTGTCAGAATATTTTGACGTGTTTTAGTTCAGTGCTTTCTTTTTAAGAGAAGCTGAACCTGTGTGTTTTCAGTTTTGTTCTAGGTGCAGTCTCTCCTGCTGTGGTGGTTCCCTCAATGCTGATTTTACAAGCTGGGGGATACGGAGTGGAGAAGGGCGTCCCAACATTGCTAATGGCAGCTGGCAGCATTGATGACATTCTGGCTATCACAGGGTTCAATACTTGCCTTGGGATGGCTTTCTCTTCTGGTATGCTGGTTAATCTGTACGTGGTGAAATCCAGAACAAACAGGAATATTTTGATGAATGTGTGCTCTGTTATGACTGACTGGTTTGTAACTTAATGACATCTTCTTACAAAGTTTGTGTGTAGACTTGAACATTGAGAGGGAAATTACCCAGGATGAAAAGTCTTGGTATAACACTGTCTGCTCTGAATTGTGGGTCACAACTTTCAGAGAAATTTTTCCCCTGTCTGTGCCCTTAGCTGCCAAGTCTGGTCCCTGCACGCCCAGCGTTCTGCTTTCACATTTCCCTGGGTTTGGCAATGTTCTCGCACTGGCTTTTGCTCTGGCTTCTCTGGCACACTTTCTTAGCATTAGCTTTCAGAGAGAAAGTTGCACAACCCTGTTCGTTCAGGCCCACAGGTTCCCTCCTGAACCCCTTCGCCCCAACTGATTTAAAGCAGACACTGTCCTGGAATCAGCCTTGTAGGTCTCTAGTGTGGTTGGTGCGTGAAGGGTCTGTGTATGGCTTACTGAGACTCATTTTCTTTTGCCAAATAGGTTCTACTCTGTACAACGTGCTCCGTGGAGTGCTGGAGGTTGCTGTTGGCATAGCAGCTGGGGGGATTCTGGGAATGTTTGTTCGCTATTTCCCAAGCCGCGATCAGGTAAAAACCCAGTAAAACCCCCTTTTTATTAAATAGGCATTCTTTGCTGAGGGACAATGTTTCTAAGTTACTCGTTTCCAAGCTTCACATGAAACTGTTTTTGGGTAAAGCTAGTGCAGTGCTAACAGCTTCCAGGTTGCAAAGCCTGTCAGGTAAGGATGCGTTTTAGAGTTGATTACTTGTTTACTGCAGCAATAACCATGTATGATCTGACAGTCCTTCCTGACGCAGGGTTTGGAACCCAGCTCACCATTCTCCTGTCATTGAAAGTGACGGAAATGTCCACACATAAAGCAGAGAAGGTCTGATACTTAATTCATACAGTAAAATAATCATCAATTGGATTGATGTGCGACACAGTTTTTAATCCCAGGCCTACTAGAAATATCTTAGAGAAGTAAACAATTAAAGCAGGCCAATTGTAGGCTTTAAGTGATTTGGCATGTAATTTGGTGCTAATTAGAATGTGTTACTTTCAAGAAAAATTAAGCTCTTATAAAGCAGTAGATTAATTTACTATTAAGGGGCAATTAACTGAACAGAAAATTGTGGAAGAAAGTAGGTATGTTCTGGACTACTGAAGTCAATTTGCAAAGCATCTATTGTCCTCAGTGAGACCAGATTTTCTTATTATTAAATAACATAAGAAGTGTGATACAGGAGCTAAACAGATAAATAGAAATGGGGAACAATGGCAAAGATGTAACTGTCTGCTGTGAGACTGGATCAAATAAAACTTAGAGTGACCCTGGCAAATGTTCATTTGACTTGTCCTTAAAAACATCTAGTGGCAAGGGTTTCACCTCTCCTTGGAGAAACTGTTCTAGTTCTGGACTGCACAGGTAGAAAATCCTGCTGCCACAGAGTTGAAGCAGGGCTGTTAGAGTATCACGTTCCTTGTGATGTAAAAAGCCTATTGGCAATAAGATTTTTGGATGGTCAGAAGAAAATATTGAATTTCCAAAATGTGAATTTCTTAGGAGTTAATGTCCAAAAAACCCCTCAACTCAACTGATCGGTTCATCTCACTTGAAAGCTTTGATTATTTCACAATGGTTAATGGCAATTTTTATTTTCAAATTGTTTTCACAATTAACAGAAGTAACCTTTTTCCTCCATTTCTAAAATAAATTTACTTTTTTGTTTGTCTCTTTCCTTGGCTGCAGGCATCTCTGGCATGGAAGAGATCATATTTTGTACTTGGGCTGTCCATGTTTGCTGTTTTTGGAAGCATCTACTTTGGCTTCCCTGGATCAGGAGGGCTCTGCACATTAGTCTTAGCTTTTGTTGCAGGTGTGGGATGGTCTGATGAAAAGGTGAATGTTTATATAAAGCATGTCATACCAAAACTCCTCTGAAGGTACAGCCTGACAGGAGTTTGCATTTGTCGGGAGTGGTAATGGTGCATTTATGAAGCTTTAGGGGGTATATGGATTTTTTAAAAAAATCTACGTTTATTTTGGAAGTCTTTAATGTTTAGCATGACAGAAAGTTACCATGTATGTGATTATCTGTCGATACAGAGCCTAACATACTGACAGAGAAACGCTCACAGGCTTTTCTTAGACATGCTTAAGCCTTAAGTAGAAGAGATTTAGTTGTCAAGGCACTTGACTAGGAATCCAAAGCTTTATGTCCTGGCTCTCTGAGTGCCTGTAGCCTCACACACTCACTTTATGGTAAGATTTACAAACAGGTGCCTAAAATACAGTTGTGCACATGACCAAAATATAAAACGGTAATTAACCATCCTCTCTCATCTTTCCCAAATCCCAGCCAGTGTATTCTGGATAAATTAGAGGGCAGGGTGCCCACAATAAATGGTGATATAAGGCCATACAAAAAAACATACAACAGAATGTTTTTAGCCACTTTCTCTTAGCTGCTAACCCTGCTTCATCTTGCTGTTGCTGTCCCACTGCATTTCTGTACCCTGGCATGCCTTACTGCCTCCTTTGCTGGATACCATCTACACTCAATGGTTTTGAGGGCATCTTTCTCTCCACAGCTGTAGCGTTGTGACATGCACTAGGAGAAGGGGAGAAGAAGAGAAAGGAAAGGGGATCAAATATAGCACAGTCCATGTTATTATCCCCATCTAGACCCTGAGTTCAGTAAGATCTCAAGGTTTGTTAAAACAAAAAAGGAAACCATGGTTTCTGTTTAAAGTATTACAGTGTTGTCCAGTTTCAAAAGAAGAAAAACCTCATCTTGGGACTTGGCTGCTTAAGGACATTGCAACTGATAAAGCTTTCTACTGAAAAGCTTCTAAAGCATTTCAGAAGGAAGGACCTTAAAAAGTATACACAAACTATAAATGCTTCATTTAAATTCTTTTATCAGGGAATGAAGCTTCTTGGCCTTAAGGATGTTGATTTCAAATGCCTTAGCTCTTTTTTATCACATACAGTCAGAGATGTCTGCATACTGTATACACAATATATATTACCAAGGTTTTCCTGCTGAGCTTCTCAAAGGCCACTGCCGTCTACTGTTCTGGTGGAAGTCACTTGGCAAACACTTGTCCACAGAGAACAAGGAACGCTGTACCTATTGCTGGAACAGTTAAATGGGCAGTAAACAGGCTGAAATAATGCTAACATCTGTAAAGAGGATTTTTTTTTTTCGGCCAAAAAAAGGGTGAGATAACAAGGACAAATGAGGGAAATAAAGAAAAACATCTAGAAGTGTGCGTATTTCCACTTCATTCCCTCTAAGGTTACAGAAGTTTTTGTATTACAGTCATCTACCATTCCACTGACTGAAGAGCAAGAGATGTCGCAGGATGAGTCCCAGAGAGAACAGCAAGGGCAGGACGTGTCTAGGCTGATCATTAAGTGACAGAGCACTGCACTTTACATTTTCCACACACTCTAGCCTGAAGGTTCATTTGCTGTTGCAGAACCCACTTAATGAAAAAAGAAGTGCTGTTAGATATGCTGTGTGTACCTTCGCACGTCAGGGGAAGATTCTAGTTTATCCTGGCAGTAGCTCATTTAGGAAAATTGTAGGTGTAAAGTTCAAACCCAAGGAAAAAAGTTGGCTTTGCCCTTGTACGAGACATTGCACTGGGAAGTTCAACACTTTTTACTGGTATGGGATTTCAGACTTGCTCAGTCTAACTTTGCTCCTTATACAGAGACAGGCCTCTCAGTGCAGCACGAGCAGGACTGAAGCTTGGGAGGGTCTGACTGTGCGGATACAAATGGAAGAACATGTTTAAGCATGCTGTTCCCAAAGGCTCAGAAACTTAATGGCAAAGCTGTTCAAATTAAGTCTTCCTAAATACTGAAAATCAACTATGCTTTATTTTCCTCCTCTTTTCTGCGAACTGCTCTGTTACTGTTCAAATATCAGTGATTTTTATTTCTTTTCTTGAGATAGCAAGTGTGTATGTACTAGCAGAGCTAGACCCACTCTGACTTTCCAAAGGTGCGCAGCTGATTTTGAATGTTTTAAGCTCAAAGGAGGAGCAATTCTGGACAATCTTGATGATACATTTTCACTTTGTCCTTTAATGAAATGCTGTGTCTGGTTGGCCATGTTTTAGTGAATTTATAGATTACTTTTGTTTTCATTGCAGAGGGAAGTAGAAAAAATTGTTGCAGTTGCGTGGAACATCTTTCAACCTTTTCTTTTTGGTTTAATTGGAGCAGAAGTATCTGTTACGTCTCTTAGGCCTGAAACTGTTGGTAAGATCATTCACTAACTATCCAGCTTTCATTACTGGCTTCCAAAGAATCTCTATAAAGAAATCTAAAACTAAGTAGACTATGGCTGACCCGCCCCCCCCCCCCCCCAAAAAAAAAAAAAAAAAACCAACAACCAAAACCAAACCAACCCCACTGTGAAGCTACTGTTTTATGAGGCTTGTTCACCTCAGGCACCCGTACACAACAGTTCTGAGAAGTGTTTGTCTTTGTTGCAGGGCTCTGTGTTGCTACGTTAGGCATTGCCCTAGTTGTGCGAATCATGGCAACATTCCTGATGGTGTGTTTTGCTGGGTTTAATTTCAAGGAGAAAGTATTTGTCTCGTTGGCATGGATTCCCAAGGCCACTGTGCAGGTAAACAGTCCAACATCACCTTCATTCCAGGCTATAGCTATTGTCCTTAGCAAAGTTTTAAGTAGCACAGCAGTAAACAGGTGCCTAAAATACTGTTGTACACGTGGCCTGAATACCCTTATTCCCTGTGGTTTTGGGGAGCCAACAGGGAGCGGATCAGGACAGGGTAGTATATGGACAGTTCATATTCTAAACCATGGTAAATCTACTTGAAAAGTGCATGGAAAACCTTCTATGTGAAGGTGTTTTGCTTGCATCCTGGGTTGCACTCTTAATAAAATGACAGCAAATTGAACATATATCATAGGAAGTTTAACTATTTCTCAGCTGTTGCAGATTGTTGTGCCTTTTACATATAGATTCTAAGAACTCTCAAAGGTAGAAGTGTTTCCCTCTTACACATGACATGTCTGCAGGGACAGTCACACCAGAGGCTCAGAATGGGTTTTCAGTTTGTGGTCATTTTGGTAAGGGGTAGTCTGACAGCCACTAGGCATCGCTAGAGAAGCCTCAGGCTGGCTGCATTCCTGCTTCTTTATTTCCGTGATCATTTAGTCATTTAGACTTTGCCTCAATAGCATGATTACTTGCAAACAAAAGTTAATAATCAGAACAGGCAAGGATTATTGCAAGATTTGTGAACTAAATTTTCAGAAGCTGCTACTACTTGACTGCTGTCAGAATGCATTCTCAAAGTGTGGCACTGTAACAGTTCCTATACGTAATATACTGGACCATTTCATTAGGGGGTTGGACTAGATGGTCTCCAGAGGTCCCTTCCAACCCTGACCATTTTATGATTGATCACACATCCTCCAGAAATGTGGCTAAAATGGCAGCTAAGCAATGTTCTTCACATGAGGGAATCCAGATGAACTCGTAAGTTAGCTTAGGAAATTCAAATTGTAGCCAAGTGAAAACCTTTCTGTTCAGTATAAAACATTTACTTTTCTATGTACTGCCTAGAAACAAATGGGTCAAATGTACTAAAAGTGTTATATTTATGTTATAAAGTTGACTGATGATTAGTCCCTTTTTTCCCCTCAATCAGTGCTAAAGGTTACCTGCTCCATCTCAGCAATGTTTTCTTTCCTGCAGGCTGCAATAGGTTCTCTAGCCCTGGATACAGCACGAAGTCATCAGGATGAGCAACTGGAAAAGTACGGAATGGATGTACTGACAGTAGCTTTCTTGGCTATCTTGATCACTGCTCCAATTGGAGCCCTGGTTATTGGCTTGGCAGGGCCCAGACTTTTGCAGAAAGCTCAGAAAAACAGCAAGGAGGATGAGGAAGGTGCTGAGGCTGGAGAAGAGGCAGAGGCCTGCGAACCTTCGTAAGACAGATATCTACAGGAGTATGGTCCTTCAGCCCTTATGCTTCTGCTGAGTAAACACAGCATGTCTGTAATCTTTCTGGAGGAAATCAAAACAAGTACCAGTTACTTCTGCTATTTTAAAAGCAGCCCTGGTGGAGTTTTATAAAAACATTTTTATGTGTTGATGGTGCCTTAAGAGATGAAATAGCTGAACGTACAGTGACTAGGCTGGCCAGGCAGTGAGTCACTGAGCAGTCAGCAGTCAACAGTTACATGAAATGTGTGGGTGTGAGGCCAGGGAAAGGATCAGAATCGTTCAGGCGTGGAGCGGAGTTAGGAGGTGGAATATAACCAGCAGAAAATGGAGACTAATGTGATTAACTTCTTGATGGTTGAAACTGGGCTGTGAGATGATGAGTTCAACAGCTGAGAGAATGCAACTTCTGAGTAAGAAACTGTGACACACAGTGAGCGAGTCCTGCCATGGTTTGGCGATTCCCTCTCCTTCCTCGTTCAGGTTCCAAAGCTTGCCTTTTCCTGTAGCTGTTCTTCCCCACAGCTCACGCACTCCTTTGTGCCTTCAAGGGACTGTCAGTTCTGGTCGTAGCAAGAAACAGTAAGTGGTACTTCAGTCCTGAAAGAGACAGTTGGGTCATCACAGCCTGTGGTAATACAGGTGTTGCTGGTGCTGGCAGAAAAAAAAGGACTGAGCTTGATAATGGGATGAGGGCTGTGGGAAGGCTGTAAGAGCTGGGAGGGGGTTGTATGGGATTGGGATAGCTGCTGCTTCGTCACCTCTGTACCTCAGCCTTTGCACAACGTGATGTCAGGGGAGGGAGAGCAAGCTCTTCGGCCACTGAGAGTGGCTATGTGCTGGTGCTGGCCACTGTAGGACAGAGGGGAGAGCTCTTCTCACGTGGGGTCTGCTGACAAGGCAAGGCCAAGGTGGCAATGAGTTGTCCCTTTCTTTCTCAGCGCCTTCCGGGGAACTCAGCAATAGCAGCAGACCTCTTCTCAAATCAAGATTCATGGGTCAGCCAGGATCTCCTATTAGCTTTGTCCTAAGTTAATGCTCATCTGGCTGAGAAAATGCCACAATCATGTCCTCCTCAGACCTGCGTTTGGTTAACTGCAGAAAAAAAACCCAGGTATTTTCTAAAAGTATAGCCAGTTAGTGCTGATTTTTTCCAAGATGTGGCTAGCTGGATTGACTTTCAAGAGTGGAGGCTTTTCAGATTTGCCACAACATTTTTATACCTCTGATCAGAAAACTAATACTTTAAATGAACAGCCTTTAAAACACAGTGCTGAGAGGGACGGCGCAACGTGAGAGGAGCCTGGTTCTCAGCTGCTTTCAGAAGGGCTGCTGTGCGAAGGCAGGTGTCAGGAGGAAGCGGTGACTGGGACACAGCACTAGCACCCTCGGCACGTACCCACTGATCCTGTGGGCCTTGCCAGAAACACGGGTTGTGTGTAGCTGTGGATTATGGAAATGACTGGCAACGCTACTGTGGAATACCTTGCCAAAACGTTTCAGCAGGGGGAGCAAAAAGTTCAAATGTGGCTTTCTTCATTTTATGTAGCAGGCACCTCCTGCACCGTCAGTTGCAGTATAGTTCCCATTTGATTTTCTCATTCCCAGAACAGTTTCCTTTTTCTTCTCCTTGACTGTCCTAAAGCCAGGAGTAAACCCTCCTCTGTTGATCAAAATCCTGCTCTTGCCTTTAGCTTTGGTATCAGTTAGGGTTTACTATTGACAGATGCCAGCAACTCTTCCTTAGCTCTACTGTTTTGTACAAGTAACCAGGTCCAACTAGGTCAGTCCCAGCTCTTGGTGTCAGCACAGCATTCCTCAGAACCTGCAAGTTCTGTCAGTTTTTAGGAAGGATGTTGCACTGTGCCTATGATCAAGGTGGAAAATGCCTCCCTGCAGATTTCTACGCTACAGTTTCACTGAACTAATTTTACAGGACACTGTATAGAATATATTTGACAAGTCTAGATATTTTTGGCATTTGTAAGAATTAATAAATTCTATTTTAGCTTTTCCACTTCTAATAGACACGACAAAAATGGACAAAAATACCTTTAAAACTACTTGAAACTGTATTATTTGCAGAGTGTCCACCTATGCCTCTATACAGGTTAACTGCAGCTCAGTATGTGTGCCTTTGCATGTGTCTTCCTCTCCAAGCCCAAAAGAAAGCTTCCTGCTAACTGTTTAAGGTTCATAGGCTACAATTCCAGCACGGTGATAAAAATACCAGGAAATTCTTTGGTAAGTTTTCCCTTTACAGTTGTCAAGTCAAGTAGATTCACATTTTTGTTGCTATACACACTGCTATTCTCTCCACTTCCTTGGGGAATATACAGTCTTCAATTCATGTTTGCCCCCTGACCAGAAAGGAAGATGCTTTCAGACTGCACGCTGCAGAATGCTTAGGGTGCTGCACTTGGTGGTTATTGTGTCACCCACTGTCTTCTGTGCCTGTTCTGCCTCTTTTGCATGCTAAGGGTCATTCAGTGGGGTCGTTTTAATAGGAGGTTATTGTATTTGGAAATTGTAATGTCTGTAAACCTAATCAAGAAGATGAGGGAATATGGTATTCAGTTCATCTGTGACTGTCTGTAAAATAATTCTACTTGAGTAAAACTGACAGGAATAGAAACTTTATATAGTTCCCTTTTTCAAAAAGTTTTATAAAAAGTAGAATCCTCCTGTAGGGAGGGATCACTAGGCCAAATTTGGAGTCTGTTCAGTAACAGATGTGTGACATGTAAGGATTTAAATTCGAACACAACCTTAAGTATGCAATCAGGCCTCTGACAAACAGCCCTTGTTCATGATAGCCTCTAATACTTGCTCACCATCATAACAGCATCTCATAAATTACATTTACGATGTTCCCTTAACCTCAGTGCACTCTCAATTTATTCATTAGATCACTCCTACCAATGAAGTGTCATCTTCGCTAATCTAAATGAAATTGGATCAATTTTTCTTTCCTCACCACCCTATATGGATGTTTTTCACAAGACCCCTTTCCCCTGGCTTTTATTAAATCTTCAGAAAGCATTAGGCTGAAGCTATTACATAGACCTGCAGATGTAAAATGAAAAGCATTAATGTTTTATAGCACTCCTCTCCTTGCATTCCCAAAAGGAATGAAACACATGCATCCTGTCATGAAGAGAAATGTTGTATCAGGGCTAAGAACCTAAGAGACTGGGGTTTGTTAATAAGTATCATGGTAATTTCAGCTGATTTTAAATAGCGGTTAACTTTGAGAGATATGATTTCACTTTTTATCAGAGTTTGTGTGGGTAAAGTCATGACATTTAAGACCACCTCCCTTTTAACAAAATGCCATTAAATCATTCATTAATAATGCATATATTAATGCCAATAAAATCTTTATGCCATGCCAGTCTCTTATTTGCAGGAAATAAAATTAGACCACAGTGTGCAGTAAACTACAGGCAGAGTCCTCCCAGTTTTCAGGCAGAAATAATCACTGGCATCATGTGGGAGAGTACTGAGCACAGTATGTGTGTCCAGTTCCAGAAGGTTCACAAGAACCTCTGCAGAAGGGCCTAACAGCAGCACAGTGCATTCCTGGAAGCCATCAGTGGGCAGTTACAGCAGGCAGAATATGGAAAAAGACAGAAATTAGACATATGGAAGCAGAGTTGCACAGGCCAGAGGATGCAGGGATAATGTCATTATAATTACTGCTTTGTCTCTTTTTCAGCTGAACTGAGCATTTTAGGGAATTCAGACTGAAGTCTAAAATTAACTGTGAGACACTTATGGTGTAATAACAGCCACAAAACAATGAATGACACAGTTTCTGCATTTTGCTTCTTAAATAGAGTGCAAGAAATCAAATTTTGTGCCAGCTGCACTTCAATTGCATATACTTTGTCTAGTAGTTGCCACAAGTCAGGCACCTTTCTCCAAACTTATTTTACAAGTTTATTTGTAATCTATTATAACTATTGTTCAAATTCATAATCAAAAGAATGGTAAATATTACTGTTCTCATAGAGTAAAAAGGCATGTCACAGCATGCCAAGTTCAGCTTCCCCTGATTTTGCATCAAGACTGTGAAGATCTTGTCTGCTGCCTCAGTCCTGGTCTTTATTAGCATTCAGGGCAATTTTATCCCTTTGTCTGAAGCTTCCAAATTAGGTTAGAAAAATCACCCAGTGGCAAGACATGATCAAGCACATCCTAGCAAGTAATTGATTCAACTCGCTCAATCACTGGTCAAGGGCTCTGCAGACACTTCAGTTCTTAGCTACTAGCTATCCCCGTAAACATTAGGTAGATAATTTGAACAGATTAGTAAATTCTTTGAGATTTTCTATAGAAAAATATGTAGCCGTGAGAGACAGTATTACCTTGACAGATTCTGAAATGCAAGGAAATGGTAATTTATCATGCTCGTGATCTTAATTTTATTATCTCATGGAAATTACTAAAATGTCCTTTTTCTACAAAGAAATCGTGACTGAGTGCTACAACTGCAACTACAAATGTGTTCCGCTCCCCTACAGACATAAGCAAAACCAAAAGAACACCCCTGCTTGTTCCATGGCCACAGTTGAGCAGCAATCTCATCTAACAACAAGCAGGAAGAAAAAAAAATTACATAATTAAGCTGTGCTAGAGATGGAGTCAAGAGGTTCAACCTTACACTCTTTCTCCTTTTAGAGCTTTGTGAGAGAAACAGAACTAATTTTGCTGTATTACTTTAACAGGATTTGTCTGAGTAGAGCAACAGAAGTGAGAATGGGATTGATGTGCACAGTTTACCTTCTCAGACTTTGGAGGAAAACAAACTACTTAACATGCAGAAGTATCCTGATAAAAGCTGGAAGCGCATACAGATTTGTATATAATAACAGCCTGCTACAGTAGGCTGTGGTTTTAAAGCCAGGGGGAAAGAAAAAATATCCAAAGACAGGCTTGTGCTTTTCACATAGTAATTCCTTCACCAAACCCAAGAATTGGGGCTTGGTGTTCAATATACCACATCTGTAAGTAAAGACTGAGTATAAGACACTTACTAACATTACAGATTCTCTATTATAAATATTATATCCTAATATAACATGGTTTGCTCATCCAGTAAGGTAAGACCACCACAAAGCATTTAAAGACTGTACCATGGTTCTATTTCGTGCTTTATAAAAGCTAGGATGTGATTGTGTGTTAAATGCCTATCTGCCATCTTTTGCTGCAAGGCACAAGGTTTAGGTGCCTAGAACTACACCTGTTAAAAACACAGGAGGAATGATCTACCTTAGTTCTGCTGCTGTGAGAGGCGTTATAGAACTACTTTCTGACTTGCTTTCGGTTTCAGCACTGTGGTGACCAGCTTAGGCAATGGCACACCCACCGCTCCGGGGCTTCCCACCTGCCTAACAATGGGTCAAATGAAATGCCGTCAAGGAGCAGCTGAAATCTGCCTCAGTACAATTGTTTAAAATTATAGCCTGGATCAAATTTTTATTTTTAAACTGATGGATACAGTCTTTCATTGGAGAATAAAGCACTTTAGAAGAATTAATTAGAAGCCTAGCAGTTAGATAAGTAGCAATTATTTACCTGCATCTGCAATTAAGCCACCCCACAGCAAAGTTCTGACTTGCCCAAGAATACAGCTCAGCTCTGCTTCCTTGGTTCTTGTCATTTAACCAATTCTTCCCATAAAAGTCCCTGCCACAA
Organism: Falco cherrug; assembly: GCF_023634085.1. Taxonomy (NCBI): domain Eukaryota; kingdom Metazoa; phylum Chordata; class Aves; order Falconiformes; family Falconidae; genus Falco; species Falco cherrug. The sequence goes on from NC_073697.1 coordinate 70,523,861, forward strand.
AAGGTAGCAGCTACAGTGCAAATCAGCTTGCAAGAAGCAAATATGTATTTCCTTACAAAAGCTCACGAACGATCAACAGAGGGGCCTGAAATAAAGGGGTGTTAGTGGCTGACGAGCTCAACAGTTTATACGGCCTGGAACCACAGCACTCCACCTAGGAGGCTGTATGAGACTACCCAGCTGTATGGGGCTCCTCTGAGCTGGGCTGCTTTTGCATGAGACTAACAGACTGCCCCCGGAGGCACTGCACAGGCCAGACCTGCACCTAGCATAGCTCAACAACACTATGCTGCCTGCCCGCAGTGGTACATGTAGGTATATTCACAAAGGATTAACTTATTATCTGCTTTCTTCCCACTTAAATGCACTTAAATTTTTTTCCTGAAAAGAAAAAAAAAATCAACAGAAAGGTGTGCTTCTGTCACTTGGAAATAGTGACATTTTTATAATTGCATGTTCATACAAGAAAGGCTGAATTGTAGGAAGTCATTTTACGGTTGAAATAAAGTACTTATTTACACAGATAGTTACAGTTTTACAAAGCAAACATAATTCTTCTCAGAATGAAGTATCGAAACAGTGACAGATTTAACACTGTCTAAATGCAGTTTATTCCAAAAAGAAATCTACATCAATCATTAGACTAAATCATACCAATCACAATAAAATGCTGTCCCTTGCAACTACAGCAGTATAAAAAGACATTTTATCAGTCATGATCTAGTGGATTAAGCATCTGCTATACTTCTTTCTTCTTGAGTATTAGTGGACCTACATTATCTCCTGTTAATTCATTGTGCTTGTTGTGGGAGCCATCACAGACAGGGAACTGGAAGAAAACGTACACAAGGAATTAGTAAATCTCTGTACAGCAACTGCATGGTGGTTTTTATATTTCCTCCTATGCCAAGAGCACTTTGATAACATTGCAAGTTCCTCCTGCTATGTACCGTTTCACCGTCAAACTCCTTGTCTCTTATCAGATACAAGACACATTACTAAAGAAAAAAAAAACCACTGCTAACAGGTAACTAAGTCTGTGAGGTCCCAAAATAGCTGTTCTTAGACACAAGGTTAGTGACAAAGCCTTTTCCATGAAAGAACAGCAACCAAAGGAGCCAGCACAACCACAAATGGTTTAAGGTTTATTGCAGAACTAATAAAAGTGCTCTTCATAGATTTAATCACTTGCAACCAGGAAGTACTGTTTTAAGGAAAGATGAAATACTTTGCTGAAATTACTAGTCTGAAGTGAGAGTAGTTGAGAGGGTGTCTTAGGTCCAGGTCAGGGTTTTTTTGTTAAAAACAGGAAAGCATTCAGTCCAGAGAAGTAAAAACAGAGCGTAGTCTGGACATTCAAAAGAAATTGAGGGTAGATGAAAAACACTCATATACATCTAGTTGATTTGGAGGATATGGACTATCCAAACCAGTCATTTACTGGCTGCTCTGGACCAGATGAGGATATGCTCTCCCTCACCAACACAGGTTCAGCCTTACTTTCATTCTAATATGAGCAACTTTCTAAGCATTATTTTTGCAAAATAGAGTAGTTACCTTTAATTAGTTGCAATGTATTTACAAATACTAAACAAGGCTTGCTTGGTTTTAATCTACTCACAAATGGTCACTCTGTGTTTCTAGAAAAACCCTACTGTGTTTCTTACAAGTTTCTACAGTTTCATTCTGCACGTAGACAGGTTTACAGTGGAGAAGAAGAAAAAAAAAAAGAACACGCCATTTTCAAAAACCAAGAACACATTTCACCTCCAGAGAAAAGCAACAGGTCAACATGTCACAATTCACCACTGAAGCACCGATAAAAATATGCAAGTTTTAATCTCTAATCCTGCAGTAGCACAAGGTGTCTTACCGTCTTAGAACGCCAACATCTGCAATAAGCTTTAGTGAGGCACAGATCTTCAATGTTTATTTCATTCACTACTTTTGGATTTTCCTTCTGGATCTTGAGGTTAATCAAGCTATCCTTTTGCTGTTTCTTCTTGGGGAGGAACGGACGAACAGCGAGGTAACCAAGCAGGGCCAGCACACCCAGGAAAGGCAACAACCGCAGCCATTCTGAAACTAAATACAGGTGGAATTTAAATTGCCTCTTGACACCACTACAGTACGGTGCAGCATCAACTGCTCTCAGATGACTTGGGCTTAGGGTAGGGAATGAAGTTGCTCAGTCAGCAAGACCCTTGAGGGCAAACAAGACTCCATGGGTAAGTCTTAGAAGAGCCAGATTAAAACCTGTGCTTTACTGTAGCAAAGATAAAAATTTGACTCCCAAGATTTAAATGAACTTTAATTTTGACACTCTAGAAGATGACTCAATGGAAAAGAAATAAATCCAAAATGAATAAAAGACATACTTAAATGAGGAACCCTAAAATTACAGGGTTTTGCTCACCCAAGGTAAACCAGCACTGTACTAGTAAACTGGGCATGATTACATGCAGTTAGTATATTCAATACCAGTATCTTAACATTCTGTATATGAAGAACTATTCAGTATGGTTTATAATTCAATTTTTAACTGCTTATTTCAGGTTTTTTTAGCTTCTTTTTAATTTTCAAGCACTAGCAAAACCTTCACCAATCTTGTTTATTTTTCAGAGCACTCTGCTCAGAGATCTGCAACCAGTTTCTACAACACACAGAGAAAGACAAAAGTCCTGAGATAAGGTATGTCAAGCCACAGAAAACTGCTTTTTACCAAGCTGAGGAACATTTAAGTACAGGTAAGAGATTCAAGTATGATAGATTTTCTAGATATGTTGCTGAAAGAAAACTTACTGGACTTTTTAAGAAATTCATCAGCACCTGGCATTAAGATCTATAGATATTGAAGATGGATCCACTTTCCCAGCAAAACATGCTGACAATACTCCAGTGTAATCAAGTACCATGGTGCAATAAAGGAGAGAGCATTTTTCTAAATTTTTAGAGAATACATTAGATCTAACCCTCATACAGAAATGGAAGAGTTTAAAAACATTGTAAAATGAGAAACAGAAGTGCAATGATCTGAAGAACAAACAGCTGCACAAGCATTTTGTAAGACAAGATGATGTAATCAAGTCCCTCTTTTAAATTATTTAGGATCAGAACATAGCAAAATTCTGTTCTACAGGTGTAGGGTTTTTTAAGATTAAGACATACAAGAAAGGAAATGCAAGAGCAGACTAAGCGTGCTAGGTAGGTTGTACCTCTGAGAAGTTACATTATTCTGTATAGCTTGATTTTATTTGTAATAATAGAGCATGTGTTTGTGTTAATACTTTTCCAGTTAGAACACAGTGGCTTTTTCTTAATAATTTGAATTTTCTTGAAGTACACCATGTAATACTTTCTGGGACTAGTTTTATGTTCTTTGAGCTTTATATAGGCTTTGTCGTGAAAGCCACACTTACTGCATTTATCTGGGAATACACCACAACTAAAGGCACTGCAAGAACTTTCAGCAGTCTTTCCACACCTGCACTTGCAGCAGTCCCAGTGCACAACTGACAGAATTTGCTAGGAGTCACTACAATAGACTAATCTCTGTTGCTCTTTTCTCAGTCCCTCCAGCAAGCTGTAAGCCCTAAATAATAACAATTAACACTGAGATACTTAAATGTTTTCGGTTACACAAAATACTGAGTTTCCTAGACAGTGGGGCCTGTTTGTCTCTTCTATCATTAGTGTTCCATCAACAAGAATCCAAACGTACTTTCTGACCTTACATGAAGGACTGACTTGGAATGTCAGAGAGGAAAAATATTTGGTTAGTGAAACAAAAATTCTAAATTTAGTATCTAACTGTGGCAAAGAGGTGGATCTCTACAACGCTACTCAACTCCAAGACAGAACAGACATTCCAATAGGTGCACCACAACCAGAAGCTGGGAGCCTATCAAGTGTGTAATGAACACAGCTGGGATAATATTGACATACAAAAAGGAAATGGCTCACATCAGAATTAAATGTTGTTAAAAGAGACAGGCAACTAAACAGCAAGTGGCATCTTAATACAGCTTGAAACTCCCTGATACAACCTCACAATGGGAGACACGTTTGGATAAGCCCACCAGGTTATAACAGGAACATGATAGCTGTATCCTTTGAGAAAGTAAATTAGAAACAAACAGGAATAGGAAGTACAAGGATATTATTTATGATGGTTATTTTAAAATATTTTTATCATGCTAACTGCTGATGAAAAGTTCTGCCCTCACTAGCCAATGATTCCTTTACATACTTCTCATCTGGGAGCCTCTGGAAAGCTCCCGCAATGACACCAATGTGTACACGAATCATAAACTGACTTGTTATTGCCAAAAGACTGCCAGAAGCTCAGACTTTGAGACTGAAAAATCAACATGGCCATGTTCTAGGTCATGAGAGACAAGATACTGTCACAAATTAAAAAAGTCATGGATCTTTGGACTGGGTGGGCAGGAACGCAAGAAAAGCTTCACCCAAACTAATGCAGTATCTTCCTACAACTGTAAGCTGCTCTGTGTTTTTGAAGCCATTCATACCTTTCTGAAGCAGATGTAAAGCAATTCACAATACTATTTTCACAGCTGATAACTCAAAATTCAGCAATTACATTGATTCTGGAGATTCTCTATCAGTTCTGCTGCATGGGAAGCGGCAGTCTTTGGAGCCAGAAATGGAGAGTAGAGTATCGAAGAGGTTAGTCTTCAAACTTGACTTGTGTTAGACAGAGACCAATCCCAAAGATAAGTCCTGGAAAGTATCAGGAACATCAATGAAACAGAAATGCCCAGAAAACTCCAAGAAGCGGAGGCCATGGACCACAGGCCACAGTTACATTTTCAAGGAGAAGTTGTTTTAACCCTTAGTCCAACAGTAACAAGTCCGAAAAATAAGAAACACATACACTGAACAGAAGGGGACTGGCCAGCCACTGAGAGTCAAATCCAAGCAAGTGGTTGGTCCCTGTTTGTCTTTCACCAATTACTCCTTTGATATCTTTCACTTTATGTTTTAGCTATTTTCTGTGGAAATCACCCTATGCAGACCCAAAAGCAGCTTCTTATATTAACAGCTAAACTGCAAGCCAAAATTTTAACAAGTCTTAGCTACCTGTCAAAATGAAGATTGGAACTGTGATTGAATATTCTCTAAACTGATGAAATTCTTCAAGCAAATTCAAACGTCTTGCTCAACTGCATTCTCTTCAGAACTAATAAGCAGTTCTATGCTGTCTTCTGTTGTTTGCTTGGATCTCTTAAGGGTGTTCTCATTACTACACAAACTAAACACAAAGGACTCCAACACACCACTTTAATATGTCTATTAGCTTATGAAGGTAGACAGGTGACAGTCCTTTCAGCAACATAGCACACTTTAAATAAATTTCAAGCCGAAGCTATGCGTAGGTTAGCAAGCCACTCTGCAGATGTCAAATTCATGGTTCAAATGGGTTCTAAAGACTGTTGTTACTGTGGTATCACCCTTCTTTCCCTCAGTACTGTAACTAATGATCCACAAAACTGTACTCTTCCTGCCCAGCAACTTGTTACATTCAAGTCCCTTTTAACATGTATGCCAACTGTAAGAGAGCCCACACAGGACCGTGTCATTTTTATAGAAATAAGCCTGCACCTAGATTCTTACATAAACCTTGAAGTTCTGACCACATGGTATTTTGAGGTGAGTGTCTATGCTGTTTGAATGACATGTACCAGGATAAAAAGCAATGCTGGCATGAGACAACACTGTTCATTTCAGTAGACTTGGGAAGGGAAGGGTAAAGCAGCTATGACAAGAAACTGAAAGAGGCTTCCGAGCAGCAGCAGTGCAACAATTTAGATATCCACTTTCAAATCCAAGGTCAAACATTCTTCCCTTCCTCCCTCATTGCTTTTACATTCAGGAGTTTTTTACTGGGTGTTAATGGTCTTCCTCTCTCCAAGCAAGCAGTTCTCCATCGTGATTTGGTGAGGACACAACAGACAACAGGTGTGTCAACATTTTTTGGTCAGTACACTATACAATATCCTATACAAAAGGTCTGTTGTTTCTACAGCTAATGTACTACAGGAGCTGAAGTTGCATCTGCCTGGAAAGTTTATAAAAGCAATAAAAAAAGCTAACAAGCAAAGTACTGCGCTGTTCCAGATTTGGGTTCTGGCCTGCCTTTGCAAACAAGGTTTATGCTAGCAAGTGTTTTATAGTACCGATCCCCTAAGTTCAGTAGATGCCACCGAAGGACAAATACTAACACACGTTAATGTTTCAAGATCAGTATTATTTTCCACTTTCCAAAAAAATGCAAAGAAAAATGTTTGACACTTTTGGTATGTCATTTGCCAAAGAATATGCTCCTTTGTCATTTGTAGTAGCAGTAAACACAAAAGAGAATATTAATCTAATCTTCTCTATTGTCTAACCATTGTCTTTCAGCAATGGTAATTCAATAGATACGATCCTATAATTTGCTGCTGCAAAGTCACTACCAGAATTGGGAATCCCCTGCTCTTAGAGGCTTATGACTTTAGGACAGGACAGACGAAGACCACCACAACAACGCAGAAGAGGTGGCACTGGCTGAAACAATTTGGTTTTCTCAGATTAAACTTTTGACTGGCAGCAGTTCTGAGCAGCCCTGAGTTGAGGGTAAGTACAAGACTCTTCAATGAGCAATGAGGTTTAAATGACTTTCAGTAATTTTTAAGCACTAAGAGAAGATAATTTTTTAATTTAGGTGCCTAGGATGTGGCGTCTTAGGATTTCCTTTTGAAAAGCCTCACCATGTTGCATTTACTCTATGCCATAACTTTAAGCACCTTGTAGAGTTTTGCTGGTTTTTCCTTTGTTTTCATTCATATTCACCCTAAGAGGAAGATATATAAGCATGACAGCAGGTATTAGTCTAGTCTAGCTGACTGCTGAAAAAAAGAAAAGCGTAACAATGTTGCTTTTATAGCTATGTATTTTTAATTATACCTCTTTCCCCTTTTTAGAGTGTTTGGCACAAGACAGTGAAAGAAATCACCAAGAAACAGAGGCAGTGGATTTTTTCAGGTACGTAATTAAATCCTACCAGGTGTCAAAAGCAGTATCTGACTCAGTTCCTCCTTCTACCTTTGTTTAATATTTTTGGGACTGACATTTCACGTTTGGTCTCCACTTAAGGTTTCTCTTAAGGCTTCTTGCCCTCCCTCCAAATTCAAGGATGTACCTGTCAATGGGGCAAATAATGTGACAGCAAACCAGTTCTCCCACACTGATCATGCTATTAAAAAAAGAAAGTTCTGACCAGGGCTTTCAGAATAAATTATATTATGTACATAGTATATACATATATGTGTAGCATATACACTGCTATGTAGCATGAATAAATACAGAGACTGCACAAATAATCCTGTTACAGAAATGTGTGTTTGGACAGGTGAAGCAAGAAGAGACTAAACTCTCTATTACTAAACTAACAAATTTTAAGTACAGCTTGCGGTTAAAAGGACAAAGTAGGAAACTGCCAAATGCTAGGAATATGAGAAGCTGCGCTGTTCTGTAGCTTATTGCATCCCCTTCCTCCCAACTTTTTAGCAGCTGAATTTGTCTATTTGGCAAATATCATTAACAGCATTTTGAGATAAGACAGTAGTTGTGGGAAAAGAACAGTTCCTTTAAAACAGGTTTCCATGTCATGGGAAAGACAATGGGGCTTTAAGTTTACATGCAGCATAAACATGCTGGAAAAAGAACTACTCAAACCTGGGTTTAAATAAATTGTGCCTGTTCTAAATTAAATTATTTCCCAGCACTATTAAAGTCATATACAGCAGAAAGTCATACGCAGCAAGATCAATATATAAGGTTGATTCTACACTTTTTAAGACTTTTTCTGTTTCCAGAGAGTTTCTGTTAGAGCATTCCTGTTACTTATTATCACCAAACTAATCTTGTTATTTGACACTACTTGAGGTTCTGCCTGTATTATCCCAACCCAGCCTGAGCTCTGATAGTTCCAGTTGGCAAAGCACTGAAATGCAATGAACACCTAAAGAATTTGCTAGCATTTAGTTTTCTTTCTTGGTTGCTCTCTGATAGGGCTATGATTAATGAAAAAGCACTTTCACTCCTGCACCCAGAAAATGCTTATGAAAGTTATTAACTAAAATAATATACTATTATTTATAACTAAGTAATAAGCATAACTAAAATACCCTAACTTTGTGTATGGACGAGGCACCCAGAAACAGATTCTATTTTTGTTTTAATCAGTACAGACTCTTTCCCTAACCCTTCAAGCAGATGAAAAGGCAGTGGTTTAGGCCTTCAGCTAAAATCCCATTTTCTTCAAGTGCACGGCCGCCGACTTGCGGGTACTTGCGCAGAGAAGTTTTAAGCACAGAGCAAGCGAGCCGAGGAGCCCGGTTCGTTTTACCCTACGGCTACACTTGGCTCTGATCGTTACCATCTACCCCACTGAGCATCTTCAACGTCTTGTCGGGTAACTTCCCCGCTGAAGCGGTTTAACGGCGATCCAACGTTTGCGGCCCGCCCCGTCTGTAACGCGTAACTTGTTCGGCCCGGCCGGGACAAAGCCGGCGGTGCCTGCGGCGAGAAGTGGCAGCGGCAGCCCGACACGGCCGGGCCCGGGGGCTGCGCCGCAGCCCAGGCAGGCGCCAACGGCCCGGCCGGCCCCGCCGCGCCCCTCACGCCCCCGCGGCGCCGGAGGGGCGGCAGGGCGGGAAGGGGGTACGGGCCCCCGGCCCCCCCTACCTGTGAGGCGGATGAAGCCGCCGACGCTCTCGGGCAGCGGCAGACGCTTGAGGTACGCGGGCAGCTGCACCTTGACGATGCGGGCCAGGCTCTCCAGCACCATGGCGGCGGCCCTCGGGGCGGGCGGGGGCTGGGGGGGAGCGCTCCGCGGCCACCAACTGCCCCCGCCGCGGCCACCCGCGCGCTTCCCCGGGCTGCTCCCGCCGCGCACGCGCCGCAGGGCGGGGCGGGGCGGGGCGCCGCATGCGCGCAGAGGCACGGCCCGCTCCCTGCGCTCGGGCCGCGCTGCCTGCGGGCGCCGCGTGGGGGCGCTGCCGGCCGCTACGGCGCGGAGGGGGCGGTGGCGTGCGTGGAGCCCGGCGGGCCCCGGGGCCGGTGGGCGCGGGCGCCGCGGCCGTTAACAGCCGGGAAGACGCCTCCTCGGTCAGCCGCTCTCCTGAGGCGAGGGGGGCAGCGCCCGGCCTGCGGGTCTGTGGTGCAGTCCGGCCGCTCGCTTGGGCCTCACTTCGCCTCACGCAGGCCTCCTCGAAGGTACAGCTAGGGCGGTGAGGGAGTGGGGCTGTAATAACGGGTGGGGTATGATTTACAGGCTGTATATTACTTGTCGTCACCCTGTGTTGAAGTTGTGTTTCATGTCGACGGTCTTTAAAAATATTAAAGTAAAAGACTGCAGATTTTTCTTCATGTGAATGAAGTTTTTCATATGGTGTCGTAACTCTTCAGAGGTGGGCTAACGTGAGTGCTGGGAGGTTTAATATTACGAGGAGAGGACAGTCTGCCTCGTGTTTGGCAATAGTATGTGCGAAGAAGCTCAACTTCTGAGCATGTTAATTAATTTTGTCAAAGAAACTGATCATTTTGGCATAGAAAATTGCCCCTGTATAGCTGGTGAAAAAATGGGAACTATGCAGCCATTCTGGGTCAATTTAGACAATCCAGCTAGACCTGAAAACTTGTGCATTAGTCTCTTGGTCACGAGTCCAGTGCCATTTGGTTTGAGATGCTTTGCTACTGTGAGTGAATCTATCGAATGCTAATAGTATATAGCATAGAGCACAAGCATCTTCAGGAGAGCTGAAACAGTGCAATTTGTCTAGAAAACGTATCTCCTTCCTTATGTGATCTTGACTGGAGTACAGTTCTCTCTCTTCTTTCATTGTATGGAAACCACATCGTATGTGTGCTTTTTCTGCCAGCCTATAATTGGTAATTGAGAATTTTGGCAGTAAGTTAATAGGGTTCGGCAAAGCAATGAAAGAGTAATTATAGGTGTTTCTTGAGTCACATGAACCCACTGGTCTGTCTTTGGCTGAATCTACTCGGCAGTCATGTTTGCCTCGTATTGACTAGGATATGCAAACCCAGTACTAGATCTCTCTCACTAGTTTGCTTGAATGATCAGTTTAGGACAATCTTAACCAAAAGTTAAAATCACAATAAAGAACTAAGGCAAAAAAACAAATACTGGAATCTAGGTTTAAGACAAACAAATCCAGCTTGTTTGTGCTTCTGGCCTGAATATTACTTTTCTGCCTGTTACCCTGCATAAACATTTCCTGATGAATCATCATCTTTAGCTAGTGAGAATATTCCTGTGATCTCAGAGTATTTTAGTTCCCTACCTCACCTAAGTTTATCCTTGTAATGACTACGTCTGATGTCTTAATATGATTCCTTCTTGTGTAGGCAAATGTCTGCTATTAGACATGATAATGAAAGAGCAAAATGCTTGATTATTCTGTAAAGATTACACATCAGATGTCATGATGTAACCTTGTTTGTGAAACTTCGTGAGGGAAGAATACATAAGGCTGAAGATAAATAAGGTAAATCCTCCAGCGCTAAATCAAACAGCTTCACATTGAGGTTGAGAGCCTCTGTCCTTCCCTCCTCCCTTTCTTCTGTTCTTCCAGTCTTCTCTGGACGCTGGCTGTGATACTGGGAGCACAGCTGACATTTCATTGAAGCTGCTGAGCCCCACTGTGCTGCCTTTGATCAGTGCTCCACTCGGCACAGTTAGACAATCTGCACATGTTGCAGAGAGGAGCCATTCTCACTGCGCCTCGCCTGTCTGCACAGGTATCAGTTCACATGAGTCACAAATGGTTTCGGTATATGAAAGGCTGAAGTCATAGATTATGGAAAAACTGTAAAGAAAATGAAGGCTGTCTGAGATTCTTGACTGGAGGGAAGGCAAAATATAGTCTATAGAAATCCACTTCGAACTGGAGCTCAGGAGATGTATGTTCACTCTCCAACTTGACTGCAGACTTCCTGTTTGACTTAAGGGGAGAAATGTAAGCTGCAGGCTTGCTCAGTTTTGCAGAAAAGAACAGCATTTTATACAGTAGTCCATCTTCAGGGACCACGTTATGAGGTCAGCACTTAAGACTAGTCAACATCAGGAGGTTTACTAGGCAGTTGTGACATCTTCCTTCAATTACACACATTTAACACCCTATGTGGACATTCTTACTCCACAGGCAGATTGCTTCTTCAGGATTTTATCAGGATCCTTTTCAGCTTTGCCTCAAATCTGAGTATTGTTGGGTATCTGGAAAGTTTTCTAGCTTTCTTGAGGGGGCATAATATGCATCAATTCATTCTTGCATATTTAGCTTCAGTTTGTGAACTGTTAAAAAGTAGAGATTGCCTCTGCTTACGTGTTTCGTGTTGAATTTGGCCACTGAAACTCTGGTATTGGGTAGGATATACAGGAGTTGCTGAAATAAAAATAACAGCACAAAAAGCCCAAGCATAGACACTTGAATAGAACCTGGGTCACTGATACCAAAATATGATTATTGCTTTCAGCAGTAAGTATCCTCTGTCACTGGGATTTTTTTATTTAGCAAGAACTTTACAGATAAGATAGAGCATGGAGCCCCCATGAAGAGATCTACATAGTTAGTGCTAGCTCAGGTCTTTTACATGGAATTCCCAAAACACAGCCCAAAAGAGAACCAGCCCAATTAACTTACTACTTACTACGCAGGCTTTGATGAGAATGGTAGAAAAGTTTGATGCAGATCACATTTGGCAGAATTTATTCTGCTAAGCATAATATCACTACAATATAGCTGCATTGGTCTGCTCACAGTAGAAATAAGAGTTGCCTTCAGCATCTGCAAGCTGGTTGGTCCTGGTCCAACAGAGGGAACATAGGTGAAAAGAAGCTAGTTGTGTTCATCTTTTTACCTTCCAAAATTGCTTGATTTCCCTGTCCCTTTAATTCAGCTGTAAAATGAGATAGTACTTACCAGTCTGTCTAGAACCCTAAGATTTGCAAAGGAAAAGAACATTTATAAATTATATTTATTTATTTTATTTTACCAAGTAAGAATAAAAGATAAAAGGTTCTGAGGTAGCAGACACAGTCCTTCCATCTCTAAAACAAGCCAAAGCAGCATAGTAATTTGTTGAACACTCTTTCACGGTAACGAGCTTTTCTATCAACAGAATGTATTGTGGTGTTAAAACCATTTTCTTGGAGTGGGCATTGCCATTTTCCATACTGACTGCCTGGAATAATCTCTGCAACAGGCAAAAGTACCATTGTCAACTAAAAACTGCCCTGTCACCAAAGGGCTGGCTTCTGTGATAAGCAGACACAAGCCTCTATCTAGGAGGAAGCTAGATCTCTCCCTTTCTATTCAAATCATTTCACAATGGAGTTTGATTAGCTGCTGTTCCTGCTGTATGCAAAGCTCTCTCCCACTTCCCCAAAAGCAAGAAAAATCATTACACTTCAGAAGTGCTGTAGAAACTGATTGATTTAATACAATGTCTCCACCAGTTAGTTATGCAGCACTATCAACACCCAACTATTAAATAATTGGATCTCAAAAAATGAGACTGGCTGAAAAACATAAACCACAAAACCATATGTGTAAGGTTACTTTACTCATTTTATGCTTATGAACATTGCAAGTAAGTTGCAGTTGCATTGCATGCAGGTTAAGTTTTCATTTCTTGGTTTTGCATCTAGGGGCTTAATTAATTGCCTTTAGAAGAAAGCTGAGAGTGTCATGCTTTCACTTGACTCAGAGACCTGGCATCTTAAGTGGCTTCTGCTGGTGTTTATTGAAAATATCTACTATTCTGTGGTGGGCAAAGTGTTTGAGAGAAAAGTGACCTAAGATAACAAATCACATTTATAATAGAATCAGTAGGGTAATTTTGTGATAGCAGAATTTTCATTATTATAAAATTACTGCTTAAAGGAGTATGATATTACTTTCCAATCTAACTAATGTCCAAGAATTTTACAAGGTAACTATTATGTTTTGAAAGCAAGCGCTATTATAATTGCCTAAGTAACTGCAGTGTCCTACTAATAGCCTGTATTATCGTTGAATTTTAAAATTCCCTGTGGCTTAGGATGCTGTTTATTGCTGCAGATTGTAGCAAATTAATTTGTGAAAAGAATGAAAACAGGAATGTAAAGAAAAATTCCAAGATTTCTAAGAATTGGATCAAGTTCCAACATGACAACTTTGTGCGTGAGTGAACGGAGTAGCAGACATTGTTTTGATTTATGCAAGAAAAATACTGTGATTTGATCTCTCAGCCACAGGTTTAACATTTTAATTTCTTCTTCTGACTGCTACTGCTGGGGAGTGGGAAATGTTACCCATGAGTTGGATATGAAACAAAGCTGAAGAAAAGCCCAACTCAAGAAAGAATAGGTGTATTCAGTGCTAACTTCCTAGCTATCCCCAAAAGAAGGTCAGTTGCTTTCTACATTGTATGTTGTTTCCAGAGTGGGACTGCAACGGTTAGCACTGGTCCATAGCAGTGATTTCTGCAGCTACTATAATATTTGCAGAAATTACACAAGATGAAACTATGAATATCCACTCTATTACACTGTTAGTGATTTCAACTGCCTTTATTTAAAACATAGAAAGTAACAAGTTATATGATGTGAAACTATTGTAAGTAATATCAGTCAAGCAAAACTAATGATGCACAAGTTCACAGTAAACATAATATTGCAATGAGTTTTAAATTTTGACCCATTACATGAATCATCCAGTCTTTCAGTCCCCATTAGATAGCTGATCTGGTATGTGCTGCTCATGAGGATCCAGACTGATCGCTGGTCATGTACAGACTTGCACAGTTTTGGAACTTTATTGGCTTCTAATGAGTTGCTAATTCACAATGGTTTTACTCAGATCAGAACAAGTATCCTTAGGATTCACTAATACGTTCATTCATATAAGACTAGATACATTACTGATTTGTGCAGGTTCTGCCTGGTTTGTTGTAATAAACCAGGCTGCAAAATCCCCAGATTGTCCCCTGGGAGGAAGCTGCAGTGATAGAGAACAGATACATCCTTCTCTACGCTAAAGGACCTACAGAGGACAAAGCCAACAATCTGGGAAGTACATGCTGCTAAATGAATAGACACGAAGTAAAGCCACTATCAAAACACTACAAGCTGCTGTCTTATGACTGCAATTCCAGGGAACAGAAGCTATACAGATGTCAATGTATTTTCAGTAGGGGACCACTCACCATTCCCTTTTAAACTGCATTGATCTTTGCTGTCAGTGAAGACTATATCCTTGACCAGGCAACTAGAGGTAATTTTTTTCCCTTAGTGCTTTACTCCCTTGGAGTAATAGCTGTCACTGAAAGAGGCTTCCTTTATTTTGAAAGGCAAAGGTGAGATGCCACAAGACTAATTCCTGTGACGTAATGTGTATTTGTTGGCAGTGGCTAATTATAGCACAGGAAAAACTACCAGCTTCCCCTGCTGAGGACAGAGTACATGATCTCTGCAATATGACTGCACTCTGCTCTTAAGTTCTTCCTGTGTCATGATGTCCACTGACACTGCAGTAAAACAGCAGTTTATCATTCCTTTCTAGGCTGCTGTGTAGCAACAGCTCTGTGGAAATTTCTGAGCCTTTCTCCCCTTTTCAAAGTTAGCCAGGTCTGGCATTGACAGTAACCCATACTCCTTCTCTGTCATCTCACAAGAATAAAGAGAAGGAGAAAAAAACAAAAACAAAAAACAACCAAAAAAAACCCCACCCAAAACAAAACACTATGCCTCTTCAATTTCAGACAACAAATACATGTATAATGGATGGAGATGAAAGCAGGGGAAAAGTGGCTATCTTGATTCCAAGGCAATGACAGAATAGTACTACAGCAGGTAAATAAGATTAATATAGCCTCTTTTATGCCTTAGTGATGCTTTCTCTTTTCTATTTTTTTCCAGGCAGTTCCTGTCCTCTGGCCTGCAGGTCAGCTATAACACAGCGCACCTCTAGATCTAGGTAGTTGGCTATTATCTAGAAGATTTGTAAGTTACTTCCTCACTTACTTTTCAAGATATTGCCAGAATTTTATATAAATTCTGTACTTCAGTACAGAAAGCTGTAAGGTCTGTGAAACTGATTTTTTCAAAAATTTATTTTTTTTCCCTTTGAATCAGCAGAGAAAGCAACCAACACAAAAAGTAGGATACAAAAATATCACCTCAAGTTTACAAAACTTACTTTACAGAAAATGTAAGCCTAATGACTGTGAAAGGAAAAAATTAAATGAAAAATAAATACATGATAATTAAGGGGCATTCACCTTTAACAACATGCTAGAAGAATGCTTTTGGAAACTATGAAAAGATCCTAGTGACCCTTCTTTGCAGAGCAGAAAGTCTTTTATTGAAAATTAGTCTTGTCATAGGTGTCTATAGTTAATTTATTAATATGCTTGAGTACGTTATAAACTGCTTCCCCAAGAGGAATGAAAATATTTTTATCCAGGCTTTTTTACACTTTTTTGTGAGTTATTTTCACAGCTTCAGGGACAGAAATGTTATAATTATTCAGAAAACAGGTATGGTAGAAATGGATGCTGCACATAGACCCTCAAATTGCCTGTCCAATATGATTTGACGGCATCAAATATCCTGAATGATGTAAGGGTAAGTGTATTGTTTAGTCTCCAGGTACCTGAGTCTTCCATGCCTAATTGCAGCAGTGTATGTTTTTCTAATATGGGAGCTAAACAGAGATCATAAAATCATTTAACATAGGCCACCAAATAGTCAGGAAGGACTAAGAAATTATCTTTTTCGCTATTAATTTGAATTTAAATCGCTATGACTGAGAAAATAAGTATCTTGGATCACACTACCAACTCCTCGAGCAAGTATTTTTCAGTGTTTTTTTTTTTTAAGATGATGTCCCATTATCCAAAGCAAAAAAAAAAAAAAATTGCAGCCCTCATTGTCTTTATAAAAAAAAATAACATCTGTTGCTTGTAAAACTGACAGGTCTATGTAATATTTCTTGAAAGGCTGAAAAGTATGCTTTATCTTGAAGAATAAAAGCTGTTGGGAGTACAGAAGCTAGGTTTCCTTTGCTTTATAATTTGCGAAATTTTCAACAGCTTGCCAACACAACCATGCTTCACGACTACTGTGTGTGTCAGAAATACTGCCCTGATCCATCCCCCTAACCATAATGATGAACAGTGTAATAACTGGCTAAATTCAGTATTGGTTATTTAGAGTCATCAAAACTATTTCTGGAATTACAATATGACAGCAACAAGAATAATATTCCTTCCTTCTAAGAGATATGTTTGGCTGTAATTACCTGTATATTTGAGGTCTAAACAAGCTCTTAGACATCTTATGGTCAATTGGGACATACCAAAAACTGAAAAGATCAGCCACATCTTTAGAGGTGAGAGTGAGGACAAAAAGAAAAGTGGAATAACTCCTAGTACCATATGGTAGTTGGCTAGTTAAATCCACTGTCTAAATTCACAGCATATACTCCTGTCAGTTCAAAGACAAACAAAACAAACAAAAAAATCCCTGAAGTATTTCTGTGGACTTCCTTATTTACTTAAGTCATTATTTTAACTTAGGTCAGTACCGCCTCAAACAGTTAAAACACTGCAATCTACAAGACTACGTAATAATTTCCGCAGGAAACAGCATTATTTTGTATAAAACAGAATGGGGGGAAATGGAGAGAACGTTCTACAAGGAAGAACAGCCTCTAAATGAAGAGTGACAGAAAGTCAACCTGCTACCTCTGCTGAAGTGTAATATTTATTTAGCTACAAATATATGAATGATTCACCAGCAGGACTGATTCAGAAGAAGGGGGAATGGCCAAGAAAGTTAGTTTGCTGCAGGTCATTTAGGAAGTCAGTGGTACTATGGCTCCTAACTCAGAGAGGGTCCCTGCTCCAGATCTTGCAGAAACACCAGCTGGTCTCTGTGGGGAAACCTAAGATAAGAGGCGGTTATACGTCAGTATAAAGTACGATATCAGTGTCCAGATTAGCTCAGGCTAACTAATTTCCTGTAACTCTAATCAAACAATGAAAATGATACTCAGCATGTAGCAAGCCAGGAGAATGGAAGCATACACTTCAAATCAATCAATGCAGCATGTTGAGAAGTCTGACTAGGGATGCTGTGAAATATGTTAGCTAGCCTGTTTGAATAATTAATTTTAATCCATAACATTTTATCTAGATTAGCAACTTTTATAGTGTATTAGGTACACTGGTCAAATCATCTGTTAAACACACCTCAAAGGCTGTGGTTTACTTAGTACATTTGCATCCCGGAACAAGCACTGGAGGAGCAATCGAATTAGGATGGTCCAAATCGGACTAGTAATCAATTATGTCAAAGTAATAAAAATAGACATATCTTGAAAGAGCTTCAGACAGTCCTTTGATGTCTCCTGTAGTAAACACAACAGACCAAATTAAGTATTGCTGAAAACTGCTGTACGAGCTTGGTCATTTTTGGTCACAGTGTTAACTCCTACAGACTTAGCGTGCAGGCTGAAGACAGCCTGAGGGGTCAAAAAACAGGTATAACAAGGAAAAGCAACTACTTCCAAAGGGATGGGGTAAAGTAGGTCACCACTAAACACCTTTTTGAAGAAATCTCCAACTGATGTTCCCTGCCCTACTGAAATTGATAAAAGTCTGATTTGCTCCAGAGAGGGGGTTTAATCTGCTGAATTCTGCCTGTGTTACCTTTTTTTAGCAACTATGACTAATTGCTTGGCCCTTCACACCCCTATTTTAAGATGCTATTTTGCCATGTATATTTACATTATCTATGTTTATTCAGGAATGTAAAGAATTAATATGAAAGAAGAAAACAAAGGTAGTTATTAACTGCATGACAAAAAAACTTTTCATTTTTCAAAATTGGCATCGTAATTATGCCGTGCATGTGCTCATCTGACTTTTATGCTTCAACATCCGTAGGGCTGAATCAGTACTGAAAATGAACATTCTTGTTGACACAAACTGCTGCTGACTTGAAAGGAGTATCTCCTGTAGATCAAATGGTAGTTTTGCTGGGAAAAAATGAATACTCTCTATGAATACTAATACATAGTCTGTAGCAATTTTCAGAGATTTTTGTTGTTGAGGTCTGCAAAAAAAAATAATGAATTTTATGTTGTTAAAACTTTCTTCTTTTAAAATAGCTCTTATTTTCTGTAAGGATTTCAAGAGAAAAGAAAAATATTCATTAACTGAAAAAGTGCTAAACAATGAAGCGCTAAACAAAATCCTGAAGACTGGAAAATTTTGTGGGGAACTTTGGTCTGTTGATCTCAGTGTGAGTTACTGCAGTATTTTATATTCTGTGAATCCCACAAGACCTTTGCAAGTCATGAAACCTTAGCATGCCGTTATTCAAAAAAGCATTCTAGCTTTTCACTGGGACTCATACGTGGACTTAAACATTAGATCTTACAACTCCCTGACTAGACCTGCAACAACTTAAAATGGCTTAATGCAGGGACTCAGTGTTTTGCCCGATGACCTAGCAGTGAGACAAAAAGCACTACTATACAAAATAAATGTGGAATAGCTTGGAAATTGTTTCAGTGAGAATGGCAGAGAAGCTGTCGAAGAAACAATGGGAGATGAAAAATTGCCACGTTGGAATATTAAGACAAAAAGTTACCTTTTGTCTCCTATTCCTTAGAAAGCTATCTGGTGCTTAACGCGTTGACCTTGGGCTGGACTCCAGCTGCTAAAGGGTTTTGCTACCTCTTCTTCCTAACAGAAGGAGACATAATGGTCCCAGATGTAACAGCCAGGGAAATGAGCACACAGTACAAAGGCTGTAACTATGACCTTGCAATCCTTCTTGAAAGGGGGAAGCCCCCAGCTACACAGGAAGGGCTGCTGGTCTTTGGTATTTAAAACGCGGATCAGGTGGAACCCAATGACATCCCCAAACCTGTTTTTCTTCCATTGTCACATAATGGCACCTGGATTGGCAAATTCAGCCTTTTTGTTTGTTGTGTTAAAAAAAGCTAATGGAAAATCTTATTATATCAGCTTTCTTCTGTGATCTTATTCCTTGTGGTCTCCACTGAATCAAAAGGGTTCCCAATAAGGTGAGTTTTGCTCAGATTAAAAGAGAGATTTGACTACAAGCTTGGTTTATGATAATTAAAGGAAAAACAAGCTGGACAGGATGCTGAAGAGAAAACCGAGACCTGGTAATACATGCAAACAGGGAGAAGCAGCTGTTGTTGTTCATCTTAGCGCTTTGTCTTCCAGCAGCAGAAGCTGTTGTGTTTTGTCTCCTCCAAACAGGAGCTAATAATGACCTACTGGATGGACTAATAAGAAGGATGTCTTGCTTTTGCTGAAGTCATTTTTTTATTTTGTAAGAACGAAGATCTTCTTGGAAATATTTTGTGTCATGTTTCCCCTCCTTCCTCTCAGATACATGAAACATACTGTATGGAATGCTGCTTGGTGTCCAGGGTGCTTGGTCGCTCCACCTGTTTTAAAGACAGGTAGAATAGCATGCTCAAAATTTTAAAATGGCTCATCTCAGGCAAGCGGAAGTGAAAACCTGACATTGATGTGCAAGCAAACCACACTAACCTTTAAACGAAGGCTGGGCTGCTTTGCCCTTAAGTCCCCTCTATGCTGAGGGGAAGGGAAGTGCTCTAACAATATATCAAGGCAATCTCCATTCATGCTTGCTCCCCAGCCACCACAAAGCAGCTGAAATGGACTGGCAAATTCAGCCTTCGGACATCACTGACCACTTGGCTGCACAGGGTTCTGTAATGCCGTACTGGAAAAAGCAAACAACATTGAAAGATGGAGTTAAGTGAGCTGGTCTGTTCTCAGTATTTTTGTGCAAACTGTTTGTTACCGTGCCACATCTACTGAGCTATTTTGCATAATAAACCTCTGAAGATCTAACCAAACTCCACTACTGTGTGAGGATTAGACATGGTAATACCTCTCTTCAGCCACTTCAAAAATGAAATTACAATGAAGCAAACCCAAATAGACTGGGTAGTTCCACAATAAGTTGCAACACCCATATTCAGTAACTAGCATCTGTGCTTCTTGCATTTTATATTACTCTGAGGTGTCAGTGCGAGTAGCGATAGAGCACACCTGCTGCATATGGTAAATGTGAGAAACTCTGTGTATGTCACATTGATATATTAAGGTTACAAGGCCTTACTTGCCTGAGAATACCTACTGAAGTAAAAACTCTATTTCTAAATGCTGAGAGGAAAATACATGATTTTTGTCTCACAATTGAGGGTGAGAAGCATAATGTTCTCCAAACAGGACTGTGTGTTGTGACTTGCAGAAATGACCACGGAACTGTGCCTGTGCATCTTGGTTTTCATTCCAACACAAGTCATTATTTGTTACTCTTTTTCTCAAGTGTATTTAAAGGTATTTAAATAGACAGATTTGGGTTTAAAAAAAAAAAACAACCAAAACAGTGAGTGTAATAAAGTGTTTGTCTAAACAGGTATACTAAAACAAAATATGCAAACCTGTTTCTGAGCAATGGCTAGAAACAAGCGCTATCCAATACGTTTCAAATTCTATTTGGGGTCAAATGCTAATAGATATATTGATTTTAACACGTGACCATTGAAAGGCACACAAACAAAACTTGATTTACCAGATTAACAATTCCTGTTGTCTTAAATTAGCAGGGAAAATTACATGCTAACAACTGTATGTTTGTGCTGTTCTTCATTCCTTTCATAAGGTAGTAAAATGCGAATCGCAAGCCAGATCAAAATAGAATCACATCAGAGGATATTAATCTCAAATAATAATTTAAAATTTAGAACTGGAATACTGTTAAGTGCCTAAATCTCCTGAGATGACAAACCGTAATGACAAAGTTCAAGAAGTTTGTAAGCAATCGACAGAGGAGGATGTCTGTGAAAGACATGCTGGCAGTTCGGAGCAGTTTAATAGCATCTGTAATCCAGAGCAGACAAGGAACAGCACAGTGTTTTTCAGCAATATTCTTAAGATGATAAAAACATGAATGAAATAGTTTGGGACTACACCTCTTGAATATGCTGTTCAGTATAATTAAAATAAGCAGAAAAGGAAGACTACACAAGGAAGTTTCTGGGAATGGTTTTGGTGGTCACAGAAAGATAACTGGGCTTTACAAGTACAAGGCATTGTTTTCTCTCTAGCCTGCACATGACAGGAACACTAAAAAACTGTGACAGTCCTGTAGTACTATTTAGCAACAACAAAAAAAAAATAATAGTGCATTGCAAGAAAAAAAGCGCATTGCTCTCCTAATTCACTGTTGGCTGTTCTCAAGATTCATACTGAACAAGTTGTTACACAATCAGGTCTTCTGAATACGCTGCCTTCTCCAGACAAATAATAATTAGTATCCTAGATAGCAGGAAAACTAACAGTAGTGCAGTAAAGGCACTATAATGAATGCAAACTCAGTTCAGTGCAATGGATTTAGCTAATTACACATCCATACTCCCTGGACAGCAAATGCCATGTTTATTAATACATCTATCCTCATTACAACAGAAGGGCAATCTAGCAGTCCTTGTTATTTCACAGCAGCAGAATAGAGGTCTTTCCCCACGTACACAACTATGCATAAATGTACAGAATTTATTACTATGAAGAAAAGGAGCCCAGCCCAGAACTATTTGTTGACCTGTGCTGCACAAAATCAAAAGCCCCCAGGGAGCTGGAAGTGTCACCGAAGGTATCACGGCAAACTAAGTAATTACTTAATGAACCCGGCCCTTGTGCTGACAGGCCGTGTTACCGTACCTTCGCTTTGGTGGTGGTTTTTCCCCTATACTGACAAACGCGGAGCGGTTCACTGGTATGTGCCCCTAAAACCGTTTCCAGGCCCGTCACTCTCACACCGGGCCTGCGCCCCCCGTCGGTGCCGCTCCTCTCCCGGGCAGGCGCGGGCCGTTAGCTGTACCTGCAGCACCGCGGCTACTTCGACAGGGGCGAACCCCTTCGCTGCAGGGCTCCCGCCGAGGCCCTCCCCGCGCTCCGCGCCCCACTGCGGCACGGGGTGTCAGCGGCTGGCATTATTCCGAGGCGGAAGAACACCGGCACGTCGCTCGCTGCCGCGCCGCTGCCCGAACGCTGCCCGCCGCGCAGGCACGGGCAAGGGAACCGGGGGCGCGAGGGGCGGGAAGGGGCCCCGACGCCGAGCGCGGGGGCAGGCGATGCCCGGCCCCCTGCGCGGCCCGGCGGGGGGGAAGGGGGGGGGGGGGGAGGTGTCATGCCGCCCTCCCGTCCCGGTGGCATGGTCGGGGCTGACAGACAGCTGACCGGGGCGCGTGCGTGTGTATTAACGCGCGGAGGGATACCGCGCCGTCGCGTCAGCGTACAAATGTAGATCCGGCCGCTACCGCCATTTCGCGGGAGGGCGGCGGCGGGGTGGGGGCTTGTCAGCAGCGCGCGCCGCTAGGCCCCAGCGGAGCCTCCGGGCCGCCCTGCTCGGGCGGCGGCAGGGAGCAGTACAGCGGCACTGCGGGCGGCCCCAGAACCTTCCTTCCCTCGCGCCGCCGCCGTCACCGACGCCCACCCTCCGCGAAACCGTCCTCCGCCTCTGGCGGGGCCGGGACACAGGACACGGCGGCAGCGCGTGCGCTTGCCCCGCCCCTTCCCCCTCGCCCCCCCTGGGGGGCCGCTAGCGGCGGCGCCGCGTCTCGCCCAGCCCCTCCCCTCCGGCTCCGCCTCCCGCCCTCCCGCGGCGTCTGGGCCTGGCGGGCGGCAGCGGCGGCAGTGCTGGGCTCTCTCGCCCTCTCTCCCGGGCGGACGGCGCCTCTCGCATACCCCCTACCCCACACACGCCCTTCCTCCTCCCGGCGGTGACGGGAGGCGGCGGAGCGGCGCGGCGGGTGGAGCGCTCCCCCGGCGGCCTCCCCGGCGCACGGCCTCGCTGCCCGCAGGCAGGCGGGACTCCGGGCGTCCGCCGCGCTCCGGTCGGGCGCCCCCCTCGGCTGTTTCCGGAGGAAGGAGAAGCGCAGCTGCCCCCTCCCCCCTCTCCGCCTTCCTCCCCCTCCTCCTCCTCCTCCTCCTCCTCCTCCTCCTCGCTTGCTCCCTCCCTCCCGGCCCCCCCTCGGCGCGAGCGGAGCGCGGAGTCACCGCGGCGCACAGACGGGCCCGGCGGCGGCGGCACTCGCACACAATGGCGCTGAAACGCATCAACAAGGTGAGCGCCGCGGCTCCTCCTCCGCCTGCCCCCCGCTGCCCCCCCCTCCCCACTTCGGCCCTTTTTTATTTTTAGTTCTGGTTCCCCCCCCCCCCCCCCGCCCTGGGAGGAGAGGGCACGGCTCCGGCGGCGCTCCAGCCGGGCTCGGCGGGGGGGAGGGGAGGGGAGGCGGGAGGCCGGCGGAGCGAGGCCGGGCAGCGGCCGGTTCCTTCCGGCGAGGCCGCGGCTCGGCTGGGGCGGCGAGGCCGGTCTCTCCGGGCCTAGGCCCGGGGCCTCGGAGGTCGGCCAGGGCTGCCGGGGGGGTGGGGGGGGGGTAGGTGGGAGGGAAGGCTTTGGTTGGGGCGGGGAGCGGCACCTCCTGGGGACGCTCAAATGTCAGCGCAACCCGGAGCCACCCCGGCGCGGCGGTGGCGTCGCCGCCACTGCCCCTCCGCCGCCGGTCGGCCCGGATGGTGCCGGTAGGTGTGTGCCGGAGGGGCTTTCGGCCCGATGGCGGCCCAGCCCGGGGCAGGCGGCCGGCCTCTCGGGCCGGTCTCTCCCCTCTGGCGTGCAACTTCTTTCCCGCATTGTAAGATGGCGGCGGGTTCGCCTAGTTCGGGTACTTTCCGGGATCTCTCGCTTTCTGCAATAACATGACACACACACCCGCGCGTCCGCGCTCCCGTCGGCTCCGGAGCAGCCGCCGCGGTGCCATCGGCTCCCCGCATTCGCTCCCCGGCAGCCCGGGGCCGGCCGGGCCCGCCCGGGGAGCGCTGGCCGCCTCGCCTCGCCCCCCGCGCCGGCGGGAGCGCGCACCGCGCCGCCGCCGCCCCGTTGCACAATCGGAGCCGGGTGGAGTAACTTCAAGGCTAACTCGGAAAAAATGCCGAGGTGATGAAAGTGTGGCCGGTTTGGGGGGGGGGGGGGGGGATTTTTTGTGTTTTTTTGGAGTGTGGTTTTTTTTTGGGGGGGCGGGGGGGCTTAAACCTCTCCCGGGGAAGACTGAGGCTCCCGACGTGAGGTCGTGCTTGGGCAGCTTTAGGATTCCTCGGCGATAGCAGTTTGGGTTTGGGAATTGCTGGGATGTAATTGCAAACGCCATGGGAGCGCAGTGGCGTTACCGGGAAGTCGCTGCTGATCTGTGCTCCTACGCGAGCGACGTGGAGCGGTTACGTATTTCGAGAGCTGAGAGGAGTTTCTTGGTCATCTCGGAGCCTGCCAAGATGGCAGAAAGTCAGCGCGTCCTGGAATCGGGGGACTGAACTTCGGTGCACAAAACACCTTTTACAGAGGGTGTATAAAGTTTGCCTGCTGTAATTTCACATCTCTGGCAGTGCTTGCGGGCATATTTTAGTCAGAATGAGCTTATTTATAATTTGAGTGAAATGATAGTTCTGTTATCCCTGAAAATTTAAAACCTATTCTGGATTAGTGGTAGCTAAATGAGTCGTCTTCAGAGTATGGCTGTGCTCTCACAAGAATTTGAAAACAATTATCTGCCATCAGAACTTGTTCTTGTGGTGGATGATATCACTTGAGTTGAAACACAGCTAGGATACTCCCTGGAATGCTTTGTCATCAGCTCATGCTTATGAAACACATTCAGGCGCTGCAGGTAGGAATATATTGTCAATACACAAACCAAGACAAGCCTCCACTTACATAGTAATCTAGTGGTCAAAACCTTAAAACCATTCACCATGGCTCTTGAATCAGTAAGTCACCTCTGACTTCAAGGTTTGGGCCTGTTCTGTGCAGTCTCTTGTCCTGTATTGACATTTTGTGGCACTGTGTAGTAGCAAGCTTCTTCCTTTGCCCTGTGCTAGAGTTTAGGACTGGTGAGACGGTTGGGTTAGGGTTCTTTTTGGTTTGGGGTTTTTTTTGAAGGTGCTTTTTTAAATCACTTTAATCACACTATGCTACAAGATATGCTTCCAGATTCACATAGGGTTTACAGTTTTGATTTCGTATTTGCCAAGCTGGAAAAAGATGGTTTGCTAGAATGAAACCACTGCTTGCAAGTAGCTTTCTTTACAGGCATGGTTTCCAATACAAATGTTTACTGGGATGGGATTGAGGCTGAAATCCAAATATAGCATGGCCAATTTTGTAACAGGGTGGTTGTGTATTTAGATTTTAATCTTGCCGGCTGGTAAAGCCAGAGAACGGCACTCTGTCACCAGTGAGCTGAGATCCCCTGTCTTCCAATTGTAAGGTCACAAATCAGACCTTGAAACTCGTTGGCACTAGATCAGAAGAGTCTAAAGAGAGACCAGGACCTCAGAACGTTGTAATCACACGTAGCTGATTTAGTCTTTCTTGTGGTATTACCTGTCAGAACTAGAATTCATCGTCTCCTGCAGCAGATGACATCCCAGATGCACCAGTGAAGGTATTTTCAGTCTGTTTGGCTGTCTTTGGCTTTATTGACTTGATATATCGAGCAAAATAAAATTCTTTATTACATTGGGTGAATCAGACTTTCAGACTGTATTAGTGTCTGTAAATTTAATCTGAGGTATGTTACACATTCAGAATTCAACTCCTACTTAACACAGAACTGGCATATTCTGCTTTTGGCTTGGAAATGAAAGCACATGGGTATTCATGGGTTATGTGTTGGGATGTACTTCTGGAATGCCCTTTGTAAAGCACTGTCCAAACTGAAGTACTTGTCAGGTACATAGTCAGTCCCCAGCAAGATTGTGTTGTGCTGGAGCTCATCGTCGCACCTGTGCCATCTGTTCTGAAGGTAGCTTGCATTCAGTTGGCAAAACTCTGCTTTTCTTGATGAGGCTTGCTTTGAAAAGAGTTGCAGTTTTATTATAAGTGAGTGCTTTTGCCATGGAGAAGTGTGAACCTGCATCTTAATTTTAACTGTTTCCTTTCCTGAGGATGAAATTTACCCACCAGTTGTGGGTTTTGGGTTTTTTTCCACAAATTCATGTTGATTCATAAGCTTGTATCTAAATGCTTGATAGATGCTGGTGGCACATTGTCTTGGTCTGAAGTGTTGAGTGGTTCCTGCTAAATGCACATCTTGTAATTGCTGCAGCCTGTTGGTGCTTCCGCTTCGAATGATGGTGATCTGGTAGTAAGGAAGCACTTATGCAGGAGTAGGGAATTGGGAATGAGTAAAATTGAGAAAGCTTGGGAATGTTACATTGTTGATATACATCCATTTTATCACTGCTGTACACATCCATTAAAGCGAGGTAGCATAAAAGGTGTAAGTAATGATCTTGAACAGGCTGAAAATAGAATTAATACAGGAGATGTATGCATGAAATGTCTCACCTCTGAAATCCTTCAGAAAACTTGTCCCTGCTGTGTTTTATGTCCATTTGGTTAAGCGTAGCACAAGCCAGCATCATTATGTTGGTGTATTTTATTAGAAAAATCTGAAGTGGAGTTGACATCCTGAAGGCTGAAGGTGGCAAAATCATTTATGGCTACTTAAGTACAGGTAGAAGGCTTCATTGACAGTGGTGGAGTGGAGACTAAATAAGTATTTTGCTTAAGGCTATAGCCTCCACTGCTAATCTTAGATGTATAATTAATTGGAACTTTACCCCCCCCCCCCCCTCCAGATGCTCACAGTAAGAAATGCTACTAACTCTGGAGGTACACAATATTTTTCAGAGATTGGATGTAGTATGGAGCAACGAAGGCAGCGTAGAAATCTGCATTAGTTTAACCAAAGGTAAACATTTGTAGGAGTGATTCAGAGTTACAAAGTCTGCTTATTTTGTTTTAAACTACTACTCTCTTTGTTTGAACTTAAGATATTTTTTTAAAATTCCATACTAACTAGAAAAAGCTGTTTGGAATCAAATTGTGTTCTCAGAATGAAAGCTACAATACTTTATTTTTGCAGGCAGTCTTGGATTTCGTTTGCTGGTCTTACTCAAAATAGTTAAATAACTTGAAGTTATGTGACTGATCTTATGCTTTGAATGAATGTCTAGAAGTAAGTCTGGATTTGTCTGTTTAGGGGCTCAGAAAGTTAATCTTAACTAGCTAATGAGATGCAGTTGATCTAAGCTTAGTTAATATGCATTAAACCTTTGTGAGTGCTTTCTGTATGTATTGAATTGTCTTTTTTTACTTGAGTTAATTCACCTTAACTATTTGGAGCATCCAGGAGTATACAGAGTCCTGCCTCAAGTAGATAATGCAGTGCAGCTATGGCACTTGGTGGTTAGAAGGGTCGTGTTGAGCCAGAAGGCAGTGGTTTGTTTTAAATCATGAGATTTCAGTAATGGAGTTCAGGAGGCAGGAGTATGGAAGAACTTCAGTGTTTTTGTACAAGTCAGAATAAAATTTTTAAGTGTCAGATGAAAGTTGTCATCACCTAAAATCTGTTTAAGATTTAGCTTATCTGAGTAGTCAAGTGTGACACTTATACTATGAAATTAATGTCATTACAGTGGAAATAATTGGGTAGGCTTGATACCCATATTCAAGTCCAGCATTTACTAAGGTCTTGGAAGAGTTTTAAGAACAGATCATTTTTTATGAGAGAGAAAAACTGATGCTTACTTAACTAGAAAGTTTGGACTGCAGTAACTTAGAGATTTCTCCTGTTAATTGGGCACTGTGCTTGTGAAACAAGTTCCCAGTCAGCATAGGTTTTCAAGTATGTGCATTGGAATGGGGGAAGAAGGGGATTGTAATTTCACTTAAGTAATTTACAGAACTTCAGAGATCAGTATTCCATTAGATGGGTACTTCTTGCACACCTTAAAAACAGAGTTCTCCAGTATGTGAAGGATTTGGGTGGGATAATGTACAGGGTATAAACGTTGTCCAGCCAAGATATTCTTCACAATCATTCCAGCTTTTAAAGATCTGTTTTGTTAAAATAAGCCAGTGCTTTTGCTATTATTCACTGCGTAAATTTCTTCTACAGAAGAGCTGATGTAGGACTCCACAGCAGAAAGAGCTCCCTTCAACCACCTCCCCAGTCTGTAACCAGCTCTGAAGCATTAAGGCCTTTCGTTGCACTCATACATTAATGGGTAAAGGGTGGGGGAAGGATGTAAACAGCTGTAAGTAGCAGCTGTTGAATACAAAGCAGTAAACTGCTTCTTGCCAAAGGCATCTCTGTTCCTTGTGGAGGCAACCTCTAGCCTGGCATCATCCTCCACCCGCGGACATTTTCTGTGTCCACTTGGTTGAACTGTGTTGGGAGGAGAGAGAGGGGATGGAGGTTCTTAACCTTGTCTGAGATGCCAAGTGACAGCTGGTAAGGAGGAGCGGAAAAGGGCAGAGTTTTTGCGTGGTTCAGATTAGGGCATTCATACTCTAGCTCAGATAAATCTTTCTGTTGCAAATATTAAGGTTTTGCCACTTTGTAACTGTCTGCCCTGTGTTCTTGTAGAGGTCCCTCCCCTGTGCATCAGAGCTGGCAGATGGGAACATGTGGTCTGGGCGTCAGCATTAGGTCTGATACCTCAGTATAAGCTGACTTTTGTTGGTAGTTTAGGCTAAGATGCTGTAGCTTACATTGAAAAGGCTGAATTACAGGCATGCATTTTCTCCTGTGACTGATGTGATATATTAACCTGCTGGTATAATATGCAGGGGAAAAAAGAATTAGGGTAAGAAATTAAATCAGCAAGGAGAATGTACATACGATTGCAGACAGTAGTGCATTTTTATATGCAGTTGCTTTTTGTCCAGTTGGCTTTATCAGAAGAGGGTCTTAAACTGTGTTGAGTTGCGCATGCTGAAGAGTTTTGTAAACTTCTTGAATCTAACATTAATGCCTCAGACACTAAATTGAAAGTATAGGAGCTTTTTTAAAAAACTTTCCCTTCGGTGGGCTTTTTATGGGGCACTGATCTGATACATTAAATGTAGTATGTTGTGTTGAAAAAAAAATTAGTCACAAGTTTAAATTGGTGTTTATGCTGTTGGCAACTCTTTGTAGAACACTTGGATGTAGACAAGGTTTAATGGTGAAGAATGGGCCTAATTGAGCATTGCAGGATTCAGGACTGAAAGCTAAAGAGAGGGGATTTTTAAAATTATTCAAACATTATTCAAAGCCTTCTTACCAACAGTAAGCTTAGTATTAAAATTTTGTGTAAAGGAAGCCTTTGTTCTGAATCTCATCCCTTTGAGATACATGATATGCTAGACATCTTCAGGATCTTCTGCAGTTTTTTTCCAGTGTAATTGTGATAGTTTTTTTTTTTAATTCTCATTTTAAGAAAGCAAGTTGGAAGGATTGTAGACTGCTTTGCAAATGTTAGGGCCCAGTAAAAAGAGACAAATGTTTAATCCTTCCCACAAGCATCTGGACACCAGAGTTGCAAGCCGAACTGAGTGCAGATGCTAAAGTGCTTTAGGCCTTCCTGATGGAAGGGCATGAGGATTGTGTTAAGTGCTCACTAACTTTATAGCAAGCTTTCTTTGTAACCTGGAGTTAGGTTGGCCAGGTGCTCATTGCTTCTGAGAGCTCTTCCAAGAGCTCCTTTTAAGTTTCTAGTATAGGTGAGTGTCCTGCTCTAAGGCAGTGTTTCCCAACCTTTGCTGGCTTATTTGAGTAATAATGCTGGATAATTCTCCAAATCAGGTAACCAAACTTTTTGTTTTTCTTTTTAGCCTTAGTTTTAATTTCTTCTTGTCTTGAGTAATTCGGGAGAATCTTCTGAATCACAGTTTACCAGATGAGTGATGGCCCCCTTCTGTTCCCCTAATTCAGGGTCTGTTCACAAATACGATTTTAAACGCTTTTTACTTCATTGTATTTTTTTTTTTCAAGACCCTTGTGGACATTGGTTTTCTCTAGATAGCTGAGGTGGAGCTCATCCTACAGACAGGCCCTTAGTTTTGCATCTCTACCACTAGCTGTTCAAAACAGAACTATTATGAAGGGTAGTTACATGTGATAGCATAATAACGTTAGGGTAATTGCAGAGCTGTAGGTAAGCTAGTGTAATCATCCCTGCATAGCTGCATTCATGGGATATACCCCTATGATATATTGCAGTAGCTTCCACATGTATCTTTGGATCCATACAAAACATGGACAGGTAAAAGTCAAGACAGTTTTTTAAAAGCAGAGCTGATTTTCAGAGTTTATTAAAGTAGTAAATTTAAGAGTAATAGATCAGACTACATCTAAACAATGAATTCACCGCACTGATTACAGGTGTGGTGTTACTTGTTAGAATATTAATTTGATAACATTGTTATGCGATCCTCATTTCCATACATTTCCTTGAGAACATGGAGAATTCTTGTACCTTTATTCAGAAAGGGCAGACTTGGCAAGGTTAAGTGCCCAATTAATGCTGCTTGTAATTTCTACAAAAACTTGCCCCGTGTGCCATCCATCCCCAAAGCTGTTTCTGTAGGCTCCGTAACGTCTAGGAGGGCCCTGTTGCATGGAGTCCAGGGCAGTGCATGTTGATGCATGGATGCAGGTGACTGGGGTTCTGCTGCACCCTTGACGAGCTGCAGGGCAGCGTGTTGGAAGGCTCTCCTGTAACGCTGCCAAACCCTAGCATCTAATGAGTGTTAAACCAGCATTTGTGTGAAATTGTCTATCGCAATGCCAAAATCTCATTCCTGAGTGGTAGCCATCAGGCCAGAGTGCCTTACTTGGAATTCAGACTTCTTTCCAAGTACATCACTGTTTCCCAGTCACTCAGTTTCATTTAGCTAGGTGTGTCTTGCTGCTTCTCTTATGGCTTCTTAATACAAGTTACCTTCTTTGGGGGCTGCATTGTAGTCCTGGTTTACAGAACTGAAGTTCAGTGGTTCTTGCATGAAAAAAACTCCAAGTGGAAAGTATGCGAAGTTCCAGGGTCCAATATTCAAAAGCTTGGGAATGCCAGAATTAAAATACCCAGTTATCATTGAATGGGTAGGTAGTCAGTGTGCACAGCCCTCATTCTAGACTGCACATG
Source organism: Falco cherrug (assembly GCF_023634085.1). Taxonomy (NCBI): domain Eukaryota; kingdom Metazoa; phylum Chordata; class Aves; order Falconiformes; family Falconidae; genus Falco; species Falco cherrug. The sequence goes on from NC_073697.1 coordinate 70,555,037, forward strand.
GGTGTTTTAATAGCTCTGTTATTTTCAGGGAATGGTAATCGTTGTAGTACCACAGAACTGATGTGTGTAAAGCAGTCAGATTTTCTTCATCTTGAGTAAGACAGCTGCTGTGGATTTTGATGACTTTGGGGGAAATGAGCCACACCTTTCAGTTCAGAGCATGACTATGGGTGTGTACTTGCCACCTTCTTTCAAAGTTTGTTCCAAAAGCCTTTTCTGAGTGACCAGGAAAGGAAGGTTGATAACAGCTCCTTTTCCAGTTGGATCTGTCCAGCTGCAGAGTTGAACTCTGCAAAAGGTTGGAATACAGTAGAGATCCACTCTGAAATTTGCCAAAAGCTGTTACCTACCATTGTACACCTTCCAGATCTCAGAATAGATGAAAAGAGCTGTAGACAATAGTCTCATTCACGGAGGGCTTGTGTACTGAAAGGTAGGCTCTTTGAAAAGAGAGTGTGTAGTCATCCGAGTAGTTTGTATCATAGTCCAAGCACACAAAGTGACTCAATTACAGTTGCACAGCAGTCTGGCATTTCCTTCCTTGAGTGTAAGGCTTAAAAAAAATGAATGTTTCTATGTTTTTCTTTTAATACACCATTATGATATTGCTGTTATAGATTGTACAGACAATATGCAGTGTGTAGCCTGAAAAATCTAGTAGTAAAGGCTTGATAAAGAAGAACCATGAAAGATAGAAGCAGCAGAATAATTAAGATGGGGACAGTCACAACTGGTACATTCCTGGTCATGTTTTGGGTCTCTTAAAAACTGTTCTATTTTTACTCTTCGGCCCTTGCTGTTTTCTGTGACTGCTTTTCATGTGTTTTCTCTGCATATTTGTGCTAAGTTTTGTTTCTGGTTTTTTTTTGTAATGACAGGAATGTACATCTTTCTGTATCATGCACTGTCTTTATACTTGGGTTTCGATCCATTTATTGTTAGCCAAAAGGCCAGCTTCTTTGAAACTGATAATTTTCTGCTGGTTACACTTGTCTTGTGATGTGTATTGTGCCATTGCTTTCTTATTCAGCTTAGAAATCCACATTTGGTGTTTTTTCAAACTATTATTTTCTGCTTTCAGGGGTAATTAATTTTTGTGCTGCAAAAAGGTTGCAGATGCAGGTGTGTGGGATGAGGCAGTAGTTCTTTGTTGGTTGACACTTCTTAATCTTCAAACAAGCTTAAATGTTCTTCCCCTCCCTTTATAGCTGCTTCCAATCCTTCCTTCTTTTTTAAAGCTGTTTTCAGCTGTGAGCTAATAAGCAAGACTAATGCAGTGATGGATTTTTGGATGCTTGGAGTTTGAAATGCCCTGTTTGACACTGACAACATTAGACAAGCACTCAAATTAATAGATATTGGGGGTTTTATTTTTTTGCTTAAATGTTGGGTTTTTTTTAATTTAAACTTCTGATTTAACTGCATATCACCTTTCATGCCCTTCAAGGTAGGATGAGTTATTGTCTGGAAACTTAAAGGAAATTAACCCTACTTTTTCCATTATGCTTTCTTGATTACAAACCAGAAAGCTGCAATATATGATTTTAATAAATCATGTGTTACAAACCAATATTAAATCATTACAAACCAGTATTAATCTAACTGAGTTTATGCTTGCGGAGGAAAATGGGTGATGTTCTGTCACTCTGATGGGACTGATCTTCTGCCACTCTGTATTTGTCAGCTGCTACTATCATTAAAAATAAGCCCTGGCTATTTCCAGCTTAAACTAGAAAAATGTAGCAGTAGTGCCACAGGGAGTATGAATTCTGACAAATGAGAAACAAAAGGAGCTGCCGCAGATACTGCTTTACTTGGTACCTTGCAGAAAGGCAGCTTGGTAGGCATCAGGATGGTACTACTTAAAAAATTTGCTCAGACCTGAAAACTTCTGTGAGAAAAGCAGCTAGTTCCCTTTAATATTTTCCTTTACAGTCTTGCTCATGCGTATTTGGATGAGGTGTCCTTTGTCATTCTTTAAATTTTCTTCATCCTTTAGTATGACTTCTATAATCTTTGAAATAGCTGGTAGAGAGCTATAATCTTTGAAATAGCTGGTAGAGAGGAACAGTTCAAGGGTTTTTCAGCAGCTTTTCTGTTCCCCACCTGCCCCCCAAAAGAAGTGGTTTATGGTAGGATCGTAGTCCTGCGTTCACACTCATGTGTCAGTGTTTTGGATTATCATTTGAAGCATAAGCCCTATTTTCTGTGTTATGATTATATTTGTGCAAAGCAAGCAGATTAGTTAGCTTTTTATAAGCATTTATTTCTTGAAAATATTAGTTTATTTTTTTGTTAGCTTTTTGGTGGATAGAGAAAGAGAAGAGAGAAGGTTGAGAATGGGGCTGTTTAGTGTAACTGCTTCTTGCTACAGAATGGGAAACTGGCAGAAGACTGTGGTCTGAGTTTGTGTTAAAGCAGGTCTGTCTGTCTGCAGGGATGGCTGCTGTTGCTGTGGTTCGAGTTATCTCTCTGTTCCCAACCTCTGTTGCAGAATTGTGCATGTATTGAATATGCTACGTTACCGTTGTCCTCTAACAGTAGCATTGGCACTTAAATGGCCTTTAAATCTGTAAAATGCTAAGTGACTAATCATCCTTGTGGAGAGGTAGGAACTATCACAGCTTTATATTTGGAAACTGGGACACAGAAAGGGTGATATGCTGGAGCTATACCGGAAACCTCTGGCAGTGCCAGAGACTACTAGTCATGGTTGTAATTCAAGACTAATCCTTTCCGATGGGCACATAACGCATCACTCTGAACCAAATTTGGGCTATTGTTGCTATGTAAAGTCTTTGGAATTTGCTTCATGGGATTTTATATTTTTTTCTTAAGCCACCTGTAAAGTGAAAAACTGTAGCAGCTGACTCCAGGAAAATGTGGGTTTGATTTATGGGATTTTTAAGAGTTCGGGATGTAGCTTAATACCTCTTGACCAAGGTGAGCGCTACTGAAACTGAATGTAAACAAAAAGAAGCAAAGTTGGAGGTACAAGTATTGCAGCAGAAGGAATATTAGAAGCATACAGCCATTATACGTAGAAAATTTACAGAACAGTGCTTGAACATTTTTTAATTCTAGAATACTAGGTAAATTCAAAACACTGGTTAAATGTTTCTTTGTAAAATTAAACTTAATGTGGTCTTTGTGAGAAATGGGTGAAAGCAGGGGAACAATCATGAGCTAGTTTCTTTTAAAAAAAAATTAAATTTGCTTATGGAAATGATGAAGCTTAGTTTGATGTCAGAGGTATTTTTCAGCTTAAGTATTTTCCAGTTATAGACTATTTGCTCTTGATTGCTAAGCTGAGAAGGTCAGTTTGTGTTTCTGCTGCTGAGTGGGAAACCTTAAAAAAAAAAAGCTCCCATTCCTTGAATGAAATGCTTCAACTGCGCAACAAATATCACAGCCCATGTGCCTCTACTTGTTTAGTTTCTAGTTATTCCAGTTTGTTGGATTCAGCAGTGGTAGCTTTCAGAGGGAGGTGCTTAAAATTCCACAGGGACCTTTCTGCTCCCGTGTGGCAGAAAGCCTCCCTCCTTTTCTGTAGATGTGCGATGTTGCACACTTAACAGGGAGGTGAAATGGGTCTGGTGTTACTGTAAGCAGGCAAAGCTAGCCAGTGCGGTTCATGTTTGCTTGACATTTTCTGTGACGCTTCACACTCTGCTGAAGCAAACAACTTCACTGCAAACTTCACTCTTCTGACTGTAGCACCTAAGAGAAGCAAGCACAAGGATGTGTGCCACCTCAGCTTCTTTTCTTTCTGAATATAGTGGGTGAAATACTTGTTCTGGGGTTGCAATGCTAAGTGGTCTTTCATGCGTTTCTAACCTTATCAGTATTTTGAACTGCTTTGTTTAGCACAGTTAGGGTTTTTTACTGAAGTGTTTTGGGCCAGACAAAACTTAGTCCTTTAGCTTATGAAAATCACTGCCTGTTTTCTCTAGAACAGTTCAAGTGGTTAAAAGGGGCAACTCTGCACGGACATGTATTTTGGAACAACTGGAGACTGGAATATTAAATTTGTGTGTCTCAGCTTGTAAATTATTCTTAATATTACGGAAGGGTGTGTTTTGCATAAATATTTCAGTGGAACTTATTAAATTTAGTATTTGTTTATATTTGTAATCCTACTTATATTTACTTTTCCTAGTTGAATTATTGATATACTCTAATTTTCCTGCTGTATTAAAATACCTTATTTTTATCTTGGGTACTGATTTCTGGTTTCTCTGAAGATACTGCTATCTTTTGAAGAGTACTCTAGTCTAATGCACATACCTCTGACAGTCCACTTTATGCTGATCTTTTCTCATCCTTGTCTTGCTACTCATTTTTATAATTTTCATAAACTGCATGAAGAGCCTTTTCATAGTTCTTGGTCCCTGTGATAGGGTTTTTTTTAAAAAAATAGAATCTGATCTTCCCAGATTAAATCAAATAATCCGGTAATAACTACACAACTACACTAAAATAGTAACATTTTTGTCTTTCTGCTTGTTTTATTGCTACAATGTATTTTAAGGGACCAGATTTTTTTTTTCTCTTCTATTTTGGAAATGGTTGATTGTTCATCTTCTACATTTCTTGTTTGCCTTTACTTGGATAATACCAATCTAACTTAGCAAACTTTTTGGAGGGTGCTGAGCAACATATGGACCTGTTCAGTGATATATCATGGCAGAAATAAATCCATCACAGGGACCCCTGATAATAACCCCTGATAAGTGTAGAGAAATGCATTCTAAATCAGTTTACTGTGATGATCTGAAAAGAACTGTTGCTTCTAAATAATAGCAGCAGTGAAATGAGCTGTAATATTAATTTCATTGTGCCATTGCTTATCAAAACTGATAGAATTGTGTTTTATCCGTCTGATTCCAGGACAAAGCTGAAATCTGGTTAATCGGAAAGTTCATCAAAATTAGCATGTGTAGAAAGGGGAAATCCAGAACTAAGTTTGCTTAGTGGGTTTTGGTGGGGTTTTTTTGGTGTGTGTGTTTTGGGTGGTTTTTTTAATGTATGGACTTCTGCATGCTCACATGTTGAAATGTTATTCTCCCTGTGTTTGCAGGAGCTATCATCTTACCAATGAACAAGGTGTTTAAGTTACAGGGAACATAAGATTTTTTTTTTTCCCCCTTCATTTTGAGTTGGGTTACACTTACTAAATTTTTATGAAGTGCAGAATTTGTGGATCTTCCCAGGCAAAACAGTTAGCTGTCTCGTCCAAATATGCATGTGTTTCCAGCATAATAGATGTGTCTGTGTTTCTTAAATGTCTGACAAAGTAATGGAAAGTTCTTGTTTTAATTGCTTGTATAGACTTGTAGCAAAATAGCTTGTGTGCAACTTAATATATGGGAGAGGGACTGAAGGTTTCCCTCTTTTCATGACTTCTAGATGCCTTGACAAGTAAAGATTTATAGAAGGTTCTGAAGCCATTTTTATATTCAAGAGAGAGCAGGGAAAAGGCATCTGTTACATTCTTAAACTGTGAATGTATACATTTATTTTTAAAAGACACTCTACAAACAACTTGTGAAGCTCTTAAACAAATTAGTGCTGAGCTTCTTTGATTGATCACAGCAATTTTGATACAACACAAGGGACCCTCCATCTGAAGTTTGTTTTCATTTCCTCTGTAATGAGGAAGGGAGGGAACTGTTTCCTCAGCTCAGTTATGCCTTTAAAATTATGAATAATTGTCTTAAATGTGAAGTTTAAAGTAAAAAATACAGGTATTTTGCCTGATCCCAACACTTGTCAGCCTCTTTAATTTTCCTGTCTACTTTGATATATGCAGGATAAATACCTGCTGGAGGTAGTGGGGAAAATGAAACTGAATTTTTTTCCTTTCTGTTCTGAGTTTTGACACCAGCTGTTACATACATAACACTTTCTGTTTCATAAAGACTCATCAATAGCTTTCTCTCTTCCCACTTCAGCCTTCTCTAGCTAAGAGTGAATCCTTGAAAAGCTTGACCAAGAAGTAGTTACTTTACCCGCTTCGGGCTCTGCGTCCTGTCTTCCTTTCTGTCCCTTCTTCAGCAGAGGTGTTTCTTACAGTAGTAATATTTGGAAAAGCATAGTCATTGTAGCTGTTTACCTTAATTGCTGGTTTTGGTGATTGTTGTCTCTATAAAGACACTTTTGCTACTGATCTAGTGGTTCTAATAGTTGTTCCTGCACATTCTTCTGTGTTCGTGTATGAAAAAACTGTTAAGGGTTTTTGCTGGATATGAAGTGAAAAATTAGTTAGTTCGTTAATGTTCCTTCTCTGAGTATTGGTTTGTCCTTTTTTTTCCTAAAGGAACTCAGTGACTTAGCCCGTGATCCTCCAGCACAGTGTTCAGCAGGTCCCGTTGGAGATGACAGTAAGTAACCTTAAGTTTTATGTTTTGCTCGGCTAACTCAAAGCACATCATGCATAGATAATAATGCGGAGTTTTTCTTTTGTAGTGTTTCATTGGCAAGCCACAATTATGGGACCTGTAAGTATTCTAATTCTTGTGATGTAATATTAAACTAGTAGTTCCTATTCAGGAAGAAACTGTGGGGCTTTTTGTTTTACTTTTTCTTAAACTACCCTTACCAGGCTTTAGTTCTAAAGGTACTCCTTACAGTAGCAGAAAATGAAGGAGGGGGGGAAAAATTAGTCTGGTTTTATTGTGGGAATGTTTTGTGAGGACACGTATTTCAGCTGAAATGATCTCTAGAGCAATGTTAGGCATTATCACTTCATCTAGAAATTTTGCTTGCATTTAACTTTCTGAAGCTTGACTCTGGCATGAACTTTGTGCTAGGAGCTGGTCCCGGTGTCAGGAATTTGTTGGGATGCTTTTGTGTGGATCTTAGAACAGAACAGGGACTTTTTATTTGGTCTGGTGTCATGTACTGAGATCTTGGGTACTTTTAGGAATAGAAGGGGGAAAAGTCACTGGAATGTGAGGTTCCAGTTATGACTGGAGGAGAAAAGTCAATGTTAAATGTTCAGTAAGCATCTGAAACCTGAATGTGAGTTTTTTCTTGTAAAGAAGGCAAGTACTTGCCTTTACTGAAAACGTAACGTGCAAACATTTGACATCTGGGGTTCTCAGGGCTGGTTATCTATATTCAGAAAACAAAACCTTCTGTAACTTGAAGACAAATATTATATGCCGGTAGACTTGCAGCCATGATGTGATGCTTCTGGTGAGGCTACAGAGTAGGAATTAAATATCAGTGATGCTTAATTGCTCTGACTTTACATTTAGCTACAAGTCTGGGTTTAGGAGGTTGCTACAGAATATGTGCTTATTAGAGGTTCACCTGGCTGGGAAGATGGCTCTCAATTCTGAAGTTCCTGGTCATCACTGATTTTAACTAGGTGCTTCAAAAAGATAAAACTGTTCAATAGCTATATTCATGCTTAAATGGCAAGGCATGTTCTGCCATACTATACTGAGTAGGACTTTACATGACTGATGTCTGCATGGTCATAAGGTGTTAAACATTGGTTGAATTTAAATCCGGTTTATTATTTTAGCTTCCCCTTCTGGTTTAATAAAGTACAGTTCCTTTTTTCCCCATGTGGTTTTTGTGGTGTCAAAAGGTCTGCGTTCCTGTTTCAAGATTGGACAGAATTGTGGTGTTAGTAGTTCTAGTGCTCCTGTCGTGTTGCTTAGTGCCTTTAATAACAGATGAGGCTTGCAGAACTAATCACCTGGCCCTTCCACAGGCTGTGATTTTCTTAAATAGCTGTAAGAGAGCTTGCATTGGTTTAACGTGTTCTGAGAGGAGTTTCTGAAATTCTGAAGGTGTGTCCCCAGAATATATGCAGTAAAAGGGTTGCTTTCTGGCTCCTCAGGGCCTCGCATAGGATCTATTGACCAAATACAAGAAGTTGTATCTTGATTGCTAGGTTTTCAGTAGAGATTGGATAGGGTATAACCTATGTGTCTTCAACTTCAAGTCTCTTGTGTTGCAGAATTTCATTTTTTGTATTTAATGAAGTGAGATGTAGTTGTTTCCTTACACTGGTGAAATGTTCTTGCAATTAATATGAAAATTCAATTTACAAATAATTGAGGGTGTACCCTGTGTCTCAAATTCATTTTCCCTAGCCTTGAATCTAGAATTAAAAGCATTGTAATCTTCAGGTTAAACAATGAAATATTAGCTCTATTTCAGAAGTTTAGTTATAGTTTCAAGTAAAGACTTGCTATATCTTCTTGTAACTAATAACTTACACAATCCCTATTTAGTCACTCCATTTATTCTCTGCTTACTATCAGCTTATTTACTTCCACATGTTGCTTTACTGCTAGTAGCTAACACCTAAATGAATTATCCCTGCAGTTGTTTCTTTGGAGCAGGGAAATGTAAAATAGTTTTCCATATTAGGTTACAGTGAATTTCTAATACAGAAAGTATTAAAATTAAAAATTTCAAATACAGAATTAAAATTCACTTTAATCTTGATGGGGCATTTTATTTGGTGGTGCTTGTAGAATGAATTTTCCTTGTTTTGTTTTTTCTTGGGTTTTTTTTTTTTTTGCAAGGAACAAGGAATTAGCTGTGTATAGACATTTTTTTTATGCAGGCCTGAGCAGCACCTGAGGCAAGGGTGGAACTTAGGAGGGAATGGGAGGCACTTGGAGCTGTCTGTGGCCCCTGGGCTGGCTGTAACAAATGAGCTCCAAAACAGAACTTGAGTTTTTGAACCTGACAGGATCCCTGCTCTATGAACATTACTTTCTGGAGCTGCCTCAGAGGCATTTGAATGCTTTTGCCAAGTTGTCCTGAGTGTATTGTGTCAGAGAAGCTGTTTTCTATGAAGTTCTAACTTGGAGAGGTCCATACAGAAAGTGACCTGTATGTGTTTGCATCTCTCTTGTGTTGGTGGATTAAACAGTTCAGTTGTTTAAATAAATTTCCTCTCCTTTTAGTTATTTAAAAACATCTTCAGCGGTACTCAGTCCTAAAGGTTAATAATAGGAGAATTATTTGTTTGCTTTGACAGAATGACAGTCCATATCAGGGTGGTGTATTCTTCTTGACAATTCACTTTCCTACAGACTACCCTTTCAAACCACCTAAGGTAAGTATTGCTTTCTCATTTGTGAAATTAGGGCTCTTTAAAGAACAGAGTACAGGACAGAAATAGTCAGCTTCTATATTGCAGTACTGTCTAATTCTCACTTTTTTTCACGCAATCTTACAGTATATTAGATAGATCCCTCTCTGGCTACCACAAGAATGGGTGTGTTACATATGTTTTAGGAGCAAACTCTTATATGTGGATTCTGAATGTCTTGGAATGATGTTGGGTTTTATTTCTGTTTTTTGTTAATCGATAGGAAAACTCATTAGCTTTGTGTTACTCTTAAGAGTTCTTGCTGAGGGGACTGTCAAGTATTAGTGGTTAGGGTTGGTCTGTAGGAATGTGACAGTATGGATAGGGATTAATGTGCTGAGTAATTGTGAAGTATACTTTTTTGTAGCTTTATCAACCACTAGCGTTGTCTTCCAATTTTCAGTCAGTATAAAAGTGCACAGTTGGAGTGACTGCAATGTGAAGTTCTGTGATAGCAGTGTTACTGTGGTCCAGGCACTTTGTGTTGTCTTCCTGATGTAGGCACCTGTGATTAAAACCAGCCTTGTACTTGCCCTCTCTGTTTGAAATAGTGCCTGGTAACTGGAAACTGAGAGGACGTGGCTTAGGTGCGCTTACTTGAATCTGATGCAGTTTAGCTGCTTAATCCTTTTCTTTTAGAGTAAATTGAGTTGACTAATACCTTGATTGAGAAAAAAGGGTCATGTCATCGTCATCACATACAGAAACACACTTTTTTTTTTTCTTGTTGCAGGTTGCATTTACAACAAGAATCTATCATCCAAATATTAACAGTAATGGCAGCATTTGTCTTGATATTCTAAGATCACAGTGGTCTCCTGCTTTAACTATTTCTAAAGGTAACTTCCATGAAGGAGAAATGTTTCCGTCTTGTGTTGATTATTGTGCTAAAAAGCTTTGATTGTTGTGAGTTCTTACTGGTCTTTTGATTTCCCTTACACATTCTAGCCTGTGTTTTGCCAATTTGATAATGATACCTTCCTGCGTGTTTAATGGATATTTGTTTATTCTAACACCTTCTGCTTCATGGCTGTTTAAGGCCTTGTCTGGCCTCTTACTTCCTTCAGTATTCTTAGCAGAGCTTACTAGCTTGGAGCCAGAGAAATCTGCCAGCATTTGGACTGAAACAGGCCAGTGGGGGTGTATTTGAGCTAAGGCTGAGAAACTGGTAGCTGTCCATGTAAATACACGCTTGCATGTTAATTTAAAGATGAATTTAAAGTCAGTTTTTAGTAATGAAATCTACCTGGTTTTTTGACTGTGTCTATAATTAAATACAGAGTTATATTGGCATATTTCTGTGGAAATGAACAAAAGAAAAGTGTTACTGATGTGTTGCTTCCTGCCACTGTGCATTGGTATTGTATTACGTTACTTCATGAGCTAAGCTTACTGATTCTACTTCAGGATAAACTGATGTTGTGCTGCAATAGAAGCTGTGTTGCTTTCCTTATTTTACTATACTGCATAACAGTTTTTATTCTCAAATATTTCCATGATGATCAAATTTTCTTTTGCTTCAAAGCCACTGGTCACTGTGGCTTCAAAAGATCCATCAAAGTGCTCCGCTGTCTATAGAACTTGTAATTCCTGTCTGTCCATGGAGTTGGTTTGTGATTTGAATGTAGATTGACTACATTTTAATGCTGTCACTATTGTTTTTCTTTCAAAGCTGGTGTGAGAGCAGAGGATGAAGTCCTCGTAGCTGCCTACAACAGTGCTACTCCTTTGTTACAACAATACATGTAGTTTTATCAGTGCAGACCAGGGTATTGCTAGCTTACAACAGAGGAGGAATTCAGTCTGATATTTATTTTTTTAAATAGTTGGAGGACGTTCTAGTTTGATATTAAAACATGGAATATAATGGTCATGAGAATACATAACGTGCTGTTGTTGACTGCTGTGTTGTGTCATAGTGCAGTGACAACAGTGCTGTTCTCGTGTGTGCTTGCTGACAGCAGTAAGTATTGGTAAATAGGAAACACAGTTCTGAGGAACTTTTAAATCATTCTGGGCCTTTTAGATTGGGTTACAAACTTATTTAGGCCATATATCAGGAAAAAGCTTTTCAGGTTCTCTTCTGTGCTGACATTGTGCTAATACAAAGATCTGTGCTCCATTGTTTCTGAGATTGTTGCTCCTGTTTTGCATTGAGAATTCTTTTTTTTTACAGTTCTCTTATCCATTTGTTCACTGTTATGTGATCCAAATCCAGATGACCCACTAGTGCCAGAGATTGCACGTATCTATAAAACAGACAGAGACAAGTAAGTACAGAGTTGTGTAAGACTGATATTTTAACAAACCTTGGAAGAGTGGATTGTCAGACAGCAGTTGTTGAGTGAGCCTTTTTTTAAAATCTAGAATGGAGTGAACTTGTGTGTCAAAGTACCACCTGTTCTTGGTAGTGCATAATTTAAAACCAAAGGGGCTTAGTATCTTTGAAGTTGTGGGTGAAGGAGACTTTCTCACATGCATGGCAGTATTTCAGAGTATGTATTGCTCAGTGTTTTGCTTACCATGGTTAAATAGAATATAGTTAGCTCTAGATAGCTTTGTTATTTAGGTGCTTTCTTTTGGTAGCAGTGTGGTGGTTAATTTTGGTGCTTCCCTTGAAAAAAGACTTTTAACACTTTTTTCCTATCTGTGTTGAAACAACTTTTTTTTTGTGATGTGTTCTTAACATCTTGCACAGATAGAATTATATGAATTTCTTTGATTTTTCATATATGTTAATGCTAAATATACTTGTCCAATTAGGTACAATAGGTTAGCAAGAGAATGGACAGAGAAATACGCTATGCTGTAGGGTAAGAATATCTGCACATCATGGTGCATTTAACAAAATGGAAACTTGTCAGCACTTGGGTGCTGCATGCTCTAAGGCACTGGATTCACTAACAGATGCACCAATTACTGAACTTGGATATTTAACAGCTTGATCTGTGGTTAGTGTGAAATGTATTGGCTAGTCACTATTTCTCACAGATACTGCTCTTGCATGGCCAAAAAAAAAAAAGTATGAAATAATTACCAAATTTTGAGTCAGCTTGTCAACTTGTTCTGGTAAGTATTTACCCAGATTTTGTCAGAACTTTTTTAAAAGGGATGCCCTGTAGTGAGACCTCATAGACATGGGTGAATTTAGACAATACAAATTTCCAAGTTTTTCTTACTCAGCAGTGTCTGTCTTCTGCATATAAACTAGGAAAATGTATGGGGATTATGTTCTGCTTGTATAGTTGAAAATTAACTTCTACTGACAAGCATGGAGTTAAGTATAAACTAATTGTCAGCTCAATTCCTGTGGAAGTGGTGTACTTAAATATTCTTATGTTGTTTTTAAAAGTTGAGTAGTGTATTCACATGGAAAGAGAATATGAAGTGTGAAGAAATGCTGAGTGTTATTTTACTGTAAATGGGAAATCTCACATTCTGTATCCGATGATGATATTAAGCAAGTAGTCTTTACTTACGGCATGTGGTATCTTTAATCTAAGGACAATATTTAAACAAAATGCTCCCCTTGCCTCTCCCACCCCAGGTGACGTCTGTTCCTGCCTCTTCAGTAGTTTTTCACAACACACTTCTAGCAAATCTGCAAATCTGCTTGTGTTGAATTTGGGGTGTTTCATATAAACTGGAGAATATGCCAGTTAGCCTAGGGAGGGATTTGTTCTCTTTTTTTCAGTTCAAGTATATCTTAGTGTAGAAAGGCTTCTTTTAGTGTGAAGATAATAGGGAGATAGGGATGAAGTGGTGCTCAATCATTAGCTGTTTAGGAAATTGTCATTTTCGTGCTGACAGTAACTCAATTCCTGTTTTTCTTTGCAGGTACAACAGAATATCTCGGGAATGGACTCAGAAGTATGCCATGTGATGCTACCTTAAAGTCAGAATAACCTGCATTATAGCTGGAATAAACTTTAAATTACTGTTCCTTTTTTGATTTTCTTATCCGGCTGCTCCCCTATCAGACCTCATCTTTTTTATTTTTTTGTTTACCTCCTTCCATTCATGCACATGCTCATCTGAGAAGACTTTAGTTCTTCCAGCTTTGGACAATAACTGCTTTTAGAATCTGTAAAGTAGTTACACAAGAACAATTGCCCAAGATTCAGATTTTTTTTTTTAATGGAGCATGTGTATTATGTGGCCAATGTCTTCATTCTAAGTTGGTTATGAGATTTAAAAACAAACATTCCTCACTGCTCTAACAGATACTGAAGATATCACCTGAAGGGGGGAGGGGAGATGGATGTTCATTTTTCTCCCGTCAAAGAAGTAACATTGCTGTAGCAACATCCATCTTGTTCCAAACCTTCCAGTGTTAGAGAACTGAGGTTTTATTACATACTTTTGCTCATAACTGATGTGTCTGGAGAATTGGTACTGAATCTATAGCATCAGCAGAACAGAAAATGTGATGTATCTTATGCATGTCAATAAATGAATGACCAGTTCTTGTTTTACAGAGAATGGAAATTGGAAGTCAAACATCCCTTGTATTCCAAAATAGGGTCTAAGAACATTTTTGTAATTCATTTAAATTTTGTTAGGAGGCCTGGAGCTATTAGTTAATCTGTCTTCCAAAACACTGTTTAATATAGCACTGAATAAATGATGCAAGTTGTCAATGGATGAGTGATCAACTAATAGCTCTACTAGTAATTGATTTTATTTTCTTCAATAAAGTTGCATAAACCAATGAGTTAGCTGCCTGGATTAATCAATATGGGAAACAAAATCTTTTGTAAAAGCAAAGCTGGTTTTTGTATATACTGTTGGGATTTGCCTCATTGTTTAACATCGAATAATGATGTAAAGTTCAATAGAGTGAATCTTTTGCCGTTTTCAGTTATAATGCTCAGTCTGTTGCAGGTTGACACATTGTTCGGCCTGATGTATGCAGAATTAATAAGCTAATATAGTAGTGTAGCCTTAGTAGCGTGCTACACTTGGTGCTGGGAGCCCAGCGTTCAAGGATGGACTTGGGACCCAGCAGATCTGAAGTGGTGTATTGTGGAGATACTTCCTGGTGCACCTGTGTTTGCTGACTGAGAACCTTTTTCTTCGCCTTGTACACTTGACAGCTGAAAGATCTTAATGTGGGAGTAATCATGAGGCAAAAAAATATAAAATAAAGTACTGTTTTGATGTGGGAATTGTCATGAGGCTGTGTTGAAGTGACTTTACTATGTGGGATGTTCGTTACCATTGAAAAGGACTTGTTCAGCCATGCTGCCATTTACATTGACTATTTTAATGCAACAGACACTTTCCTCATGTCAGGTGACTAAACATAAATAAAGACTCGTTGCTATTGGATTTTTGTTCTACAAGAAACATTGTCTTGTGCCATTAGTTTATCTTTGCAGCAACAAGGGCATTATTAAACATCCGGCTCTCCTCTTCCCTGCCCTCTTCCTTTATATTTTCCCTTGTTTGATTTTTTTGGTCTCCATTCTTACCATCCATAGCTTCATTTTCTCTAGTCTTGTACTATCACTTTATTGTGCATCTGTGACTTCACACTGGCACCACTTTTGCACTGCTTAGTTATGTACATTGATTCCTTGTCCCCACATGGATGTGGAAAGCTAGATGTAAAATAAATGTTAGACCTTAATTTTTATAAAAATTTGAATATGTAGTTTGGACATGGTTTGTTCTGGTTCTACGCTATGAAAGTGAACTTACTTTAAAGTCTAGTTGGCTTGAAACTTAGAAACCTGGGCTCTCTTTAAGGGCGTATACCTCACTGAAATGATGTTCTGAAATTTGTTGATGAAGTCGCAGTTAATGTGGTGTTTCTGCTTTGCTAACCAAAGATTTTTGCTTACACCCTTTTGCTGGAAAATTGGATATACTTAAAATACAGCTGCCAGTAGCATTACAACTGAGGTAAAAGTTTATATTTTAATCTTACAAACATGTTGCTCTTACCTTTTTGGTAACTGTTAATTTGATGATGATTACTTTGTCTTGGAGTCATAGCCACTGAAATCACTTGTGTGATCAACTAGAAAGATGTTTTGTCAGATGTAAGGCACCAGGCTCTATAGAACTGCAGTAGCTGTGAATGAGCAGGGAAGGGTCAGGGAAGGAAAAAGAGTAAAATACTACACAGAAGATGGAAATCTTGTTTGGACCACTATGTATTTCTCTTGTAAATCCGTAATAGTTGTCTTGTGATAATTTTTGATAATTAGAAAGTGTGTATTTTAATGGGAGAACGATGGGTGAATTGTAGATGTTTTATATGCATGCCGGAGGTCGTGCTGAGACTTAAAAACCTTGTCTTTGTGAAGTGGGGAGCGGCAGGTGTGTTGTCCTTGAAGCAGTGCCTGGGTGTCTGGTGCAGGCTTCCTGTGGAAGTTACATGTGGGCTTGGGGCTCAAGTGGGAGTGCAAGGGGAGGAGCTGGGTAACGAGCTAATAAGGAGACAATGAAAGAATCTAAGAACTTTTACCAAAACAAAAAGCTTAATTAGTAATTACCTTGGTGAGTAATCTACCTACCAAAACCACAGATAGTCTAAAAAGTATGTAGTAGATACTAATTACTATAAAACATATGAAGGGAAAAATACTTTTGATATGAACTTGATGTGAAAAATGAAGGTTTTGGGAAAACACTGGAGTAAGCTGTCCTGTCCAGCTCTGTTAAAAGACTCATTATTGCTTTTATCATCCTGAAATAGCTTAAGAACCCAGGGACCAGCTCAGTCCTAGAAGTCTTATATTGAATAAAATCTCTTTTAATGTTTTTTATTTGAGACTATTGAGAACAAAGTGTCAAGCTAAAGCTCTAAGATTTAACAAACATGTAACAAGGAAAACACTTAAACTATAGTTTTTCTGGAATAATTTTTTTAGGACTTCTTGCTGTGTTTAAATGGGGTTTGAGTTTGACAACACTATTCTAGTCACCATATTCAAATTTAACTTAAACTTTCAACAGCTTTAAGCACATGAGTCTTTTTCAGGATGTGCGGAAAAACTTGATCTGTAGCATTGCTTAGGGATATTGTTTTTTCCCCTGTCTGCTCAGACACACACATCTTCTGTATTGGTTGAAAAAATGAGTATAAACACATTAATGTGTGTATAAACATTTACTCAGTTGCACTGCGCATAGTTTTTATATAAAGATCATGGATGCTAACTGAAAAGTTTGGCTTTAAGCAGAACATGGCAGTGTAAGGTCTGATTGCTATGGAGGCATGGGACTACAAGCTGGCAAATAAAAGACAACTAGTCAGTATATAGGTGTGCAGATGTACTATACCAGTCCTGTTAGATTTGATAGTTATGCAAAAAGGAATTGGCATTAATTAAATGGGTAACCTAATGGTTTAAACATTCACTGGAAATGTTCTAAATAACTCTTTAAATTGTATTCAGCAGCCTCCCTTCAGTTGTTCTCTCTTGCCATTTTGTTTCAAAAGCTGTGAGCAGTGGCTGACACACCAGAGGGCTGCGCTGCCATTCAGTGAGACCTGGACAGGCCAGAGAGCTGGGTGGAGGGGAACCTAATCAAGTTCAGCAGAGGCAAGTGTAGGGTCCTGCACCTGGGGAGGAACAACCCCCTGCACCAGTACAGGCTGGGGTTGACCTGCTGGAAGGCAGCTCTGCGGAGAAGGACCTGGGAGCCCTGGTGGACAGCAAGCTGACCATGAGCCAGCAGTGTGCCCTGGTGGCCAAGAAGGTCAAAGTAGCATCCTGGGGTGCATTAGGAGGACTGTGGCCAGCAGGTCGAGGGAGCTTATCCTCCCCCTCTGCTCTGCCTTGGCGAGGCCGCATCTGGAGTGCTGTGTCCAGCTCTGGGCTCCCCAGGTCAAAAGAGACAGGGAACTACTGGGAGGGCCCAGCGGAGGGCTACAAAGATGATGAGGGGACTGGGGCATCTCCCTTATGAGGACAGGCTGAGAGAGCTGGGCCTGTGTAGCCTGGGGAAGAGTAAGAGGGCATCTTAGCAATGTGTTGAAGCAGGGACAGGTGTCGAGAGGATGGGGCCAGGCTCTTTTCAGTGGTACCCAGTGACAGGACAAGGGGTGACGGGCACCAACTGAAACACAGGAAGTTCCACCTGAATATGAGGAAAAACTTTTTTTACTTTGAGGGTGACAGAACAGGCTCCCCAGAGAGGCTGTAGAGTCTCCTTCTGCAGAGGCATTCCAGACCTGCCTGGACATGGCTCTGTGCTACCTGTGAACGTGCTTTAGCAGGGGGGTTGGACTAGATGATCTCCAGAGATCCCTTCCAACCCTGACCGTTCTGTGAAATCCTTCACTGTAAAATACTAGTTATTTTATAACTGACACTGTCATCTGAAGCAGATGCCATAGGTCTGTCAGATGTGGCTAGTAATTCAGAAGAAATCTGTCTGGCAAGTCCCTAATAAAACTTAAAGCATAGTAAAAGTTGGGAATCGGCTGAAAATTTCTTGCAGTGTTTATAGATGTAAAAAAAAAGTTTCTTTTCCTGGTTTCTGTGTAGTTCTATACATGAAAACTAGACTAAGACATCTGTCTCCAGTAGCGTTAAATGACACGAATGAGCACTAGAACAATGGAAAGACTAATAGTCTGTGATCAATAAAGGATCTTAAGGCATAGATTATTTCACTAGAACACAGGTTACACTAATTCCTCCAAGCCTGAAAATTTACGCTGCTTACTCGTATACTCATAGGAATAATTAGCTTTATGCTGTTCAGTTCTTGGTGTCATTGAATGGATGCTATTTTACCCCAGTGCCTGCAACATAAATATAAAATGGGCATAAATTGGGAGAACTGTTGGATTTGGATCTTGGTAGACAATTGTTGTATATTTAAAGGCAGTTGGCATGACAGCTGAAATGTTTTTGCTATGAGGGCTTATACATTGGTAACCGTGCAGGACCGATGCAGAGAAAGCATGGTAATCCAGGAAACAAAACTGGGTAAAGGTGGGGTGTAAAGGGAAGGTATGGAAGGTAAACACTGGCTGCCCATATTACTGTGAGGTGAAAATGCCTGGCTGTCAGTTCACGCAGACTACTGTAAAACTATTTGGCTTCAAAGTAATCTGGAATAATACCGTTGATAAACTGTAATTTTAAGTGTCAGGCTAGCCTGTCAAAGAATAGCAGTTCTGGTGGAGCAGTTCGGAGTGTGGACGGGCGAGCTTTTTCAGGCATGTGTGAAGAGTTTTTAAGTCTTATATGATTGTTTAGCCAGTGCCCATAAATTGTGACATACTGTTCTCAGTGATGGTTGCAGTAACTTTGGTCTCCTGTGTCATTTAGAAGCAAGCTCTCAGGCTTTTGCAGGGGTAGTTCAAAGCTGTCAGCTTTTTTGTGTACTGCGGTGAGGTGACATGCGGTTTGTTTAATATGTATCAGCTGGGGGGGGGAAGTTGGGGTTTAGTAGCTTCCAGGTAAGCAGCAGTAACTTCTATAAGCATTTCTAGAGCAGCTGTCAGTCTCGGGTTAGAAGAGGTGACAAACATAATCTTTATAGTGACAGGTGCCAGAAATGAAACAGTGAATTTGATAGGACAGCTTCGTGTAAAGTAATACTCAAGAATTTTTTAAGGATGTCTGGTAAACATCCTGTTTGCCTAAAATACTTTTTTTTTCTTTTCTGTCTTTCCATTGGAAACATTGGTGGGAATTCAGTATCTTCAAACAGTAAAGGTTTTTAGCTTGTGAGGGGGGAAGTTTCATCAGGAGTCATACGCTATTGATCAGAACACATTGTTTTGCAGCAGCTTTTAACTGATCTTTAATCTGGGGTTTTACCTGATCTGGGAGGGCAGGCTGCTCTCTTTAAGTGACTGGTGTTGAGATTGGTTCCAGTTCAGGAGCTGGAGGCAGAAACACCCAAGCTCTGTACTTAAGAATCCTAGGCTTTGCAAATCACCTAGGTAGTTCTGCCTTTTGCCTCAGCTTCATTCATCTCGGTATGAACTGTATATTGTCCCATCGCAGACTTAATGTGTGGAGTATGATCAGTTGCTTCGAAGATGGTTGATGCTTCTCCCTCCCTGCAGGAGGAATGCTGGCGGGGCAGCTGGGCGGCTGGTTCTGCTGAAGCTGCTTTGGCATACTGGGGTTGTGGAGACAGAATTTGGAAATGCCTTTCCTTTCACCTGAGATGGGAATTTTGACATAAATTTAGTCTGTTGGATGTGATGTCATGCTTCATTAGAGGGAATGCACAAGTTAAGCTGTCTCCTGTGTTCTTGAAGAGAACTGCCTAACTGGTGATGTTCTTATCTTAGAAAACATTGATAAAACGCTCAGTGTGACAGTTTCATCTATGTTGAGGAAAAGAGAAGCCTATGCTTTTTTTTCCCCCTCTGGCCAGGTAAGCCTCAGGACATCCTATCTCACAGTATTTGATGCAAGTCTAAAAAGAAAAGTGTCCATATAGTCATGAGTCCTGTCTGTTTTGGTTTTTGTGGTTTGTTTTCTTTTTTTTTTTTCCTTTTTTAAGGGAATTTTCTGGAACAACTTTTTACTGACTGGCTGTGCAGCTCAGATCCTCTTGGCATCTAAACAAGGAGCTGCAGTTTGCAACCTTATGTACAGAGCTTAGTGGGAGTCTGTAACTCCTTCCTCCTGATAAAATTTGTGAAGGTAAATAGCAAAGGTATTGTCAGTCGTAGCTCTGGCAAAGACCACTGTTCAGTATGAAGCTGATAATTCTTTGGGGAAGGATACTTTTGCTAAAACAAGGTTTACAGTTTCTTTGCCATGGTATTAATCCTGCTCTGACAGTGAATGAGGAAAACTTAATTCACAGATATCTTAGAAACTGAAGGATCTGTTCAATAGAGCCATTTTATTTTTTCCTATGGTGAGGTTTGGAATGCTCTTGCTGGAGTAAGAGGTCCAGATCTCTTCTTCATAAGGGACTAGATTTTGTGTCTGTACTCAGATGAGCATTGTGGAAAGTATCAATATTAGTGACTGTAGGAGTTCTTAGGTAACTTAGTGGAGAACAAGACAATTTCTGAAACATGGCACTGATATATCATTTTATAGAATGGATTAGTGCTGGCTGGCAAATTGAATTTAGTATTTGTGACTGAGTTGTTCCATCCCTGTTTCTGTGAGAAGTCCCTTAGTCTTGCATCTCTTAAGCATATCTGTCTGATGTAATTGACATACGTGCCTTGACAAACTCGGGAGTACGAATTTTACTGGGTTTTTGTTTGTATGTTTTGTTCAGCTTTTGTGTACTTGTGTTCTTCCACCCTTTCTCCTTACTGCAAACCTCAGTGAGGATTTAATTCCTTAAAGTTTCAGGGGACTTCTGTTAGAACCCACAGTGCTGAGCCCTTGAGAGGTTGAGATTTTTTTTTTTTTTTTGAGGGCCTGAGGACAAACCCTATAGAAATACTTTAGCCAGTTTAATTAAAATAGGTGTTTGGAGGAGGTTTTCTTGCTTCAGTGATGCAATAAAGAGTAGAAAATCTTACGACATAAGCTTATAAAGGTAGTGTGTCATTAGTGTGTATTAAGCCACTGTGTGATTCTGAAAGTCTGCTGGTACATGTAATAGAAATAAATAAAAGACTCCTAAGAGAGAATGAATGTGGCTTTGCATAAGCTTATTTTGCAAACTATTATTTTTTTATGTAGTGGTAATGCTATAAAATCTTTGGGATTTTCAATAGTTGGGGTGCTTAATACAGTTAGCTTTGCATAAATAATGATGGGGTTTTCATACACTCGGAAGATGGAGGGTTTACATTGGTGAGTAGTACTATAAAAGCAGGACAAAGTTTCTTACTGTTTATTTACAAAGAGAAGTTAACTGAAATGTGTAAGCCAAAGTGTGCAGTTAAGCACATACAATGTACACTAGCGTAAGCCTCCTTTGACCCCAATTTTTGTAGTATAAAAATATTTTAGTTTGAGTGCTCATGGTTTGCTTGGGAAGGAGTTCTAAGCTCAGTAACAAGCTGCCATGGGACAAGTGCAGACAGTCTAACAAGCGTAAGAGTTAGAACTTCCTTGTGTAAATGGATTGTGATCCCATTTCTATTGTAGACTGTACTGACTGCTCTTAGTGGTTTTACAGTTTGAGTTGTATCTCTAAGTCTTGTTTACATAATGATTTGTTTCCTGAGAATCCATTCCAAATTCATTGAAAGCTGCACTTCAAGCATCACACAATGACAAGCAATTGAATTAGAGCGGACGTAGGTAGGTGTCTGTTACTCAATTTAGCTAGGCTTTTTTTGCACTCCTACTTCATATGTGCTGCGCTTCACACTCAGAATTACTGTTTCAGTGCAAAGGATGTGAGTTTTCATAGCCTTAATATTTTCTAAATTGGGAAAGAAGTAAAAATGCATTGTTTGGATTAACCATAAATGATAAAACTGAAGCTTTAAGAAAATGCAGGTAACCCTGAAACATTATTTTTGCACGTAGTATTCTTTCTGATACTGATATGACTGATGCAGGAAAACATTCTAGCTTTTCAGAATGAAAACATAGCCTTGTGGAAAGCATTACCTTGGAACTTTTAAAACTATTTCCTTGAAACAGTTTGGTGGTTTGTTTTTTTTTTTTTCCCCCTTAATGTGGTATCTTACTGGCCACATGCATTAAGCTGTCCTTTACAGAGGTGGAAGAGGGGAAAAAAAAAAAAAAAAAAGAGGAAGATGAAAAGAGAAGTTGCGATTTGCTGCTTAACTGAAGCTAGAACATCTGTTTCACAGAGCAGCAGACCCAATGCAGAAATAGGTTGTAGCTGACCATCAACCCTCCTGACCTTTGCTTCCCGCAGCCACCCGGCAATGTTGGTCTCCACCCTTTAGAGACGGGAGCTTGTCTTTGCCCATTCCTTGCGGTACGCCTGCCCTACCAGATAGGGCTTTTTTGCTGCCTTCCCTGATCTATGGGGAATGTCTTTCATGTAACTTAGCTAGGCAGTGCCTGGGGACTCTTGAGTGCTCCTATATTATGAACTAGTATTTGATACAATTGCTAGGGCAGGTAATGCCTTTTGAGGTGCAAAGCACGAAGAAAGGGGGAAGGGTAACTTAGAAAATAATCTTTTAATTGTTCCAGTGGTTCTAGTTGAGAGCAGGAGAGCTTGTAAAAATACTGGAAAAAGTGGATGAAGAAACTTTGTTAAGTTTTTAGGTTAGATGAGTATAGGTGAAACAACTGCCATGTTACTAGGATTAGGAAGCCAGAGTTCACCTACGTGGGGACAGAGTGAAGGGGAAGAGCTCAGTGGTTCTCAGTCTCACTGAATGTTTAGAGAAGTTACCACATAGCATATGCTGACACATACATCATGAATAATTTAAGGTGTGGACAGTGGAGAGGGCAGCCAGCTGCAGCTAACTGATAAGCTTTTCTGGAAAGCTTGTGCTAGGAGGAAGTAGCAGTAATCGTAGTTTGTGGTTACAAGATTATAGGTCACTGCCGGGAAGCTGGAAGGATAAACAGTGGATCAGCATCCTTGGTATTAAGAGAACACAACGAAACAGAAGAGGTCTTGAAAAATCTCCAGATCGTGACCAAGATGTTCACTAAACAATGAGTGAATCTTTCTAGTCATTCAGTGGCTTTCTCGTGTCAGTAGTAAGCTGTCCACAGTTAACTGCCAAAGCAGGAGGTGGCAGAAGGAAGCTCAGTTGTACCCTTCTGTCCTCCCAAGTAAACCTTCGTGGCTGTGACCAGCTATGGAGGACTCCAGAGTGAGGAAAAATTTTTGTCAACTTGCTAGGCATCTTTAACTACCTCGTTAGACTAAATTACCTACATTATTTTCTTAATAGCTTTAAGTAATTTTTTTGTGTGTGATTGAAATTCCTCAGCGCAGAGTTCCAGGCTTTTAAAACTGTATTTGTCAATATGACCACTGCTGATAAACTGTATTCAAAAAAATGCTGAGAGAATCAACATAATAGAACCTTTATTGACAGGTAAGTTTTTAAGATGGTTTTGCATCTTGAATCTTGTAAGTGCTTAATAACCTTGTGGAGTCCTGACAGCTTCCTGTGGTGAAGCAGCCCTTTTAACAGAGTACCATACCTTTTGAAATGATTGTTTGCTGAATGCTGTTCATTTGGCTAATATGTGGAAAGCGTGAAAAACTTAGGTGGCTGTTCACTCTAACTCAGTAATAATTAAAGCTTAAAATACTTTCATAATATTGTGGCACTTCCGTGAAATATTCTATAGACATCAAAATGCATGCTGAGTGTTTATAATCAAAGGGTTAATTGAAGTTGTAGTGTAGCTTTCCTCCTTACCAGTTTAGACTAGCTGAAGATCTTTGCACTTCCTGAAATAATCTTAGAGCATTCCAAGCAGTGATTTCTTGCCTTTTTTAGATCCTTTCTTACAGGCTGCTGTTGCCTTTATGCCTGTCTGCAGCCCTAGTGGTGAGAAGGCAGAGCTCTTCCATGGAAAGGTGACGCTTGCAGCAGCTATCAAAATTATAGGCAATAATTTGTGCACCAGGTTATTTGCATCCACTGGGCTGTGAATTTAGCTGTAAACAAAATGGGTGTGAGTAGTTATCTTAATGTGGCCACTCCCTGAAGAGGTTGGGGCCCTTCTTTTGCCAAGGACTGAGCTGAAGGGGCAAGGTTCTTTTCAAATTCCTAAGGCTCTTTATTATGTTTCTAGCCATAGAATTACTGCCTGCCTGCTTTCCAGTGCAAGTATCAAAATACATTTTGACTAGTACCAAAACAACAAATCTGTAGTTATAGTATGAGTTATGACAAGACACAAGAAAATTGAATGAAGCTGTGTCAGTGGAAGTTCAAATTGGACATTAGGAAAAGGTTTTTTCACTGAGAGGATGGCTGGTCACTGGAACAAGCTCCTCCAGAGAAGTGGTCACAGCACCAAGCCTGTCAGAGTGGAAGGAGAATCTGGATGACACTTGGTCATATAGTTAGTCCTGTGAGGGGTGGGGAGTTGGCCTTGGTCCTTATGGGTCCTTTTCAACTTGAGATACTCTATGATCCTGCTAGTACTCCTTATTCTCTTCATTTACTGTGGTAGTCTTTCCTTTTTTGTTACAATAAGAATCAAACTTAATGCTTTTTTGTACAGATGGGTATGTATAAAGTAGTATTTTTACTGTTACTTATGTACTAAGTCATTTTGGGAAAAAAATACAGCCCATATTAAAAAGTATGTCTGCTTGATGAATGTGCATGAGTCAATTTCTGTAACTTACTCCTGAGACGTTTGTACCAGTGCAGTGAGCAATGTGGTATGTAGCACCGTGGACTGCATGAGGGTGTAGTTCCATCACCCAAGGTGTTTGCACTGGAATCATTCAGACAAGTGAAGATCTTTTTTTTTGTATGTAGCAAGGCTCTTGGCTTACACTATTGTGTAAGTGGGGCTTGAGGGGATTCAGTGGGGACTTCATTGATCAAGAATTCTGGCAATTCTTGTAGGTGCTGAAATAATCATTAATCTTTAAAGAGGGGGAAAAAATGTACCCACAGTATTCAGTAAAATTATTTTTAATATTCCCTGGTGTTTGCATTAGGGTAACTTTTCGGAAATAAATGGGCAGTTTGTCCTAGTGCTCCTGCCCTGCCGCAGTGGTTTGTCTGGAGTGACAGAGCTAGAAGAAGAAATGCAGCTCCCAGTTGTTTTGGCAGCTCCAAATCCATTTCAGTTTAATCATCCAATTTATCAGCTATATATTTATTTTGTTTTACATTCTCACAACAGTCACCTGCATGGAAAACATTCATTAAAACAGTAGGCTGGATATATGTTTCATGTTTATCATAATCTGGTATGTCTTGCACTCAGCTGGAAAAATGCCAAGAGAACTACACAGCGTTAGTAAGACTTGGTGAAGCCTCTCAGACTTCCTCGTGGGAGAAATGGTTTGTTACCTGTGATACCCATGTTTTGAGGGATTTAATTTTAGACATTTAGGGACAAGTCATACATTGTGTTGTGGTCACAGATGACTGTCTATCGTTTTAGACCTTTAAGAAAGGCTAAGCAAGCTGCTTCATCATGCCCCCATACATACTCCTGATTTCCTATTGAGTGCCAGATAATCAGGTTTCATGCTAGATAAGTTTTAAGAAAGTTTTAATGAGAGTTCATGGAGAGCTTGGACAGCACCATGCCTAGTTTTAAGACTGACTTCACTGCTCATGAGATAAAGGGTAAATGACACTGGTCAATGTTACATAATCTTACAAACAGATCAGGAGTGTTTCAAAATTGCTTATACATTGAAGCGGATAAAAGCTATGGGAATTCCACCTTCTAAAGAACTTGTCTTTAGAAATCTAGTCATGCTGGCTTTTAAGATCCTTATGTTTTTTGTGTCTGTGCTATGGAAGGTGATGACCCCAAACCTATATCCTGTTGTTTGAGCCCATCTCAAACCAAGATGTTTTGTAGGAGAATAAATACAGGCTTTTGCCCTGGATACCTGATGAAGTTTTAAGAATATACTCAAGGTATCACCTGCCTTTCTGCTTATGCAATTTTAAAATTATTACTTTTTTTTTTCTTTTTCTCCTCCATATAGCATTTGCCTGGAGCAGTAGCTTCCCTTCCACGTACTTATTTTTAATTACTTGTGGTTGTTAGTGTTGAGTAATTTTGTCTGCTAAGAAAATTCCCTTACAATGACCTACAGACTTTACAATAATTATGAAAGAAATTTTAGGCCTACCATTTAGATTCTTGTTCTGTATTTTGTTCATGATAACCTAGCACAATGTTCTCTTCTAGTGATGTATCAATAGTGTCCTCATCTAAAAGCAATGTTAACTTATTTCCTCATTTTATTTTTAACATCCTTTTTGGACGGAATTCAAGATAAATACAGAATAATGGCTGAAATGTTTTTGCTGTCTGTCCTTTAAAAATCCTTACCTGGAGGGCTCTCTGCACCCTATTGCCTTTATGCCAGCCCAGAGAGTAACTATTTTGCATAGCAGTTCTATGTTTTGCAGAGGCAGTCATGAAACAAAGGACAGGCATTATGCTGAGGAGCTGTAGGGCTTGCATACAGATGTGCTGTACTGTCTGGAGCTATTTAGTCCTATAAACACCAGTCCACTTTTACACCACTATTTATCCAACATGTCTGCATCAATATTGCTGCATCTGTGCAAAGTGTTCAAAAGCAGGTGATCTTTTAGTTGTTTTGCATCTTTGACAAATGGCATGTGGTGGTAGTATCCGCAGTGGTGTATGGTTACCAAAAGATAGCAAGCCGTGATATGGACTGGTGTGAACACAGGTCCTGTTTTGCTTCAGAGGTGGTAACCTTCAGCAGAAGAATGGTACAGGGTGGACAGGTGGGGGCAGTAATATCTTAAACTACTGCACCCAAATCTGTGAGAACCTGTTTGTTTAAAACCTTCTGCATGAACTCATAGAACATGAATTTGAAAGAGAAAACTGCAGCAGGCTGTTGCGATGACAGAGATTGCATAGCAATTGCAAACAAAAGAGTTCTGGATTAAGACAGCAGAATTTGGGCAGATTCCATGGAATCGCTCTGAATTTACTCTAATAGAGCCAAAGGCATGGTTTTGCCTTCAGCTTTTTGTCTTAGTTGATAAAGAACATACACTTGCAGTATCATAAAGTCAGAATTGTAGTAACCTAAATTTGTGGCATTTCAGAAAGAGACTGACTGTGGTACATGGTAAAAGAAAGCCATACAAAAGATCTTGCTTTGTGTCTCAAGATTTTAAAAGATAAAACCAGAGCCTTCAATGACTCTTGAATCTTTAAACAGTAAAAACATTTTTTAAAAAATACCCTCAAACAAACAAAAAACAACCCCTAAGACTGGGACATGAAAATGACACATGATTTAACTTAATTACAAGCTTTGAACAAGGAAACAGCATGTTCTCAGAATACTAAATTACAGCATTGTTTTTAGGTTGAGGGTTTTTTTCTGTGTGTTGCTCCAGTCAGTCTTCAGCAGAAAAAATAAAAGGCAAAGAAAACACGGAAGTACAGTAAACATCTTGAAATGCAGTTTCCTTCTTACTGGGAAGCTACCACGTGACTTGCTGAAAAAGATTTATTTAAAAAAAAAAAGCCAGCTTGCAGTACTTCGGTAGCATTAAAACTTAATTCTCTGTAGATCTGCTTCTTGAGAAATAATATCTTATAAGATCTCTCAAGCAGCACTACAGTGTTAAAATGCTTTTAGTGTTGTATGAGTGAATTTAAGGAAAATAACACAGAAATGTTTGATTTTCCTGAAAGCATTACTTATTGACAGATGAGGGCAGAAACAGGCTTTCTACTATTAATGTGTAATGTTTTTATTATAGTCTGAACTTTTAAAGGTGAGAAGATACTAGTTTTTAACTGAATTCTACAACATGCAAAGCCAGTTGGGGGGGTAACTCGATCTACGATGATGGTCTTTTCTGCCAACCTCACTAAAAGATGTCTGGGAGTTGAACCAAAATAGGACCTGTATTTCGGTCAGTATACTGAATGTGGGTTACTCAGTCTTAAAAATACACACAGAGTAACTGTTCCAACAGCTAAATTTCTGCACAGAGTTCTGCTGCCAAACAGTATGGGTCCTAGCCATTCCTTTTTGAAGTTGGTAGCAGAGGTTTTTTCAGAGTGACAAAAAGAGCAGCTACTGTTTCTCTTCTTGGACCAGTATGCCTCAGAACTGTGCCCCCCCCCGCCCCCCTTCCCCCCGCCATGCTCCCACAGATGAAAAAATCACCTGTGGTTATATCATGTACTTTTTCTTTCTGGCATTTTATGTTGTATTGAAATGAAGGGTTGTCAGCTCGAAAGGCTTTGGGTCGAAAATATAGAGACGTTGACCATGTTCAGTTATGTTTTAAAGACCTAACTTGGGTGGGTTCTTATGGTGTGCTGAATTAGCTGTGTGAAAGCCACGAGCTAAAACAACTCTAGTATCCCCATTCTCAGCTGGAGTTCACTATTGCACCCTGTGCTACATACCAGGTGCAGCAGCATGTTTGTCAGTCACACTTTCTTCTTACCTAATTTGGTGTTTTTAATTGCATATATGTTGTTAAACTAACTAAATCTTTAGCATCCCAAGGTGCTTTATGTATTCTTTCCTCCTTAAATTTAACAATCTATAATTATAGACGATAAGAAGACATAAGTACAGAAATGGAAAAACTGAATAAAGTCCTGCAGTTAACTGGAGTTTCTTTGAATACTATCAGTTGCATTTCTATGCAGAATCACGTGTAGTAGTAATCATGCAGTTAGTTTGCTTTCTTTGTGTGCACAGTGACCTGAGACTTCTGTTAAAAGAAAAATAACAACCATATAGTAACAGGGAGACAAGTGACACTTACTGGTAGCATTACTGTTTTAAAGGAATTTGCAAGATCTTCCATTTTTAAATATTTCACCTCACTTAAGTATACTCTGAGACTGCAAATCACCTGCCTGACTAAGATTCTGATCTGGTTCATAAACGAAGTAAAAATTACACAAATCCAAATGGAACATCCATTGAATCAACCATGCTTTAAGAATAAACAAAACCAAATAAAACAAAAAATCAAAACCCACGCCAAAATGACTAAAGTAATGGAGTGGTTGGTGGAACAAACATTTTCAATTTCACAGTGAGCTGTGAAGGGAATAGTTATTTGTATCCAATACTTTCTAATGTGTTCTCAGCTGAGCAGGCATACAGGGAATCTGGTCTCGAAGGTTCTTGCTCTTCTGTGCTATGCGGTCACAACCTAGTGGGCTACTCCCTCTTGGAACTGTGAGAGTGTCTGAGCACTTTTTTGTGTGGTGAGATGAGATTCAGTGGATGGCACAGCTGTTTTCCACCTGCTGTGCAGCTTCATCTGGAGGAACAGCTCCATGAAGTACAGCCATGCCATGGTATGACACATGGCCGGTTCACAGAGGTGATCTAGGCCCCTCTGCACCAGGGTTCTGTGGAAACAGCATGAAGTAAGGTGGCTGGCTACCCCTAAAAGAGTACTCCAGGCCATGACAGCCTTTCCCTCCATCCACTGAGCCCTTTAAGAGCTTGTTGCTTTAATTCCTGGGTTTGGGCTGTGAATGAAGGGATAAAGCTAGGAAAGCTGCAGTGTGGTACCATAGTTGTTTCTTTGGAGCTCACCCTTCTGCTCCTTTGCAGATGAACATACTCAATTTTTATAAAGAAAAAACACAGTAACTGTGCTAGCACTGCTTTATGAGAAACCAGAGTATTTTTTTTTTAGATCTTCATGATGTTTGTTCTGGTTTTATATGCCTCTAATTTTATGGGGGGAAAGGTGGAAGCCTGAGGCCATATAAAACCTCATGGTTTGAGGGAGCCAATACTGAGAGTACCTGTTGCGGGGCTGTCACAGCTGCTCCTCGTTCCTCCCACTCTACTGCACTTTTCTAGAGCTCCAAGCACATTTGGAAGATCTGTCATCTCATACTGCTCCTATTATCAGCGTTCCACTCAACCTCTCTTCGGAGGAAAAAAAACCAAACCCAAGCACCTTTCCCCGCCTTTCCTCAGCTGCTGGTGCGCCTGCCCGCCCCCCGCTGCGCCACCGGCTCCCGCAGCCGGGCGGGCGGGGGCGGTGCGAGGGCCCGTCACCGCTTTAGCCGGGGAGGGGGCGGCAAGGGGCGCCCAGCGCGGGCTGCGCTCGGCGGGGCCCAGCCTCCCCGCGGCGGGCCGGCCGTGCTGCCAGGGGCCGCGCCGCCTCGTCTCCCCGGCGCCATCTTTGCTTCCCGCCGCCCAGCGGCCTGCCGGCCCTGAGGAGCCGTTAACGGGCGGCGGGAGGAGGCGCGCGCCCGCCCCGCCCCCACCCCCAACGGTCGCTAACGGCCCGAAGCACCGCCCCGGCTCTCTGAGGACGCGGCTGGGCCGCCGGGGCCGGTAACCCCCCCGGCCCGGCCGCCTGTCGTCCTGCAGCTGCGCCTCCGCGGGCCATGGCGGGGAGCGCCGCTCCACCGGGGCAGCCCGCTCGCTCCTGGCGGCCGCCATGCCGTCTGTCTGCGGGCCGAGCTCTGCTGCTGCTGCTGCTGCTGCTGCTACTGCTGGCGACTGCGCGGCGGGCCGGCGCCTCGGCCGCGGGCGGCCCGGAGGTGCGCAGCCTGCGGGGGAGCTGGCGGCTGGGCAACGCGAACGGCTCGGTGGTGCTCCGAGGGGAGGTGCCGGGCTGCGTGCACACCGCCCTGCACCGCCGGGGCCTCATCCAGGTACGGTAGGCAGCCGCACCCTGCTCGCCGGCTCCCCCTCGGCGGCGGCTCCGGCGGCGGGGCCGAGTCTGGCGGCGCCTGAGGCGCGGCGGGCAGGGCCGGGCAGGGAGCCGCGGTGAGATGGCGCCCGAGGAGCCTCGCATCCGCCGTGCGGCTTCGCCGTGGGCAGCCTGCCGAAAGGAAAGAGCCGAGCCCCTGTGAGGGGTCTGCAGGAGTGTGGCTAAAGGCAGCCCCTTCACCCCCCCCAAACATCGCTCTGTCCCGGGAGCCGCCTCAACCCCTCCGGCTTTGCTGGCGTGGCTGATGCGGCAGGCAGACTTTGTTCCGCTTAGCCCCTCGAGTGGCACAGGGCTTGGTGGCTGCAGTGTCCTCAGGTGGATAACTGAGGCTACCCACGGCGGAGCAGTCCCGGGTCGGGCCAAGGATACAAGTGCAAGCCCGTGCTCTGCTGTGTGAGACTGTGGTTCTGGCACGGAACCAAGGTGCTGACACCAGATACCTACAGTAAGCATCACCCTGTGTAAGTCAGGTTTGCCTACAATGTTGCCTCAAAAGAATGAAAAGCTAAACCCGCCCTGGTGAAGTTTGGCTTGTTGATGCAAGAAATCTAGGGATTTCAGTCCATTAAAAATCCCTTTTAATACTTGCAGAGCACATGCAACAGTTGAGATTGGATACCTGCGTGCTGCCTAAGGGAAGTGTGTTCTGAAACATGAGTATAAAACTTTCCTTTAAAAGACTAGGTACTCCTTTAACACTTCTAAGAAGCATTGCTGCTTCTGGTTACAGTTGTCTCTTTTAGTTTTTAGATTTATGAAAACACAGTGGCCACTTTCTGGGACAAATGAACAAAACTGCTGTTTTAGGTTAGTAGCCAGATCCCCTGATAGCAGCGTAAGCTGCTTGTCGCTTGGACCTGACGAGCTGTGGCATTAACTGGGTCATTGTTAAAATAAGATGCCTTTTTAAAAGGAAGCATGTGGAAAGTGAAATGTGTACTTTGAACAAGGAAAAGAAATAAAACATAGTGAAGTTATCCTCTATAAAACTGATAAATACACTTCTGTACTAGAAAATGTGAAGTACTGTCATATGTTGTCTGAGTACATCAGACATATCTATGTATTGTATTTATTGTGGTACCAATGTTGCGTTTCTTGTGAAGCATTTTAAAAATACATTTTGTATGCATACATTTTATATTTTCTGTAATTTTTATTCTCCAGATTATTTTCCTGTTCTACTCTGACTAAAGCTACAGAGGTATAAATAGAAAGTGATGCCATTTCAGGCAGGATAATTTTAGTAGTATTCTGTGTTGCCATAGGTTGGGAATCCCAGTACTAATAATAGATTCCAACGAGTGTCATTGCCAGGTAATAGAAATAGCCAACATTGGAAAAGTGAATACACTAAGCTGAGCCATGATGGTCTGTTGTTTGAACATCTGTGTGCTAAGTGACGTGACATTTTGAACATTTAAGGTTTAAAAATAGCTTTCCTAAAGTTTTAAAAAGTGCAGTGGGCAGGTAGACTATATATGGAGAATCAGTGAAGAGAATTGTGCCAGTTTCTCCCATGCAAAAGTGCATGAGATAAACTGAATGTCTCAGATGTTTGCCTTTGCTGGGAGGTGTTGCTATAAGAAGTGTGAATAATCATTCAGGAGAAGCTGTGACCAATGCACTGACTCATGCATGCAAGATAATGACGTAATGAAAGACTCACATTTATCTACTCACATTATGTACTCTTAGGAAGTTAGAAAATGTGATTGCTAATTTAGCTGCATTGCTGTAAACTGACTTGTCATTCTAGTCATTTTAAGCAGCAGTATAATATTTGGAAATGAGGCTGCGATCATGAACTGTCATGTGCTGCCTGGGCAGAATCCCAAGCCTGCAGAGAGGCTTGAAAGCTTAGTCAGCCTGCTGGCCAGCAGCATGGGTCTTGCTAATGGATTGCCTGGCTAATTAAATCGATGATGGTTGGTTGTGGACACTTGGAACATGTTTATGTGAATACAAGCATGAACTTGCTCCAGACACGTGGTGATATGGTCATGCCTGAACCTGCTGTAGTCTGGAAACTGTTGCTAAATTGGTAGTAGAATTAGTACACTCTGCCGAGGAGCTGAGTTAACTGAAATACTTCACTAGTGTGGTTGCTTGACCTCTGGACTGGACCCAGCTGGTGTCTGCCTAGTTCCAAGCTCAGGATGAGCCAACTTGTTTCTATGTATAGGTGTGTACAGGTAACGTAAGATCAATTTAAGCCCATTCTTAGTTTAGCAAAGCCCAGTTTATGGAAAGAAGCATTCACAGAAATATTTGCACCAGGATAACTGTATTGTTTTAAAATCACATTTTTGTTTAAAAGATAAATGGGAGAACATACCAAAATACAAGAGCAACCTCGGCAGATTTTAAATCTATCACAGATAGTGTTAAATGTAATCAATCCCTGCCACCAGTTGTTGCGTTCTGCAAAGCAGCAAACCTGTGTTGTTTGGAGGGAGTCGGTGACATAATTTGTTATTGCAGTGCGTGGCTTTATGCTGCAAAGAGTGGCTCAGATGTTTGTCCTGAGGTTTCTTCATTGCAGTGAAAATGCTTATGACTAAATGTTTTCAAACGCAGCTGCCTAAAATCATACTCCTATATTCCTATTTATACAAAAGCACGCACACAGCCTGAATTTTAGAGGCATAGAGCACTGGTTGCTCTGTTTCTTCAGTGCTCATTATTTCTGGAAATCAGCCCTTTTTGGGGTTGTGTCAAGTGTAAAATTAGGAGTTTTATTACAGTTGCCTAAATACAAAACCTTTGGTCTTCAGTGTCTTTTTCATTTGCTCCTTCTACTCTTTGCTGTGGAGTGCAGGATTTTTACTCATCCTACTGAAAATGTCACTAGACCAGCAATCGAAAAGCTTACTGCTTGTAATCAAAAGTGAAGATTGGTCTGAAAAGCTGCACCAGGAAATAGGGGAACAAAGCTGGTGGGAGCTAAATTATCCTGGATAGCGAGACCCATATGTTCAGTGACCTAGTGAAATCTGTGTGCTGTTTTTCTGTGTGATTTGCAAATAGCACTGCATCCTTTGCTTCTGTGTCCTTGGGAATTTTTCATGGGTTAGCCCCCAAAACAAATTTAAAACAAATTTGGGAGGGCCTGCTCCAACAATGTAGCTTAGTGGGTATCTCATAAATGAGGGGAAGGAGGGCAGCAAGAATAAGCTGCCAGATACTAAGCCTGCAAAATGGGGCTTAGATTGCAAGAGTAGGCTGCAAGCAACTTATGTATCAGTGTGTGGTTCATTTCAAATTTAGGTCGATGCGCAAACTGTTTTTGCCCAGGGATGCTCTAGCTGATTGCATGTGTAGCCTTACTTTAATCTGCTGTGCAAGCCATGCATTTGAATTGAAAGACATCTGACACTGAGGGTTCATTACTCATCTCTCTGGATCCTCTTAGCATTTGTTCTAGAGATGTCTTTACTCTTTGGCTTATAAAATATACATTGGATGGACACATCTTTCTGAATGCACCAAATGCACGTATCTTAGAAAATGCTCTTGGGGAAGATACTTTTAAGCTTCCTACTGAAGTATTATTTTCTTCTGTGTTCAACCATCACAGTTCAAATGCTGGATTAACTATGATAGAAGCTGTAGGGGCAGGAGATAGCATCAGAGTATGTGTTCAGCTGGGTTGTTTTAATAAAATTTCATTAGGACTCCATAGCTCTTACTACTGTTTACATGTAAAATTTAAAAAAGACGTGAGAAATGCACATAAACAAGTGTAATAGTGACTTGAATAAAAGTAGTGCAAAGCTTGGGCGTAAGTGCAAACATTTTACAAACTTGCAGTGAGTCTATGGCTAACCCTGCATCTCTGGAAAATGATTTGCAGAAACCAGATTGTCTGAAGATTTAGTTTTAAACTACTGTCAGCACAGTGTTTTCTTTCAGGCACAGTTCTGATAAGCAATATGTATCAGAGTAGGTAACTTGTGCATTAAATCTTTGTGCTAGAAATAGTTGTCTTCTAGCATGTACTGTCCAAGTACTGCATGATGCTGTTTCTGCTGGCAGGTGACTCCTGTAAAATTTCTGATGAATATGGCTATTGTAGCTGGATTTTCTCATCTGCCAGCTGTTTGCATTCATAAAGAAAGGCTGTTTTGTCTTACTAACTGTCAGTTGATTTGTAAATAACTGTTATGGGGGGTCCGCAACTGTGATGCTAATATAGGGGCTGGACAACACTGCAGTTTCTGCCGTTATACAACAAGGGCATGCACTTGACACAGGGGGTTACCGTGGTCTTGGTCATACTTGGATATTAAAATATATTAGAAGAGACAGAAGCTTATGTATCTCAAGTGATATTTCTGCAGTTATGGAAAGTAGTGTGTATTTTTTGTAGCTTGTTCTGCATTTGTCTAAAATATACCGTTGTGTGTTTTCTGACACTTCATTGTAACTTAAATTTTTCAAAGCAAGCTAGGTAACAATTGCATTGGGTAGTGTATGGTTCTAACATGTTAAATGACATTCATTAATGACATAATGT
Source organism: Falco cherrug (assembly GCF_023634085.1). NCBI lineage: Eukaryota > Metazoa > Chordata > Aves > Falconiformes > Falconidae > Falco > Falco cherrug. The sequence goes on from NC_073697.1 coordinate 70,589,954, forward strand.
ATTATTTTCCATTAAAAGATATGTGCTCTGCTGAGTTGTGTGAACATATGTGGAAGCGTTCAAATGCCTTAGTGAAACTTAGGATGAATATTAAATGGCACTCCAGTTTATCTTTCAAAAGCTTGTGAAGTTAATATAGATAAAAGTTATAGTAACCTATTAAATACAGCAGGGTATTCAGAGAGTATTAAGCAATGGGTATTAATAGCTTGTTAATTAACTTTTCAGTAGTATTTGGCTCAGTGTTCAGCTGTAACACATCTTGAGCATAAGGTGAAACTCAGTTTACTGCTTTGTTAGAGTGACTACTGAAAATGAATTACTTTAGGATGAACTTCCAAAACTCATGTTCCAAGAATACGATGCATTCATCACTACTGTTAGTTCAGCTTGACTTCAAGCTGCAAATATGTGAAACTGGGCTTCTGAAAATTGTATAAATGTCCTGACTGCTGTTGCTTGAGGTATCAATGAGTGCATGGATGTCGATAAATATCTTAACTATTTAGCTTCCAGTTTGAAGTTGGCAACAGTAAAATCATTAAACTGTAAAGCATGAAATGTCACTTGCAAGTTTTATTTTGGTAATCTGTTACATCGGCAGGATGTTCTTATGGTATACATTATCAACAGAGTTGATTTATGAGAGAAGAGGCAATTTCAAATTAGATAAGAAAAGTAGGATAAGGCAAAGGAATCTGGGTTTTGTTCCCTGTATTACATTTCATTTTATTACACGCTGTCCTCTGTCTGGATACAGCTGCCTCTGTCTAGTGTCCTTCAGGTGTTTGTGCCATGCTCCTCTGGACTCCCAGCTGGATGGGGGCCTGAAGCTGGCCCTTCGTGGGGCCAGGGTGTGCCTGGTGCAACTCACTCCCTTGGGCTTTGAGCCTCACTTCTGATGTGTTCATGTCTCATCCATTTCCTGCTCTAACAGGAGAAGCTCTTAGCTTATATGACTCTAGCTTTTCAATATCCCCTTAAAATCATTGCAAGGAGGAGCTTCCATCTAGCTGCTTGGCAGTGCCTTCAGTTTAGTGCTGCCAGTGCATTGGAAGTCCTGCTGATGTCCTGTTACCCGAACTGGAAATTGCTTCCTTTTAATGCTCTGTAGTAGGGCTTTTAACCTCATCTTAGCAGGTGATTTGCTGCTTGCTTACAGCACTGAAGTTGGGAGCAGAGTACAAACAGGCAGGGAGCTTGAGTGGTTCAGAATTTGTTTGGTGGGACCTAAAAATAGCTGTAGTGACTCCACCCCTCTGTGACTGGCTTCCAGGAACATGTTGAGCTAATGAATGTGAAGTATATTTAATATATGTTCAGTCTGTTTCTTACCGTCTTTCAAATGCTCCCATCCAGTTTTCTGAAATAAAACTTTCATTTTAATGTGAGCTGATTTAATGTGGGATCAAATTCTGTTTCAGATAAATCCAAACAATTTGACTTCTATAGGTACATCTTCCAGCACTCAAAACAGTTGCATTTAATAATGAAAAAGTCAGTAATCTCACAAGTGTATGGGAGAAGTAATTTTCTTTTCTTACAGAGCTTTGTTGTGGTTGTGCATTTTTCCTGAACCTTGAGAATTATCTTAAAATCATAGCTTGAACATTGCCACGTGACTGATTTTAGAAGAAGCAACATTTGTCATGCTTAAAATGACTAACCAGTATTAGCATTTAACAGCTTTTCTGTGTGATATATAAGCTGTTTTACTAGTTATGTAGCAATGATATTAGTAAACTGTTAAGTTTTATATAAAGGTACACAAAGCTAGGAGCTTTCCCATCTAAAAAGGTGGATGGTTGCCTGTGAGGAGGAAACAGTATTTGTATGAATCAGAAGGGGCTAATTGGCACTTTCTATGACACATGGTTTAGCAGTCAGTGCATTTCTTGAAGTTAGAAGGCTTTTCGACTAATACAGATGAAGAAAGCCCCTTCAGGAAAAAGGATCTGCAGTAGGCTCTAAGGAGATTTAAACAAGCAGCTCTGTAAACTGCTGTAAGAGCCCATCTGATGTAATTTCTGCCTCTGATGAAACATTCCTACACTTCTCTTTGGTGTTTAACAACCAGTTTTGTTCTTCACTAACATCTCCTTATCCATGCTTTTGTGGGAAAAACAGTGCAGCTTTCTTTATGCAGGGTCTTGATCTTTGACAAGGCACTAATGTTGGTTGTTTGACCACTAACCAAATTGGTTTTGGCTTTACAGTCTGCTGTTGATAGTGTATTTACGACTTGCATCTTATGCCTTTTGTTAAATATTTCACACATACAAGTGGCAATGATTGAAATTTAACACGCACATTTTCCAAAGCAAAACCTAAAATGAAGTATTATATGATGTTAAAGCAAGACAGTTGTTAAAAATGTGCTTAAGGGCATAATGTGGGGTTTCATGGTCTCTGACATTTGATGCTTGCCTTTTCTTGTCTCAATACAGTAATCTTAATGGAGTTTCTCTTACGAGCCTAAATTTTGCATTTTAATATGCATTTATTAGCCTTATATTTTACATCTTAATAAAAGTCTGTGATATATTCCACAAAAGATTTTGCATATGAAAGTAATGGTATGGATATCTTACAATTCAGTCATTGTTCTGGTAAGTTTGAGATGACTTAACTTTTAGAGAGTACACTGTGTTACTAATACAGAAGTCACAGTTTTACTGAGGTGACAAGACCTTTCCTTCCCGACTCTTGTTCCCTTGTAGTAAGAAATCTGATTGACACAGCATAGCATGTAGAGGAAAGGTGACAACTTTCCCTCTATATGGGCTCAAGGAATGACATTTATGTTACTGTGGGACTCCAGAAGGGATTATGCTGCTGAGGACAGTCACTTAGATGTTATGATTTTGCTCTGCTATGTAAATAGGTTTGTGTTTATATTACAGAGCCTGACCCTCTTAGTTATAAAACAAATATGAGATATGAAAAGTTTTTCAGAAGAGTTCAAATCCAGAAGTGTCATTACTATCTATACTGACTACTGAAATGGAGAGAAAAATTGAGCTTCAGCAAGGAGGAAAAAAAAAAAGCTGGGCAGATTTTCTTTAGCATGAATCTGGGTATTCAGGGCAGTTAGTTAGCTGTGCTGGTACTGTAGAACACTCGTATCAAAGCCAGCCTTAATGTAGCTATGCTCTTTCTTAGCTGGGTTTGAGTCATGCAGTCCAGAAGAGATTGGTCTTTGTTTTGGGAAAGCAATTCAGCTGTGCAGCTGCTGAAGAAGACTGAACTCTGAACTGACAAGGGGATGTAACACTGTAGCTTTCTGATGCCTTTTTTGTGAGGTGCAAGGTGGTGGGTTGTCAGGTCCACGTAACTGATTCGTTCAGCCTAGGTGAGGAACATTGTGACCCACCATAAGGTAATAAATACAGCATGAAGCCAAAAAGGTCAAGGACATAATTTAAACCGACTGTGCCTTTTATTCTTCCTGGGTAGGGAAAAGAATACATTCAGTATAAATGCAGCATTATTCTCAAGAGTAGTCATTTAATTTTATACAACAAGCCAAACTGTGTTGCTGCTGCTTCTTTTCCTCCCTCCCTTCCTAATAGGACAATTTCATTAAGCCTTACCACATTAAGGCTTGTTGACAAGAAGCAACTGGAGTATTTGCAATTATTTTAAACTGTAGAGATTTGTTCACTGCTGTCCCTAGAGGCCTAAAATGCTGTTTCTTTGCCTCTTAAAATCCTATTAGTCTTATTTTCTCCATCATTATGAGGGTGATCATGTTCTGTTCCTCTCTTAAGTGAGAAGCTGTCTTGATTTTTTTTTTTTAATTTCCAGCCCAGTCATTTATTACGTAAAACCAAATTCTGCTCCCTCTAGTTTGAGTATGAAGATTTTAACAAACAGGTTTTGACCTATATAAGTAAAGTCAAGTATTACCAAAGCTTTGCTTTCATGTATTATTTCAAAGGTGAAAAGGAATATCAGAACTAACAAAATAAGATAGATTTTGCATTTGCAGACTGTCTGAAATAAGAAGTGCTCATCTGATGGATATTATGATGCATTTCATGTAGTAACACTATTACTAAGTAAGTCTTGTAATTTTCTTTTTGTTGTCTGTTGTTAGGATCCATACTATAGATTTAATGACGTGATGTACAGATGGATCTCACTGGATAACTGGACTTACAGCAGGACATTCAAAACTCCTTTTGACATCAGGTATGCAGTAAAGATATGTCTAAAATAGCTCTGTGCCATCTTTCATGCAGAACTGTGAGTTAATCCATCAGCTCAAAATCCGCTTAATGCTTTTGTATCTAATAAAACAAATTATGCAATAATGTGCAGCTGCAAAGCTGTTGCTAAAGAACATTTTAGTAATTGCTTTTTCCTGTCCTTTTTAACTGTTAAAAATTACTTATGAATTGCCAGCGGAGGAAGGATAATACTTAGGCTAATTGGAAACTAGTCTGTCTTATATCTGGTGGGTATGTGAACATGCTGTGTTGCAGACTCGAGCCACTTCAGCTGTCATCTTAATTTTACTATTTAAAAGTATAACATAGCCACAGTAAGTCAAACATTTTTGGAGATAGTTGAGGCAACTGCTGCTAAAGATAATGGTGATATACATTTTTATATTGTACACTTTCTCTGTGTTGTTAACCCTATGTATTATAATGTTTTTTTAATGCATATGTTATTTTCTGTAGAAAGTGGCAGAAAGTGAATTTGATTTTCGAGGGTGTAGATACAGTAGCACAGATCCTGATCAACAATGTCACTCTTGGGAGAACAGACAACATGTTCAACAGATATGTAAGTAATGTGTTTATATCTGAAGGTGCTTTTGTTTTTTCTTCAAAGCCCTTTTGTGCTGAGCACTTTCAGTGCATTCAAGTATACATAAAAATGGTTGCTTGGACACAGAAAGTGTTGACCTGAGGACTGCATGTGTAATCAGATAACTGTTAGAGAGGTCTGCTTACCTTTTCAGTAGCAACAGGATCAGATCTAGAGGTGAATGTGTCTTGTTCTAAATTAGTGGACTCATGCAAGAGGATCAATTCAGCTAATAATATAAGTCTTGCTTCTTGGGATCTGTCACAGCTCCAAGAAAACGTAAGCTTAAATCTGTTTTATTAGCTGTAAATCTACTTACTAATTGGTATTAGAATGGTTTACATGTGAATACTGAAATGAAATTGCGTGTCTTGTAAAGCCTTTGTGTTTTCACTTTTTTTTATGTAGGGGTTTTGATTTTTGATACTGGGATTTTGATAACATTGTCTTGCATTTTTGAACTTAGCCTATGTCAGCATGAGAGTACTCATTATGGCACGATCTTGAGTGTGGCAAAACCATTCAAAACTAACTTTATAGCTTTAAAATTTAAAATTATTCTGGGTAATAGCATAAAAGACAATCCTTGCTTTCCTCTGAAAAGAATCAAAAAAGGAAAAGTTAAAGGAAGAATGTTAGTGGAATAACTGAATTACAAAGGAAATCTGGTGTCTTCATATCTCAGTGTTTACCGTTCTGGCAGGTTTTATTGCAGAGGTACTGGCCTGAGACAGAGCTAGATTCTGCCACCTGGGTCTGTGTGACCTAGGACAAATCACTTAGTTTCTCTGTGACTTAGTTTTGCCATCAGTGAAATGAGCAATTTCACAGAGCTTTTATGAAATTGTAATGAATTACGATTTGGGGAGTATCTAAAGGATTACCAGTAGCAGGCTCTGTAGAATTGGGAAGTGATATTATTTTACCCTTATTTCTGCAACTTTATTCTGTCTCAGTTTGTAACAGTTCATAAAATTGCCTTCACTTTAAAACCAGTGTGTACTGTATTAGATTGAGTCTAGGATTACTGTTCTGCTTTGTTCACCTGTTCCACGTGGCAACAAGTTCTTCAGGAAGGACACTGAAGGCTCTCTCTGGGGGGATGCTCTTTGCTTTGTAATTTTCTACTGTATGCTACAGACATAAGTGATGCTAGCTGAGCTGCTCACAAGTTGAAAGAATTGCCAAGACTTGACTTGTCACAGATGAACACTGTGAAGAAGAAATGGCTATTAAACGTTGGAACCATATTATCTTGATAGCACAGGATAATTCTGAAACCAAACATTTATCCTTCTATCCAGCCATACTGAAAGAAATTTTGTTATCCAGTGAGGAACCCCGCAAATGCTTCATTTGGTGCTGGCATAGAATGTGTTCCTGTACATTTTGGGGGTGAGAATGCAGGTGGCATGAAATACAGCTTTACAGCATTCAGGTGAAAGGCAGCTCAGTGCTTTGTGGTAGGTAAACTGGCAGCACAGTGTGAGTTGGGAGGACACCCGTATAGACCAGCTTTCTGAGTTGGAACAGGGTGTCTTTCTAAAGATGCAAATGGGTTCTGAATGAGGAAGGAAGGTAAAGATTCTCTTGCTGTCGTTATCCTTCAATCACACCTGTTTGCAAGCAGAATGCTTCGCCCTGCAATGGGCACTCAATAAGGGGAAAGCGGTTTGCCCAGTAACACCTCCTTGTATCTACAATGTTACTGTGTATTTTCTTTTTTCAGCTTTAGTAGCTTTTCTTTTCCTTTAAAACCAGAGTCTGCCGATACCTTTGAATAATATATGTATGATATTAAAATAACATATTAAAAGTAATATATGTCAGCACTGTAATGATTTTGTTCTGTTTTCTTGACCTAGAGCTTTGATATTACCAGTGTGATCAAGGAGGTCAATTTTGTTGAAGTCCGTTTCTTATCAGCCGTTTCATATGCAGCAGAGCAGAGCAGATGTCACAAAGTGTACAGCATCCCCCCGGCATGCCCTCCACCTGTGCAGAAAGGAGAGTGCCATGCTAATTTCATCAGAAAGGTAGGGGCAAAATTGTCTGTCTCTGGCTTCAGGCTTGGAAAGAGGAATGCACCATGTGCTGTCCTTACAGATGTATTCTGAAACCTGCAATGTCATTTTATAAGTAGGGCATATTTTTCATAGCAGCTTCCTCCTCCTGTCCCCCCTGGAAACCTGTTATCTAGCATGTTGATAATACAGGAGGCATAAGAAGGCCAGGCTTCATATCTAGGTGACAGGAATGTTTAAAAGGCTGTTTTCATGAAGGAGTCAGGAAGGAGACTTACTGCTAGGGGAGTAAGATAGCATTGGGAAACAAGTACTTGTTACATTTTGATCCACTGGGTGGGTTTAGCAATGCATGCTGAAAGCAGAGTTTGCTGTTGCAAATTCTAGTGTATATTATTGCCAAGGCTGTAGAAATCTCAGCCAAGCAGCTTTGTGAGCGTTTGTTATTGCTCATGCACTGGGCTGTTTATACTGGGCAGTTCTGGCATGTCCTGAGAAGTGTTATCTAACAGAGGACCTGTTCTTATCTTATTACGGTGTTGTGAATATTTAGTGAAAACAAAAACGTAAATATCCAATGAATGAAGCACAGAAACTCTGATTTAAGACATGGCTTCATTGCTGTTAAAACTTATTAATGGCAAACTATCATTTGAGTACCATCTCATGTATTTCTGATAGCCTTGCAGCAGCTAGAGACAATGGCTAGATGATCTTACTTTGGATTTTCTCATTTTGTGTGGGTTTGTCTCCATTTAAATGCCTTTCTTGTTAATTATTTTAAATCTTTTCAAAAAAGTCTTTTCAGAGCCTCCTCAAAAAATGACTAGAATTCTGTTAATTTAAAGCTGGATGTAATTTCCTTTAAATCTGTTAATGGAAACATGGACTCCATGTTGTCCTGAGAAGGTCCTTCAGGATTAAGATATTGTCTTTATTACTAGTAGCTGCTGCTTTTATTTTCACTACTTCCTAAAAAGTTGAGTCCGCTGTTTCTTAGAAATCAGTGCAGGGAGGAGCTTGGAAGGAAGAAGGCACTTGAACAATTGTAGTCTTATTTATAGAGCAAAAATGGCCAGGAATGATTTTATTCTCTACTGAAGTATACCTTTAAATTTGTACGAAAGTACCCTAGTGCTTTTCCTCAAAGGAGTTGTTAGACTGTGCTTGGAAGCTGCTCCAGACATTTCCAGAAACATTTTTAGTTCCAAGTATATGGCAACAGCAGCAGCAGCAGCAATGTCACATTTAAAAGTAAACAAACATACTAGGACATTGCGAAGGTAAGCTGGCTGTTTACCATCCTAAAGTAACGGAGAGCTGTTCACATGTTTGAGGTTCAGTGTTAGGTGCAGTAAACGTATCTAAATCTTAATAGGAATTTATGGCAACAGGCAAGCCTCTCACTGGTCATGGACTTCAGTGATACAAGTGTATTGTTCATGTGACATACTATTTTTGATAGCAGTCTCTGCAATATTATTAGTGAAACCTGACAGTCTGACAGTGATTATTTGTTTATTTTTTATAAAGGGAAAATTACTCTAAGAATGTGTTGACCCTGTTTTTACACTTGAAATAGGTACGGTGCTTGCTTCCTGGAAGGCTCTTTTGCAACTTGATAGGCAGGCAGGCAGGCTGACTCCAGCGATGCAAGGGATAGGCCAGAATTGTGCAGTGTGGTTTGCCAAAATTAGTATGCCTCGGCTGTAAGTTATTAGTCTCTAAATTTAGAACTGTAGGTCACTGTACAAGACTTTGAGGAGATCTATTGTATTTGCTTTGGGGGCTGGGGCTGTGTGAAGCTTGGAGGGCAGCTGAATAGATGTCTTCAAGGGATTTGTTAACTGGAGGTCTGACCAGGTTTGAAAACAGCGAAATGGAAGGCAGTGTAGGTATTGCTCTGCTTGACCAGCATTTTAGATTTCTGACAGTTATTCTGATGTTAGAACCAGAACTAAGCTATTTCTCAACCATGTTTTTGTTCCCTTTGTTTTTGTATGAGAACCATAAAAAGGGGAGAAACAGCGAACATGACTGAACTACACAAATGCGCCAGACATAGGCATCTCTTTCTTTGTACTAATCTGTCATGTTACAACAAAAATAGGAGAAAAGTATTTCAGATATACCCATGATTTTTAATTTGATACAGTCCCTTAAAATACTTTAACATTTGTAACTGTCAGTTTTCTGCTTACTTTGTGTTTTAGGTATACAATTAAATATTAACATTACAAACTAAGTTCATTCAGAGCTGAATTGAGAGTAACCTGCTGGCTTGGTTTTTTCGTCTTTACTGGTTTTTAAGTGGTGGGCTAGGTAGTGTTTTGCTCTCTCACTAATATAAAATTTTGCTGTACATGGATGTTTAGTCCAGAATTTTATTTTTTATATAAGTAGCAGCAGAGTTCTGGCCAAGAAATAAGAGAAGAAATACTGTAGACTTATGGGTTTCTGGAAATTGAAAAAGTTCTTTCAGTGCATGGCAATATTTTATTTCTAGATAGCAAATAATTTTTATTTCTGGCACAGCATCAATGTCTGTGTGAAAAACAGGCAATTGTAACATAATCATTCTGTATTCCAGGAGCAGTGTTCATTTAGTTGGGACTGGGGCCCTTCTTTTCCGACTCAAGGTATCTGGAAAGATGTTCGGATTGAGGCCTATAACCATTATCGCCTGATTTACTTTTCTTTGACTTCTTTCTTTGGTAAGTCTACTTTGTGACTACTTTTTGTTGTTGTTTCAGCTTTGGAATACAAATAATTTTATTGTTAAGCTCAATTAATTTATCAGTTCAGCAAAAGTTCTATTGTTTTATTATGACTTTGTGTGTAGTTCTTACCACAGCCCGCCCTTTTAGGTATTGAAACAGTACTTAAGTACAAACAATAATGATTAATAATGATATAATTCGTAATCTATTTTTGCCCGAAGATTCCTGAATAACTGCAGAAATATACATAGTATAGCACAGGTTTGCCCTTGTTCCTCCTGTTTTGAAAAATTTCTTTTCTATTGGTATGTGTTTTCACCAAGACTTACAAGATACATGCCTCACCTCCGTTTAAAATGAAGGCAAAGCTGCTATGGGAATTCAGTTTTGTGTTGGGAAGACAAGTACACAGTGAGCAGAGTTTCAAGAGTGCGAAGTTTTCAGGACACAACACAAAGTGTGAAAGAGAAAAGCAGTGGTGCTATGCTAGGGTAATTTGTTAAGGCTGCGATTTGAGAGGATAGCCTCCTGCATTTCAACTACCTAACCTACCAAACCGGTTTCCTCCCTTGATGTGGTCTTTGATTTTCCTCTTCTTTGTCCTGAAGATCATTGCAGCTAAGCAAAAGTGGTTATTTTTCTGTTGAAACTTTCTGTAAATGGTAATAGGCCCCATTGTAGACCACCCGCATGCTTTCTTTCACTGCCTGTTGAGCCCAGTCTTCAGTGTAGTAAAGGCTAGTACATGAGTCCTCTGCACTGGGTTGAATTTCAGCCCTTGGGAAGAGAGTTGTTGTGTATGAATAAAAGCGGAAGACGTCACTCCCTGGCTGCTTTTAAAGCTTCCTAAAATAGCTGCAGGTCTTAGCTAGAATTAACGTGACTGGAATTTCCATGGAAAGCCCCAGCACAGACTCTTGTGTGCTCTCTGAAATTTAGTTCCAGTAAAAGTATTTTCTGCTCCTTCCCACATTCCCACAACTCCACCTTCTGGTAGGTAAAGTCTTGCTCTCTGGGTAAGTGGAGAGAGCAAACATCTTTCATTCAGCAGAGGATGGTTTGGAAGCAGAGCTAAAGCTTATTAGCATTCAAACATAATAACATTTGAAAAATAAAGAGCAAATGATCAACTTGAATTTAAGCTGCCTATGCAGTTATATTGCTCATCAGATTTGGTGTCATAGCCTTTTGACCACTGAGTCTGTAACAAAAGATTCATTGTTCTTGATTTCTGTGCCTAGATCCTGCAGTTCATGCATGTAAGAGTGGGTAGGAGTTTCTATGTACCCTTGGAGGGGAGGGAAAACACACTGTAATGGCTGACACTTGTGGGGTGGGTGCTTTTTTTAACACCTTCAACACCTATCAAAATTGGTCTTCCCTGGATAATGCTGGGTGTAAATAGAAACTTGGGAACACATTCAGTGCTCTTCATTCTACAAAAGACAACAAAAATGACACCAGGCCTGAATGTAATTCTTTGGTTTTGGAGGAAGCTCTCTTTGTCTCCTGGAGGAAGGAGAGCTAGAATATATACATGAAAAGAGAAAGTAAGTGGTTAGTAGCTTGTCTATACAAAATATGTATTAGTTCAAGTTTTCCTTGTTTTCTGTTTTATTTGCTTTTGCTTGAATGTTCATCTGTAATATTTGAAGTATAGGATTAATTAGGCTGTGTTTGTAGACAGGTAATTTAATTGCTGAAGTAAGTGGGAAATTTACACATTAATCTTGAGTACCCTTGACCCTGTCTTGCCTTATTCAGTAAGTCCTGTAAAGGAGAGGAATGTCTGAGGTAACTGTAGAGAGATCTCACAGAAACCATTAACTTGTTTCCTCCAACACACTTCAGTGGCAAAAGGGTCATAAAGATACTGTCAAGTCTAGACACAGTGGGCCCATTTCATCCCCAGCATAACTCCATTCATTTTGTCTAGTGACTCTGGGATGAATTCAGCTCATTTTCTGTTAATACTGGTTTTGTTTCATTGACAAAAGTGATTGTACTGCCTTGTGATTACGATCTTTCCCAAAGAGTACCATGTTCATACAAGTGCTGACTAAAAGCAAATATAATGTCTGTGGGAGTTGGTGGGGGAAAAAATCCTTCCTAATGAAGTGACTGGTGTCACAGTCTCTGACTTCTGTACAGAATTCTGAAAACCCCCTGGATGGCTGTTCAATGAAAAAAAGAGAGTTACAAAACATAAATCATATTGCATAGCTGTCTTCTGAGTCAGCAAATGGAAGCACAGGTATCAAATGCAGTGAACAAGAAGATCAACCTTGTAGGTCTGGTTCAAACACAGCCTGAAAATTGTTACATTTAGTCTGAGGTGTTTGAATTGTTTCTCTGATGAGACATCGTGTTAACTAATAGGTACATAAACACAGTTCCTGAATTCCCATTTTTTTCTTCCCCTTCACTTAGTAAAGAGTGCTCAGCAGTGGAGTCTTGAAATCGAGTCTATTTTTGATGTAGTCAGCTCCAAGCCAATTGCAGGTCTTGTGACTGTGAACATTCCAAAACTGCAAACGCAGCAAACGTTCAGTGTGAGGCTTCAACCTGGAGAAGGCAGCATTGTGCTGCTTGTAAACATCAACAAGGTAAGGAAGTGTGTATGTAACCCTAGCCTACTGCAAGATGTTTCCCCTGGTTTCCAATGTGTCTTTCGACCTTCATGTCAGTTTTAGGCCTCCCTCCCCTTCCTTACTGTATTCCAGACTTTAACAGCATTTCTGAACCTCTTACAGGATAGGACAATAGTTCTTTTCCTCTCTAAAAATTGATGTCTGTGGGGCTACATAGCTCAGTATCAAAAAGATGATGAAGTTTTTCTCTTACTGCAAAACAAAAAGACCACATCATCACTGGCCACTGTTAAATGAACTATTTAGGTAGATAACCTATGGATACCCAGTGTCACTTCACGTAACTGGCAGCAGGTATCTTGTCTGTGATATTTTTTATTGGACTGACTGGGGCTAGAGGGTACTGCAGTATACATGGTTCTCCCAGTAAAGAGAGGAAACATTCCTCGAGTCTCTCAATAGATACTTTTACAGGGAAATAAAAGCAAAAGAGCCCTATGAAGAACTTGTCTGGCAGTAAGGTTGGTAGAAATTCTGTGCAGTAGTACTTCCTTATGTTGGCTTGTAGTCCCTTGGGTAGGCAAAACTCAGGAGATATTTTAGAAAAGTGATGGATGCTCTGATGAGGAGATAACTCAATTGAAATCTGATGAATTTGGTATACATCCCAGTGATGAAAGAGGAATTGGTCTGCTTACCTTCACAGGATGTTGGGAAACTATCTAGTGGCAGACTTAATTCACCAGCATTATTTAACTCCTATAGACTTTGGTTTGTTGGTGTTTTTTTTAGAACCTGTTGAGTTTTACCACACAAGCATAATTAAGAAAAGATACAGGCTTGAGAGATGAAGAAAATCGGTCTGTCTGTTCTAGCTGACAAATAGGTAGGTGTCTTGAGTTAGGCAGTAAGCCTAGTGTGGCAAAAAGAACCATGAACTTCGTCTTGGCTTCTTGCTCAGAGATCAGGGCCCTAGTAGAGCTGACTGCAGAACTGAACCTGACAGTGGAGGGCACAGGCCAGTGGGCAGGGTGGAAGCCCTGGCAGATACAGCAGCAGCCACAGCTGATGGTGTCCTCCACTGGAGCCAATGCCGTCTGCTTTACTGTCACAGGGCATGGTTAGATTTGTGAGTGAGCAATGTGCTGTAAGCAGGAATTTGGGGCTTCTGACAGTTCTGACAGTTAATAACATTTGAAGGTCTGCCCTCAAACCTTGGAATATTTTACTGGCTCGCTGATTTTCTCCATTGTTGTGTAACTCTGCATTTGTATCCCCAGCCTGAATGCATTTTATGCATGTATTCTCAAGTTCTCTTGTCAGTTGTTGGAGTGGAGAAAAAGCATGCATTAAAGGCAGGCAGGGTATTTATGTTCTAGCATGCACACTCAGTGACTTGTGTGCTTGTGTGCCTTGTTTTATTTTGACACGAAAGCATACAAACATAAGATTTTTGTTACTGTTGTCATCTGACATGCAAGTTGCATGAGCAATTACAAATACCCAGTTTCATTTAAAACAATCATTAGTCTCTGCTTAGCCTTTTCAGGGACTACAATTAAGCAGGAACTGCAATAGGAAACTTCAAAAATTACTTTGGTTTATTTAATTGCTCCCCCACCCTCAGAACAATTCTGTTAGGGGAGTATGACTGCAAGTTTGTGAGGGAGCACTTCCTTCAGAGCAGAAGCAACAGTGTTTTATATATTCTTTGTACACAAAAGGCTTTGCTGCATGAATTCACATCAGCTGATTTTATGAGAAGCCCTGCAATGTGTTCTCATGTATTGATGACCTTAACGGAGCCCTTACTCTGTATGACAGACTTGTGTGGTGCATGTTAAATAGTGAGATCTCACCAGAAGTTTATTTCTAGTTGACAGTTCATTGCAGATTGTGTTGCAAAGTCAGTAGGTGCAAATTTGAGTGGTGCTTATCACTGGAGATGCATAGCAGTCTTCCTGCAGTTGCCACACAAAGTGCTGTGTTGCCAACATGACAGCATTTGCTTATCAGCTAATGGTGAGCATGGGGGTGACATCATTAGTGGCCAATGAGAGACTCCAACCGTGCCAGGCGGCTGTGAACACTCCCTTGTTGTTGAGGCACACGCTGATTTTGTGCAACACAGAGATTAGTACTTCTGCACAAGCAGTTATGAAAATTCTGTGTTGGGGAAGCTGAAATGTTAGTAGATGCATTCATGACTGTATCCAAGTATAGCTACAGCAAAACATATTGTTGGGTTGCTCTCTGGCTGCCTTTTATTTGAAAAGATTGAGGCACTCCTTACGTGACTCTATTCAGTGCTGATCCCTCCATTGTTTGGTTGCATGCATTATTGCTTTCCTTTCACGATTTTTGTGTTGTGCACTCAACTGGCAAATGTTGGCAATAGGATTGAGCAGCAGAAGTAGGCTGTTGGGATGAAGATACAAATATTACTCTGTGACTAGGAAAACGAGAAAATTAAATCATTCTGTCATCCTGGAGGTATTTTTTTTTTTATGTTTGTAAAAATTATGGAGTACTAGTGATTAGGAAGCACAGAGAAAAAGCAGAAAATACTGAAAAGAAAGAATGAAACTTATAATTTGACTTAAAAGCTTGACGTAAGTGAAGCAGTCAGTATGGTCACATATTACCAGAGTCACAACTGAGGAGTGTCACCTCTGTATTGAATGTTGCATGTGATAGGTAAAAGGGGCATGATCCAGAGCCTAGTGAACAATGTCTGCTCCTGGCAGATATTTGAGTTTTGGAGGAATATTCTGTCAATGTACCTCAGCAAGGGGTAGCAGTTACATGTGCGGATGCAGGTGTATTCTTGCTCATGGCCTATTGTGCACAAGATGAAGTGATAGCCTGAACTTCAGTAGAAGAAGTCATTCTTCTGTCTTTAAATAATTTTCACCTCAGAGTTTCAGCTGAAGAGATCCCAGTTACCATGGCTCAGCTGAGGAACAAAACCTCATTAGACCTGTGGTAATTCACTCAAAGATGTCTGAGCCCTTAGGTGCATTTTTTGCTTCTTTTTATATCCATTGCTCTGACTTTCCTTCTTGTACATTCCAGAGTTCTGCAGTGGAGGCTTGGTGGCCAAATGGACATGGAAAGCAAACTGGATACAACATGACAACAACTTTCATCATGGAGGCAGGATACCAGATTGAGAAATTTTCAAAGGTGGGCCCTTCATCTTGATTACAGCAGGCATTGAACTGCTGCTTTTAGGACATCTGCTCTGCATGGCAGGTTATCTAGAGCTCTTAAATATTTTGGTGGATTCTAATATGCATGTGAAAATGCTAATGAGAAACGAGGTATTTTTTATGTCACAATGTATGTTTACCTGTTTTCTGGTAGCCTTAGCATGTAGGGATGTCTTTACTTGCATTGAGACTGGAAGATGGCTTACAGTTAGTTGGAAACCTCAGAAAGGAAAAGATGTTTACTTTTAAAGTTTTCTATCTCATGAAAAAAATGCACTTTTAAACTTGATATATTATGCTGATGGTTTTGTAGCATGCACCAAAAACCTCCTTAGATTGCTATAAATTATGTGAAGGTTTATTATTGAGATTTTTCTTGTTAATTCAATTTTTAAAAAATTTGTGGGATAGACACGTTCCTAAAAAGCTAACATACATTCATTTATTAGAATCTGATAAATGTGCTTGAGGTTTAAGAAGAGGTAATGTCTTAAATATGACCATGAAAATAATATTCAGGGATATTTGCATAAGGGTTCCTGCAACACACTGGCTGTATAACTGTTTGGGTTTACTAAGAAACCTAGAAGAGGTGATTTTCAATTGTCCATTGAAAAAAAAAATCGTACAGTTGAACTGGGCTCCTTATGCTATCAACGTGTGGAAACAACCAAGTAAATTTTAACATTTATTAGGTGGTTCTGATGTGTATTGCTTCACTAAAAACAAATCTGGTCACCAGGCATCTAAAACTTCTATTCACTGTAACATTTGTGTGTGTGAAAAAGCCTGTGAATAGCAGTAGCTTCTGGAGTCTTAGTCTTTATAGGGCTAGCCATTAGTTTGATTATGAAATAATAATAATTCCTCTTTGCTATTATTGGCAATTTAATTTTGAAATAATTTTAAACCCACACCAAATAAACTTGGCATATTATGCTTGGAAAAACTGGTTATAGGAAATATGGAGGTAAAGCCTGTAAAAAGGAAAATTTTGGTGTTACTGTGTGAAAACTGCACAATGATAGGAAAGTTAATTGATTCCACTTGGGTAGCTGTGTCTCAGGATATTTCATAGAGCCCTGTGGCATATTATCATAGGGACTTTATGATCTATAAAAGAGACTCAGAAACCTTTTTTTCTCCATAAGGGGAAAGAGAGGGGAAAAAACTCAAATGCACCACATAGTGGGCATTATAATTTAACCAGCATACGAAGCCTTTACAGATTCATAGTGTAAAGTCTAGTCTTCCTTCATGCGTTCTCTGAAGCTTCTTGGATTCTGCCAGACACACCCACTCACCCACCCACCACCCCCTGCCCTGAGCTGTATGAGTGGAAAAATTCTCCATATGCAGTTTTTTCATGTTCTAACACAATTTGCTCTCTTGTCGGCAAGACTGAATAGCAACATTCATCTGGCTTAATAAAGAACTTTGAGTAGTTCAGGAGATACAGTCAGGGATAAATGTTCCTGAAAGTTGTTCTGTTGTCCACCTAGTACTGTATTCAGGTGGAATACATTTCCCACCCCCACCCCTCTTTTTAAAAAGAAAAAAACCAGGCGTGAGACATTTCACAAGTGGTTTGTCCCCATATGAGTATCTACATAACTTTGAACAGGCAAAAACTAAAGGGCAAGAACTGTGT
This sequence comes from Falco cherrug, assembly GCF_023634085.1. Classification (NCBI taxonomy): domain Eukaryota; kingdom Metazoa; phylum Chordata; class Aves; order Falconiformes; family Falconidae; genus Falco; species Falco cherrug. The sequence goes on from NC_073697.1 coordinate 70,606,970, forward strand.
ATGTGAGAAGACACAGCTTTGTCTCCTGTCAGATTCAGCTACCCTTAGCTTGAGCTACTGTCTGGTTTCTGATATTTTAGAGTACTCTCCAAAGCATTAACTAATCCTTTGGGAAAATTTCCGGGTAGCCCCCTAGTATGTACTTGGAGGAGCTCTAGAGCTCTAGCCAGCTGTGCTGGGAACCTCTTTGGCTGAGGGAAGTACCTACTTGCTCCTGTTGAGAGCAGCAGAGAAACAAAACAGAGTAAAGCCAACATCCAGGACAGGGTTAGTTTTGTTTTTGTTTTGTTTTTCTATTTGAATACTTCGGTTAGAGTTTGTTTCTCAGAGTAATGTGAAACAAAGTCATAGCCAGATACTACCACAGAATGAAATTGGTTTTCTAGAGGGAGGGTCTATCCAGTCCTTTTTGCTGTTGATAAGTTGTTTTTCTTGCCATGCCTACATCAAGGAATTTATTACCTCTTTCATTGCCTCGTGGGGCATTTGTTTGCTTTTTCGATTCTGCTTCTCCATCTTTCTGTATGCTTATTTCTTCACCACTGTACTGAGTTTCTTATTTCATGAGGCTATTTTAGTACTTGGAAGATCTTAACCTCTAGTTACCTTTCCCTCCTTCCCCCTACATCCTCTTTTCCCCATAGGCCTTTTAGCATGACTTCCAGAAGTCTTTCCCTTTGGCTTTGTAGTTTTCACACCGCTTTCATGCTGTGTGCTAATTTGTTAGGTCACTGGGGCGTTCTGTGATCTTACTTCAGCTCTAGGCATCTTCATCCTTACGACTTCTTATACTGCTAAATCTAGGAATGCCAAATATGATCCACACGTCACTTAACTGGGTACAAAGCCTTTGTATATGACTTAAAAAGACAGGTATCTGTTTCTTAATTTTGCACAGAATCAGCTGATTGGTCTGTGGTGGCTAGAGAGCATCTTCTGTGTTGCTCCAACAAGACTGGGAGAAACATTCAGTCCTCAGGCAGCAAGATCTATCAGACAGATTTCAAGGTGGCAAAGGTCTTTGTAGCCAGAAAGGCATGTAAACAAACATGCCAGATGCTAGTTGTCTCCCCTTGCCCTTCTTTTACCCCACAAGGCAGAAGGAAGCTGCTGTAGGAACAGGAAGAGGTGCTGTGTTAGTGGGAGAGGGTGGGGGGCTGGGCTCTGACCCGAGGGAGCAATGGAGTGGGAACACAAGGCACCAAACCCTGGAGGCCTGGGAATGTGATATGATGCTGAGGAGCTTTTCCTCTTGCTCCTGCTGCATGGGTGGTCCTGGCTGGGTGTTTCAGCCTCTCAGATTGCTTCAGATTTGGCCAGTTGCATGACTTCCACTTGAGCATGAATAAACCAGTATCACATTACTGCTGTTAGTAATATAAATACTCCACTACAAATGCATTCTGAGACAGTCCCAGTCTGCCTGATGACATCTGTTAAGAGGACCTCCCAAATACTTTGGGAGCCCCAGCTATAAATCCCATTCCCTTTTGTGTCACAAAAGAGAGCTATGCTGGAGACTGAGGAGTGTTTCTCCAAGTAATTGAATTCACTGAAGGAAGATCAGAACTTTTTTGGTAGTGTAATACTCATAATGTAGTTTTTCTTTTGTAGTCTTCAGTAGTTAGGGCAGCTGTGAAAGTTGTATGAAATACTGACTATTTTTTTGATTCAACTTCTCATGTTAAGATAAGTCTGCAGAATTCTAGGAATGGGTGGAAGACTCTTGTCCTAAAACTAAGTTCATCGTGCTGGTCTATATTCAACCAACCCCGTTTGTGATGGGAACACAGTAGAAAAAAGGAAGGGCACACTGTCCACAGTACATGTATGTGCACAGAAATACTGGACAGGGAGTCTGAAATGTCTCCTCAGTGGTCTGACTTTGTAGTTTTTCTCTAGCTAGGAATGTCTTTAGTGGTACAGATGCTGAGCCCCACTTGCCACTAATCCGCTATTGCTGCTGGGGCAAGACTGTAAAACACTACAGGACTTGGGGCAAGTTCTGTTTTTTTTGTTCATTCAGTTTCTGTGTTTTGGTCATTGCTGTGATGCAGAGAGGTTTAGTTTGAGGTCAATGATCTGCAGCCTCCAATCATGCAACTGGTTTCTCATGTGCATTATCACTGTCTAGGTGTTTCATTAATAATTGTCCAGTTGACTAAGAAGCACCAAAGAGGATGCAAAAAATGCTGTGATTTTCTTTGTCATCTCTACCACCAGAAATAATTTTCTGTCTATCCATATGGTTTTTGATAAGTTGAAAGTTTAAGAAAACAGTCCCACAGTGGGATTAGTAATTTCCAATTTGAACTTCAGCCTTGTTGGGTGTGTGAAATACAGAATTACATTTTATCTTAAAGACACTTAACTAGGTAAATTTTAGCCTGATTTACTGACATGTACTTGTCTCAACTGTAGCTTGTGGCAGAGACAACAGGCTGTACTCTATAATCTGACCTTTTTGAAAGGTATAGCAAATAGTCATCTGAGGGAGGAGTGGTTGCTGTCTTAGGGGTAGTCTAGAAAAAATGAGGTTCCTGCCTTCCTGACCCAAACTTGTTCTTTGGTGCGAGTTGGCTGAAATTTACTATTAGCTTTCCTTCACTTTATTTAATTTCAGACTTATCTCCCTATGACAATGAACAACAAGTACCAGAAAGAAAAAGAGCTTTCTTTCTGGCCTAGATAAGTCAAACTGGAACAACGGTGGGAGTGTTGATCTATCTGCTTGAGGGTAGAAACATTCTACAGAGGGTTGTGAACTGCTGGATTGGTGGGCCAAGGCCAGTTGTATGAGTTTCAATGAGGAGAAGTGCCAGGTCATGCACTTGGGTCACACCAACCCCACACAATGCTACAGGCTTGGGGCAGAGCGGCTGGAAAGCTGCTTGGGGGAAAAGGACCTGGGGGTGCTGGTCAACAGCCGGCTGAACATGAGCCAGCAGTGTGGCCAAGGTGGCCAATAGCATCCTGGCTTGTGTCAGAAAGAGTGTGGCCAGCAGGACTAGGGAAGTGATTGTCCCCCTGTACTCAGCGCTGGTGAGGCTGCACCTTGAATCCCGTGTTCAGTTTTGGGCCCCTCACTGCAAGAGGGACACTGAGGTGCTGCAGCGTGTCCAGAGAAGGGCAGTGGAGCTGGGGAAGGATGTGGAGCACAAGTCTTATGAGTAGCAGCTGAGGGAACTGGGGTGGTTTAGCCTGGAGAAAAGGAAGCTCAGGGGAGACCTTATTGCTCTCTACAACTACCTGAAAGGAGGTTGTAGCAAGGTGGGTGTCGGTGTCTTCTCCCAAGTAACAAGTGATAGGACAAGAGGAAATGGCCTCAAGTTGTGCCAGGGGAGGCTTAGGTTGGATGTTAAGAAAAGTTTCTTCACTGAATGGGTTGTCAAGCATTGGAACAGGCTGTCCAGGAAGGTGGTGGAATCGCCATCCCTGGAGGCGTTTAAAAAACGTGTAGATGTGGTGCTTAGGGACATGTTGTAGTGGCGGATTTGGCAGTTCTGGGTGGACTGTTGGACTTGATGATCTTAAAGGTCTTTTCCAACCTAAATTATTCTATGATTCTATTCCATGATTCTGTAAGGATGCAGAAGTCTGAAGTCTCCCCAAAAGAACTGTTTTCTAGAGCACTTTGCAGCTGCACAGGAGCCTAACATGGCAGCTGTTCCACATCTACTCCATGGCAGGTGGGGAAGACACCTCTACAAATAAGGGGTCAGTGTTATTGCAGTCCACTAACTGCTCTCTCATGGCTGCAGAGTTGACTGTTTTATGCCAGTGCAATCAGCATACCCCTCAGCAGCATTGTTGCTTTGACTGAAGTCAAGTCTCAGAAAATGTCCAGAATGATTTCTTGAGAACTCTTCTTCTACCTGCAGCAGGAAGGAGTGTTTTCTTGTTTCAGCATCTGCAGTATGCAGTACCAGATATTAGGCTGAAAGAGCAGTTGTAAAAGTTTGGCTTCTGCTAGAGATGTGCTTTTAACTGGAGTGACCTTTAATACCTTACAGAGCAAGTGGTTATTTAGCTGAACTGGTTCCTCTGAAACCTTACTGTTGGATCATGCTGTTCAAACACAGCTGTGATGGCCAGAGGGCCGTTCACTTCCAAACTGGCATTTGTGTTTGCATGCATATCTTTTTCACTTTGATTGCCAAACCTATTAAAAACGTATCATTTCAAGGCAGAAAAATGCTTTTTCTGGATGAACCTGAAGCTAGGCATTCAGGGGCAAGACTTAGAGCTGAGCTGGTGCAGTCTCCTTCTGGAAGGAGAAAAGTGTAGATAAAATAGTGTGTCTGATCTAATGCTACTACTGTATTCCTCTCACTGATCTTCAGCTGGACTTCTGACTGAATTCTGCAGCAAGCAAACATGCACCTGTCTCTTACATATATACATGCGTGCACATGCATGGTCATTTGTGCATGCTTTCTCTCTCAAAATGATAGCAACTTTAAAAAGTGAACAGGTTTATTGGAAGGATTCTTTTTAGCCCTATTACAGTGTGTTTTAATCAAGCAGAAATTTAGAGATGAGACAATGTCTTTCAACTCCCTGACAAATTCTAAGCTGTTAATGTTCAGTTGAATCCCTTTTATAATGATTTTCTTTCTTTATTTTTGTTTTAATTTATTTTTTGTCTGCTTTAAATCTGTTTCATGTTTTCACACAGGCCTATTTTCGGACAGTAGAACTTGTTCAGGAGCCTATTCCTGGCTCACCAGGTCTGAGTTTCTACTTCAGAATCAATGGTCGACCCATTTTCATTAAGGGCTCGAACTGGATTCCAGCAGATTCTTTCCAGGACAGAGTGACCTATGACACGTAAGCCACATTTGATGTTCTCTAAGAACATGTTTTCCTCCTCCTAATTCTCTGTCTGCTCTCTGTGAAAGGGTGGTATTAGTGGGTGGAAGTCCTTTCAGGGTAGACCACTAAATGTTGTGGGTCGGATTAATTAACATTAATTAATTAAACACCATTAATAGATTTGAGTGATGTTCAAGACATGTGAATGCAATAACAGATGGGAAGGTGGCTGTTTGCTGTACACAGGTTACTGGCCTTTTGGGATGATCCGCAGGCTGTCTGATCCTATTACCTGGCACATGTGCATTGGTACTCAGGGGAAGTGCACTTCAGCCATGCCCTAACCCGTCTCACGCAGGGAGACATAAGTGCATAGTAACCTCTCTCCCTTTCCCCTCCTCTGGTCCAGGCTTCTTGGAGTTCAGTGATGCAGCACCCCAGAGGTACAGGTGGGATGGGGGCCATGCTGTACTTGACTAAGCTTTGCTCTGGGTAGCTGAGGAACCAGGACAACGGAATGCTGCAGTGTGCTGCATTCACATGCAATTTAGAGGCTGCCAGCATGATTAAGGAAAAATTAATGGAGGCCGAATCGAGTAAAATGAGATTCAGAGTCAGTCTTCTCCTCTCACTCTTCTCTTCTTGCTATGCCCTGTGGGACTCAGGAAAAGAATATAGATTTCTGAACGTGTTTGAAACGGGATTTGAATTGAAGTAATTGATATTTAAAGCAAGTAATATCTAAGGAGAAAAGAACAACCTGATTAATAAAATACAGGATTTCTAAATCTGGTCCTGCCAGTACTTCCGTAAAAGCTCTTACTTGCATGTGTCACACTATCTATTTTGTAGGTTTTAACAGGACCATGTAACTTTTTCTGCACAAAAAATTGCTCTTTGAAAGCTCTGTCCAGACATGCAGGCTTAGAAGGTAACAAAATAGTCTGGTTCTGCCAGAGTTGTAAGTCTTAGATTGCCTGATAATGATGAATGTTTGGGAGTTTTTTGGTGGTTTTTTGGGAGTATAACCTTAGAACCTCCTAAGTGATACAGTTTCACAACTTATATAAATCTTCTTTTTGTATTTGACAGATTATGGCTACTCTTGAAGTCTGCAGCAGATGCTAACATGAATGCACTTCGGGTTTGGGGAGGAGGAGTATATGAACAGGATGAATTTTATGATATTTGCGATGAAATAGGAATAATGGTAAAAATAAACACAGAACGCTTACTTAAAAACTGATGAACTTGTGAACGAAATTTTACTCTAAATGAACAAAATTAGGGAATTAATACCTAAATTCTAGCCATCTTTCCAAAGGACATGGTGGAGTACCAACCTGGGAAGTCAGATCAACTGGATTTTTTATTATTATTTTATGTTTGATTTCTTTTTTTATTTGAATGGTTCCTGATTACTGAGGCTGTCTGTTGAAACTGGAAGTGATACTTTGGAGACTTTTTATTAGAACCTCAGCTTGCATTTTCTCTTGTAATGAAGGCTACAACTCTGTTCTTCAGTCATCCCCACTTCCCTTCCTAGCCCAGAATCTCCCCTTCATCTCCCCTTCCTTTTCTCCCTACTGTCTTTCCCCTCCACCTCTTTTACATGTCCCAAAATCAGAGCAACATGTCTGTGGCTTTAACTTTCTGCCTTCTAGCTCTTTTCAGACCAAAACTCTCATCTTTATATACTGTACCTCTTTCCCAGTTCTATGTTTCCTAATCCCTTGGGAAAGAATGAGGGAAGAAATGAACAGCTGAGGGACTGGTACTAGTGATGTCAATGTAGGAAGGTTTTACACTGTAATGATGAGCATGATAGAAGAACTTTTGTGTACTGTAGGTATCAACAGGGACTTGCAGCACTCAGTCAAATAGTTGTGAGCAGATAGTCACGTAGTGCATGGGTTATTTTTTTGTTTCACAAGATCAAATAATATTTTTTCCACAGCACTCAGACTGTGGAGCCCTGTAACTGTGTTTAGGGCTTAGCCCTGCTGAAGAATCTGAGTGCCTGAGCATATGCCCCAGACTGAGAGCAAAGACCTTGCCATCTGACCTCAATGGGGGTTTAAGGCCTGCTGTATTTGAGTTTTGTTCTTTCAGCCACCTCTGAGTTATCAAAACACAGAAGGTGGTAGTCATGCTTTTCTCTGCTGTGGAAATGGGTTTTGTTTATTTTAAAAGTATTTTCTCCTTTATAGGAATAGCTGAAAAGGTTTGGAGTTCTTTTGGTTCAAACTTTTTAAACAAAAATATTTCACTTGGCCTGAAGCCAAGCATGGATGACCTTATCCAAAGGGACATTTTGAACAAGCTATAATTGAGTATAAATGTAGCTGTAAGGGGAACACTTGCTGCGTAAACACTGATAATCCTATATGAGCACCTTTGATTTTATGAGTTTGGGGGCACACGCTAGTAAGTTTTGATGAAATAGTGACTAGATGAGTGAACCCCAAGTTGCACCTGTGTTACTGTTTCTTACAAGTTACTGTTTCTTTTTAATAAGTAGAATGCCAAATGCCAAGAAGTGTGTATGGTCTTATGCTACAGCAGAAAAAGCAGGGAAACAGATATGGTATCTTGCTGCCTTCTGCTATGTGTGCTTGAAAAAAATAAAATGTGACATCTATTTTAGTCCTCTGAATGAGTGCCCTGATTTTCAGGGCTTCTGAGCATGTAACAGTTCTTTCATTTTTGACACTAGGCAACTAAGTAGGCCACTTAGATCTGTGTCTGGACAGTGCTCAATGCAAGATTTAGATCTTATTTAGCAGCCAAAATAGCAAGTAGGTGCGGAAAATCAGATCTTTATTCTGGAGGGGGTAGGTCTGGACATTTTGGTTTTGTTTCTTCTGATCGTCTTGCAAAGGCTTAAAAGTGCATTAGTCAAGCTGTGCTTAAGGAAAAATGGTGATAGGTCACTGAGAGAAATAGCAAGAGAAAGTTTATTTCAGTAGAGAATTTTGACGATACACAGTCACTGATGGATTCTGAGTGATTCTTCAGCAATAGCTTTGCTTTTTTTTTTACAGTGCTAGGAGTGTAACAATTAATGGATCCATTACTTCCCACTGTCCTGTTCCCTTTCTTCAGTCTTCTTAGGGAATATACACTGGAAAGAGTAATGGAAAAGCATGTTCTTGCTGCAAGGAAAATGCAGTTGTACGAGGAGCTGGTCTGGCTTTTCCTACTGCTTAGGTAGTATGGTATTCAGAAAAGCGTAGTCTCCTACAGACTCCATTGGGTTAATGTGCTCCTTCAACAGATCTTTCCGTTAACATTTGAGACAGACTATCAGGAGTCTCAAAATTACAGCAATTTAGAAAACAGAACAGGTAAAGAAAGTTATCTTGCCCATCTCATTAAGCTTCTTCCTTTCTAGTTTTTGTAGTTCTTCTTCAAGGTACAAAGGGAGTTCATTGTTGAATTGAAAGGCTTGCTGTTCTTTAGTGGTACCTACTTGTTCTTTCTTTGAAGAGAAAGATCACTGTGTTGTTAGAGGATCTAGTTTGTTTCTGCCCCCCTTACTGGGTAAAATTTGCCCTTTTTAAGACCAGTTTTCGCATTTGGTATGGAAGCATTTTGTTAACAAGTACACTTGCACATCTGTTAAGTGTGCTTGATACCACATCAACCACATCAGAAGAGTTACTGTTTCTTTTTAATAAGTAATGGGGTTTTAGTGTTACACCTGCAAAGTAGTAAACAGAAAATTGTTCCATTCAGGTGGAGATTGCTCCATCTTCACGTTTGAGCAGTGCATGGGTTCTAATTATTTCACTGAAACTTACTGAACTCCATCTACTGAGTAATATTCCACTCATCAATGAAGGCTGTCAGTATCTGATTCCTAAAAGTGAATATTCTGTAACTCTGATATTGAGGAAAACCACAGTGGAACATGGACAGACTGAACCCCATGGAGTTTGTTACTGTGTTGATGGTACTTTCCAAGAATCACGAATAGAAAATTTCTGTTTAATTCTCTTTGAGATAAATAACTTCTTTTTGAGCAAAAGATTGTGCATCTTAATAACGATGTATTTTTGAAGTATGTAAAATGATTTGCTAACAATTTTTATTATTATTTTATTTCCTTTTCCCTGTAGATTTGGCAGGATTTTATGTTTGCATGCGCGCTATATCCAACTGACAAGAATTATTTAGAATCCATAAGAGCAGAAGTTTCTCATCAGGTATTTTGTCTGTGTGTCAAATCTCTATTTCCCATTATCTATTTTTGATTGACTGACTGTAAAAGTTAGCTTTCCCAAAATGCTTATTTGGAAGTGTTTGTTAGTGTACCTTTACGCAGCAGACACAAAATGTAACCTCAATAAATCATCTTTAACTTACTCGCAGGAGTAGTAAGTCAAGAAGAGGTACAGGCCTTCCTCATGTCCAAACTGCTTTTTTTTCAGGGATGTTTAAGAGCATTCACTGAGAGTGAGGTCTAATGATTGCAATGTACTTTAGCACAGAATTTACCCTTCACATATGGCTGAGTAGATGAGTATGGAGGTGCATGTGTGCATATATGTAAGCATATTAAAAATTTACCCCTCTGTAGGTGTCTATTACAGAAGTTTGAGCCTCGTGGAGAGCTAAGGAAATAGTGAACAGTGCAGATAAAAGCAAGAATTGTAGGCTCAGCGTATGTAATATGCATGTGGACTTGTAATTCCAGTAGTAATAAAATGGGGTTTTTTTTGTTGTTGTTTGTTTTTTTGTTTTAAAATAAAAAGAGAAGCAATTTTGCTTAATTTCTGAATCTGTAAATTGTATTTCAGGTAAGACGTTTAAAATCCCATCCATCGATTATTTTGTGGAGTGGTAACAATGAAAATGAAGCAGCAATCGCAAGCAACTGGTTCTCTATACCTTATGCTGACAAAGAAGTCTATATCAAAGACTATGTGATGCTTTATGTGAAGAACATCCGAGAAATAGTTCTTACTGTAAGTGATCTCAAAATACTGTAGGGGACAGGGCTTGGCAAAATGGTTTAAAGTTTGCAGTTTGAGTGACTTGGGATTACTTTTTTGCTTTTTTGTTTGTTTGTTTGTTAATCCTTTTGGGAAATGAAAAACAGCACGTTATTGAGGAATAGAACTTTCCAGGCTCTTGTAAACAACTCTAAACTCAAGGATTATCCTTAAAGTAGGATAAAACTAAAAAAATTACTTACATCTTTTACACTTTGTGATATGTAAAGGAAGACCTGAAAAGGTAGTGGATCTTGCTTCTTTTTTCCTTCCTATTTTTAATACCTCCACAAATGCCTTAACTTTCAGTGGACAAAAATCAACTTGCCTCTTAATTAATCGATCTAGATGATCAGATATCCTTTATTCTGATTTTGTTGAAGGATACTGTAAGAAGGATTTAAGAATCCTCAGGCCTTTTAACAGCAGTTGAATGAATTCATAGAGATGTTATTTCTTCAGTGTGCTATTCCAGTATTGTGACTTAAGATTTTTGGCCTAAGCAGCCTTTTTACAGCTGAGTTGTTTGTAAAGGTATACTGTGGTGTTTCTGTGATTAGCTACAGGAGTTAGATGGCCAATGCACGTGCAGCAAAGCGAGGTGTTCTAGCTTGATGCTATTTTTTAGTTACAGTTCACGTATGTGGTGTTGCTGTCCAAGACAGACCCCTCTTTTATTTTAAAGCCATAGAATAACTGTTTTGAGTGCCAGAAGGAACCACACAATGAAATAATTTCAGGTCCTGTATAATACAAGCCAGCTGAAGAAATCTGTAACTACTAGCAGTACCGGATTATATAACTTTAAAAGACTTCTAAGTTTCAGCTAAAGACTTCAGGGAATCCAGGATATCCTGTAGTAAATTGTTTCAATTAATTATTAATTACTCATGTAAAAAAAAAGATGAAAAGAAAAAGATGAGGGATCGAGACTGTTTCTTAAAATGAAGCACATAGCTAAGTGCTTTGCTGTATTGGAGCCAGTTGCTGTAACTTGTGACTGGTAACTAACGTGGGCCTCTATCTTACTACAAGTAGGGTGTTAAATTAATTATACCTGCAAAAAGATTCCTTTAGTACTTTGTAGGGTACTGCTAAAAGTTTTAGTATACTAAATCTAACAAGGCTATAAAGGCAGCTCTGAACAATTTGAAATGTAATCCTTCTTATAGTCTCATCTATCTTAACGTGCAGAGCCAGCCAAAATGACAATAACCTGCAATGTTACCATGCAAGCATCAGTAGCAGAATACCTTGGCTTTGTTCAGACTAAATCTAGGTGACTATTTAGTACAAAAGGGGAAAATCATGGCCTTGTTCCTGCAAAAACACTGCAAAAGTAATGATTTTCCATAAAGAAGTCACAGTACTCAAATATTAATGTTCCTTGAGTTTATTTTTCACGAGGCACGCTTCAAATAGCTTTCATTAAGAATTTAGAAGCATATAAAGATAGGAAACCTCTTGATGTGAGGAGAGAATCCCTTAACAGCAGAGCAAGCAATATCATGCCCAGCTGTCCTCCAAGAACATAAATAAGAAGCTAATTAAGCAAGTAAAGATGATGGATGTCAGGACACAAAGGGGAAAGTTTCCTAGGCAGTGACTCATAGATTTGGAAAAGTCATGTTCTCCCTGCCCCACCTCCCCCTTTTCAGAATGTGGTGTATGTATTCAGATGATAAAAGCCGATCACTTTGTGAGGGTGTTGTGGTTTTGTTCTGTTTTGTTTTAAAATCCCAGGAAGATAAGAGTCGTCCTTTTATTGCATCCAGTCCCACCAATGGCTTGGAGTCAGTTAAAGAAGGCTGGATCTCCCAGAATCCTTATGATACCCATTATGGTGACACTCACTTTTATGACTACAGCAATGACTGCTGGAACTGGACAGTGTATCCTAAAACTCGTTTTGCTTCAGAATATGGATTTCAGTCCTGGCCTTCCTTCAGTACAATCGAAAAGGTAAGGCTGGGCTTCCACACCTTAGTGTCCCCTCTGTTCTCATTTAATGAGGGCAGTGAGTGTCCTCTCAACAAACTACAGCATCAAAACTGTAGTTGGGATAATACGTTGTTAGGTGCAGTATGGCACAGGTGGGACAGAGGTGTGTGCTGCTGTGGAGGGAGGGTGTGAGACAGGACTGTTTCCCTCCTCAGTGTTCAATATATTTACCTTGATGTTGCAAGAGGAAAATTGTTACGAGACTATGAGTTTTAGTAGTAATTCTATTTAATATATAGCTTAGTAATGATTACCTAACATCAGCATTTCATTTTGTTGTGTCTAAGGATATGAGTTAGAAGCAGAAGAAACATTACAAATGCTGAATTGTGCCGAATTCTAAAATGTATTGATTTTTATAATTTTTACCAGTTTCTTAAATATTTTTTTCTTTATGCATTGCAAGTAAGAGGATTTGGGTTTGCCTCCTATTACATTTAGATATTGTATATTCTATCTTATTTATCCACTTGGAGCACAGACGTATCATGCTGTTTGTCCATTTGTTCAGAGAGATGAATATTGTGTTGAGACTCATGCATGCAGCTAAAAGGAGTTCAGAATGTTCCTTTCAGTTTGCTGGGCAAAGTATATTATCTGAGACATAATCAGTACGTTCATCCATACTGATAAAAATGAAAATTATTCGGCCTAAAAAGGAACAAATTTAAATAAAGAAGATTTTATAGAGATTGTAATTACAATGAAAGCTTGACAATAATAACTATATGATCTATGCTGCATTGTTGTCCTTAGCTGAAAAAAAATATTTCATGATCATTTGTTTTCAGAGGCAGGGTTTGAAAATGTACACAATATTAGACTTTATAGCCATACTAACTTCTATAACTTTTATACCTGAATGTGTTTGACTAGAGTACATTCTTCCATCTTAATGTAAGATGTTTCTGATTACTAGGAATGCAAGCAAACCTCTGAAGTCCCTTGGCTAAACTGAACCTTACAACAAATAAGTTCAATTCCATTGAACCAAAAGTTTCTCTTCTGGGTTCAGCACTAACGTCCGTTTTCATTTATTTGTACGAGTAGTATAAGCAAAGGGTGTTACTGATTCAAAATCCTTGCATGACTGCCTGTATAGAAATACACTACCAATTTTAAAGATTTTGGATTATGTCAGCAGGCTGTAATGGATATCCTTCCCTGAATATCATGTCAGTCATTAAATGCACATTTTGCCTTTTTATTCTGATCTCTTACTTTTGTGTTTTTTAAAAGGTTTCCTCCGCTGAGGACTGGTCCTATACAAGCAATTTTTCTCTCCATCGACAACACCATGAAAATGGCAATGATCAGATGCTTCAACAGCTTAGGCGTCATTTCAAGCTTCCCCAGAGCACAGATCCCATAAAGAAGTTCAAAGATACGATTTACCTCACTCAGGTAACAGTGATGTCTTCAATATAAGTAGCTGTCAGTACTTGTTCCGTTAGGTACTTCAGTGGTTAAAACTGGGCCTGTTCTATTAGGTAATGTTCAGTTACAGAAAGTTTCTACGCTGAAGCATTGGTGAGTCCAGCTTAATTTGGAAATAGCTTGTGTCTCATTTATTGGAGAGAGACTGCAATTTTCGTCATAGAAAGGCTGGAATACTTCTCAGGGAATTTCCCAGAAAGTGGCTCAATTGCGAGAAACTCTGGCTGTGTGTGCTCCCTGCCCCCGCCTGGGCCCACTCCTGAAGCTGGCTGGGGGTCAGAGATGTGCTCGCCTTCCTTGGTAGGTGGATTATTCCTGGTGCTACCCTGTTACTCCCTCTTCCAGGCTGGGTATGGTTTTGCTCTTCATGTGGCCGCTGTAGGCTTACTGCTTTGATTTTTGCCACAAGGAATACATGAGCTTTTGAAAAAGAATGTTACTACAGAATGCAGTTCTTTATGAATGAGATTATTGGTAGCTTTTATGTTGTTATGAACTCAGACATTGATATTTTAGATAATCTATTTTCTTGGTGTTTTTTTTTTTCAAATCAGTAGGTTATATTTTGCTCTTCATCCACAGTAGTTTACCTCATGCCTGTTTCTTTCTTTGTGATTTTTATGTGACTTTTAAGTGATGTTAAGTAACTTTTTAATGCTATTAGACAAGCTTAAAGTGCTGTTACTTTTTTTATGTTCCAAGAATTTCAGAAACGCTCTTGATGGCAATAATTGCACATTCACTAAGTTTTTAACGTTTGAGAGCTGCTATCAGCAAGTTTTATATAAAACCAAAACAGCTGGAGAACATTAGGCACTGGTGATAAGAGAACAAAGATAGATGCTGTGAAATTGAAAATGGGTAAAACTTGCACAGTGAGGTCCTGACTCAGAAGGCCGTGAGAGTTTCTGCAGTGTTAAGTCTGTCAGGGCTTTATTGACAGGTTAAACAATTCAAGACTACCAAAATAAGAATAGCAAAAAAGACAGGAGAGTAAACTTGGCTTTAATGGCTAACTAGAAGTGTTATCCTTACCTTTTGAGCTGTCCTAAAGAATAACTTTTTTCCTTTATTTTGAGACTTTCTTTTAATACTTCCTCTGCCTAGTAGTATATTTTGTGAAGAAAATGACAGGCTGTTTGGTTTCTGTTGAGAACTTGGCCAGTGAAAAATTCTGAAAAGTGTTCTTTAAAGGCAAGGCGGGGAAGGAGAGAAGAAGTGGGAGTGCAGGTGAAAAAAGGTTGCTCTTTTGGTGCACAATTTTGAGTGTATGCTGGGAATGTGTGTTATAAGTTCAGAGTATAGGGATGTGGACATCATGGTAGTGTATAATGGAGATAGTATAACTTAACGTAATTTTGCAACTCTTGGGCTTTTTATTTACATTAATAAAAAAAATATTTATTTTAAATTTTTCCTTCCCTTGTCTTTCATTTGCTTGTCAAAGACCCTGTTGCCCAGGGATCTTCACTGGATAGATGGCAGAAAGTAGCCCTTCCAGATTTTCTCTAAAGATACTGCTTGTAAAGCTGTTGGGAACTGCTAGGAATAGACCTTCAAGCAGAGGTCTGCTGCACTGTAGGTGTATACCCTTGAAGACTCAAGTTTAAAGTTATGTGCCATTGCTGTGGAGTCTGTGTTGTATGTTAATATATACAAACATGCTTTGAAAGTAAAGTAAAATGCAAAATACAGTACACCAAAATTATTTTTTTTATGTGTTTGTTGGCCAAGGTGATGCAGGCTCAGTGTATGAAGACAGAAACTGAATTCTATCGTTTTAGTCAAAGTGAAATAATCAAGGGAGAAGGACACACGATGGGAGCTCTGTACTGGCAACTTAATGACATTTGGCAGGCACCTTCATGGGCTTCCTTGGGTAAGTTTTGTGACCGTCTGGTAAAAAGCATCAACTGTCTGTCTTGTTTTGTTTTCCTCATCTGGAAGTATCAGAATAAGAAGTATGGCTCTGTTCTCTCGGGGAACTGCAAACTTTGAACATGTTTCTGTCCATCCTTTAGAAATGCTTTCCAGAAAAGTTTTTCAGGATCATTCTAATAGTTCGTGAAAGTGGAAGAGGATAAAGAGTAAAGCAATTCTTTTCCTATGGAAGTGTTGCTGTTTAAGTTCAGATTTAGCAGCCACCAACTCTTACCCTTGTTTTAGCAAGGTTTAATTTAGAGAAGTTAAAATCTTATGTAACTCCCAATTTCTTAAAAATACATTTTTTTGTTTAAGCAGTATTCTCATTTCTCCCAAAGAAATAATATCAATCAAGCCAGACAAGGTTGCCAGTTAGGGAAGTGATGGTTAAGACTGAGGGCACAACCCCCTTGTGAGGTAAACTTTCAGCTACCCTTGTTTTTCTTATGTAGAACTGGATCTTTCTGAAACTGTCTGTGATACATCATCTAGTTTTTTCCAGAGAAATTTTGCATTCTTTTAAATTTAGGAAGATCAATTATTTTAAAATTGGAGACTGCTAAAAAATTCTGTTTCCAAAAGGGTCTGTCCTAGAAATCTCTGATTATATTTATTGTCTCAGCTGTAGAGATGCATGTATGTACCCAGCCACCCTGAGTGAGAATGGACAGGGAGGGAGCTAGTGGGATAGGAGGGTGAGAAGGAACACCTGTGTATAATTATACTTTCCATAATCTCAGCAAGTCTGGTTGATTTTGCTCCTCCTGCCCCTCGTGGTAAAATGATCAAAACCTCTCGCTTCAGCAGGCAGTAGTGTGCTGTCAAAAAAAGTACAGAACTGTGATCCTGTTCTGAGCAGGATGGGATTTAGTATGTCAGGGCTAGGCATCTAGATTTCTTCTGTAGTCAGTTAAGGGATAGATGGTTATCTCCAGAGTGTGATTCATCATGTCCTTAGCTGCCTAATAAGTGGGATGAATTATCTTCTCCATGCTGAACTTGATTTTCATGGAAGTTCCTATGATAGCTCTTGCCCAGCATAGCTTCTGAGAAGCTCTTTATAGAAGATGACTAGCTGAGATTTGGTGTCTAACAGTGTCAGGTGAGGTGAATCACTCTTTGTGACTAAATTATTCTGCTAATATGCTATTTATGCACATGATACCTTCTTACATATTTATCTTTTTTTCCTTTTAGAACACAAAAATGGAGTAGTCAGAAATACAAAGAGATAGGTCACTTAGGCAGCAAGAAATAGGGGAGGAATGTGTGGTATGAGGGATGTGGCTGTGTTTCATGTTCTGAAAATTTTGTTTAGAAGTAATTTTGAAATGGAGAAGCTGTTCTGTGGCAGCTCTATAGAACTTGGGTAGATTGTCTTTCAATTTTAGTTATTTCTCACATATTGTGTTTTTGAAAATCCTTATTTAAAAATATCCTGTGTGAAGATATACGAGTGAACTAGAAAATGCTAAGTGTTAGTGTGAAGTTCTCAATCTGTCCTTAGAACAAAATGCCTTTTGGCCTTGCTTTAAAAAAATATTAACCCTCCCCCATCCTCCCCTTCTTTCTCAGGGAGATATTTTTCCCTCTCCCTTTTTATTTTTGTTATTTTTTCTTTTTTTCCCTATTATTCATCCAAGCGAAGTAACTGCAATCAGCAAAGGAAAACAAACCAGTAGAAGAAACAGGCTATTTTATTTAAATGTTAAGGCAACCGTCCAACTATAATGGCCATCTCTCTGGACTTTCTAGACTTGTATTAGAAAATAGAATATCCCAATGTTCATTTTTATGTTTCTAGCAATGGCTGATGCTCTTAGGCTTTAAGTGCCTCAAGAGAAAAAGATGCTTGGAAAAATGTCTCTTTGTAAAGACAAGTGTATTGATAGATGAAGTGATCATGGAGACCATAAATGTATTTTTAAGTACAGAGCTGACGTCATTGTAGAAAATACATCAAATACCTGAATTATTCATATGTTGTTGAAGTTAGTTTACAGAACAGAAACTCAGCAGAGATACAGCTGTCCCTTTGTTTTGTTCTGTTCCCTCAGTGGAATGAGGAAAGGTTTAATATTCATTTAATTAGGCAGTGTGGTAGAAGGATTTTTGAAATGCTAATGGAAGAAATTATGCAAAACTTCAGAGAAATTAGTTTTATTTGCACTTCAAAACCACGTTTCTGCATCTTGTTAGATGGCACAGTAGTATCACCAGTGAGTACTTCTTATTTAACTGTGTTGTTTCACAGCTCGCCATGGAGGGGCTTACCTAATTTCCCATACACAGCAAAGTGTTTCCTCATGTAGTGTGGAGGGGAGAAGGTAGCAAATGTTTCTCCTTTCAATTTACCTTTGAGGTGTTTGCTTGGGATTGAATGAAAACACAGCACAGTACTCCCATCATAGTACTTTTGCCTTCAGTTCATAACTAAACAGCTTTTACCACAACTGGGGTTTGATTGTTAGTGCCTGGTTGAGCCGGTCGTGCCATGATGAATGCTTTAGCATCTATGCAGTGTGTTTTGGTGAACAGCACTGTGATAGACATGGCAGTTTAACTCCCTCCCACACAGGTGTCACCTTGAGGTGCTCAACTTGGTTGTCATGAGATTCCCTTGAACAGATAACTGGCTTTCATTGCAGGTTCAATATTTAGAGCCCCTGGTGAGCTGAAACTACAGGCTATTATGGAGAAAAACAGATCTGAATTCCTGAGACTGAGGTGTGGAAAGAACTAGCAGCATGTTTCTCAGGTTGCATTTAATGGTGTGAAGTGATTAATTTAAAATCCATTACAGGGAGAGATGTTTGTTCTCACTCCTGCTATCAGTTTAGAAGGCTTCAGGGAAGAGTCAGAAGAAAGGGTACTGGGATCTCCTTACAAACCTGATTTTAGATTCCTGTTCTGAAGCTTGATACTGCAGAGAGTGCAGACCCCGTGTTATTATCAGGAAACAACTGGGGAACTTGGATTTCTTTAAGAATTCATTTAAATGTGGGGGGAGGAGGAGAGAGCCACCTCAGGGCTGTTTTAAATAACTTTTGACTTGCCTTTGGGCATGCATGTCTGTAACATGAAAATTTAAGCCCAGAGATTTCTCACATACCTACCTGGTCGACAGATTTCTTACGTCCATTTTTGGGGCAGGGGGAGTATTTTATATGCAGCTTGCCTATTTTTAAATAAAGAAATGTGACTCTTTAGGAAATCAAGACAACAGATGAGCTGAAGAATGTGGCTTTTTTTTTTTCAATGAATTTCAGTTTTCTGTGCTGTTTGAAGTTACTTTGACAATTGTATTACTAAGGTTCTGTTCCTGGAAAAGTTATCTTTGGAAGACCCTTCCTGTGTGAAACTGCTCCAGCAGTTGAGCTTTGGTTCTTCAAAGTGGCTCTAGGTTTTTAGGGAAATGAAATATCAACCTTAAAAAGCTGATCTGAGATAAGCAGACTAGTAATGTTTTCAGACATCCCAAAACAATAGGTGTAGTAGTTGAACCCTAGAATGAACTTTGAAATGGTACAAACTTCTAAGTGTGTGGCTTGTTTGCTTTTGTTTGTTGGTTGAGTTTTTTTTGTTTGTGTTTCCCTGCGGAAGTCTAATGCCAAGTTTAGTCTGAGTTGTTTTCTCCACTGTACGGGTTTCTTGGGGATCTCTGTATCTGCTGTCTAGGTAGCAAACCTCTCTTTCCTTCTAGTGACCACTGCAATGTGGTTACATAATCCAGTTGAAAATCAAGGCACAGGAGAAACTGAGAGTAGGACACATTTGGAGAAAAATGGGATTTTTTATTATGCCAAGTAACAGAAACTGCTCTACAACAATTGCATTATTCATTTTTGTATTGAAGACAGTTGAAGCCTAGATTTTCATCATGTAAATTAAGCTGTGGCAAAAATTTAATACATCAGCAGGCATTGAAACCTCAGCCCATGCTGGATGAGCTTGTCTGAGCTTGTGGTGGGCTCTGTCGGGGTCCTGCAGTGAGCAGCATCTATTGCCCTGGCAATTGAGTTCCCTGGGAGTCTTGTTGTGGCAGTCCTGAGGGCTTCAGAGAGCTCAACCCCTCCCAAGGCCTAGGTTAGGCTTAGTGCCCATGTCTCGTACAAGGCCCATTGCTTGTATTTTTTAGATCAGATGCTGCCCCACAGTTTACTCTTCTTTCAGATAATCCATCGCCAATCCAAATCTCTCATCTTCTCAAGTGTCATGATGCTAAAAAGTAATTTGTTAGCACTTTCTGTTTTGGGTGGGATTGTCCTTTAGACCACCAACATTTTCTGCCAGGAGTTGTCCTTGGAATGCAAGAACATGGCTTTGTTCATATCTTTAGGTGATCAGGCCCAGCCAGCACGGGTTTATGAAAGGCAGGTCCTGCTTGACTAACCTGATCTCCTTCTATGACAAGGTGACCTGCTCAGTAGGTGAGGGAAAGCCTGTGGATGTTGTCTACCTGGGCCTTAGTAAAGCCTTGGACACCATTTCCCCCAGCATTCTCCTGGAGAAACTGGCTGCTCTTGGCTTGGACAGGGGTACTTTACGCTGGGTAAAAAACTGGCTGGATGGCTGGGCCCAAAGAGTGGTGGTGAATGGAGTTACACCCAGCTGTTGGCCGATCACAACTGGTGTTCCCCAGGGCTCAGTACTGGGGCCAGTCCTGCTGAATATCTTTATCAATGATCTGGATGAGGACATGGAGGGCACCCTCAGTAAGTTTGCAGATGACACCAAGCTGGGCAGGAGTGTTGATCTGCTTGAGGGTAGGAAGGCTTTACAGGGGGATCTGGACTGCTGGATCGATGGGCTGAAGCCAACTGGTTCAACAAGAAGTTCCAGGTCATGCACTTGGGTCACACCAACCCCACACAAGGCTACAGGCTTGGGGCAGAGCGGCTGGAAAGCTGCCTGGGGGAAAAGGACCCCGGGGGTGCTGGCTGACAGCCGGCTGAACATGAGCCAGCAGTGTGCCCAGGTGGCCAAGTTGGCCAACAGCATCCTGGCTTGTGTCAGTGTGGCCAGCAGGGCAAGGGAAGTGATTGTCCCCCTGTACTCAGCACTGGTGAGGCCACACCTCGAATCCTGTGTTCAGTTTTGGGCCCCTCACTGCAAGAGGGACACTGAGGTGCTGCAGCGTGTCCAGAGAAGGGCAACGGAGCTGGTGCAGGGTCTGGAGCACAAGTCTTATGAGGAGCAGCTGAGGGAACTGGGGTGGTTTAGCCTGGAGAAAAGGAGGCTCAGGGGAGACCTTATTGCTCTCTACAACTACCTGAAAGGAGGTTGTAGCAAGGTGGGTGTCGGTGTCTTCTCCCAAGTAACAAGTGATAGGACAAGAGGAAATGGCCTCAAGTTGTGCCAGGGGAGGCTTAGGTTGGATGTTAAGAAAAGTTTCTTCACTGAATGGGTTGTCAAGCATTGGGACAGGCTGCCCAGGGAAGTGTTTGGGTCACCATCCCTTGAGGTATTTGAAAACTGTGTAGGTGTGGCATTTAGGGACATGATTTAGTGGTGGACTAGGCAGTGCTAGGTTAAAGGTTGGACTTTATGATCTCAAAGGTCTTTTCCAGCCTAAAGGACTCTATGATTCTATATACTGAACAGCGCCAATATACTGTGAATGTTCATCAGTTTATTAACAGCCTGTCTGCTTTGAAGCAGATGCAGCAGCCTCTACTGAAGTTTTCTTTCACACTTCATCTCTTTGGTTTGCTTCAGTGCTATTAACTGAAGTGCTGGTGGTGTTTGGTTGATAACAGCCTGATCTCATAGCACAGTTGAACGTTGTATGGGTTTTCCAGGCAGATAGATTTTCTTTGTTCCCAAGCTGGCTCGTTGTGAGCTTGCTGAAAACAAGGTGATGTGCAAGGGGCTACGCTGGAGCTAAGACATTTTGCTCTCCACAATGTTCATTCATGTCTATGTGGAGTGCAGGCAGAGCATGTTCAGGTCTGCCTGCGAAAGCCACAGACACACCCTTTAAAGACTACATTACTCTGCATGAAGTCCTTAATTATGAGATGCTTGAAAGTGCTAAGAGCTTCGTATAAGCACCATAACACAGAGAGGTAATTACTTATAACAAATCATATTGCTGGAAATGTTTTTCAGCATCCCCGGACTTTAAACCTGTTGTATAAAACAGAACCAGAAACAAGAATGAAACCAGTTGACTTGCTACTTCTTTTGGGGGGCATTTCAATGACTAGGTAATGGTTGAGCAAGGGCAGAGTTAAAATGCTGACAGTGGGTCCTAGATGGAAAGTTAATAGAGAAAGAAATGGAAGCAGTTTCTCTTTCAAAATGGTTGTGTGGCAGTGTTGCATCTGGCAAAATTGCTTTTTTGGAGAGGACACAACATTTGATGGCTTTTCCAGTTTGTTAATGGCAGGCTTTCAAAGTGGTAAAAGTAATGAAGTACAGCTTTCCATTAAAGAGGCAAAGTGGACTGATTGGCATACGTCTGCGTTGTGTGTACTAACTCCCACAAAGTAAGCGTTGTCTCTAGATCTTGGGAAATTCATTTTGCCTAACTCAGAGTTCTCTTCAGTTTGAGAACTTGGGTTTTTTGTCTTTGTTGCTCTTTGATGTTCTTCTAAGGAAGAACTGAATGAGGACTGAAAAAGAGGAGGAGAGTGCTGAAAGTCAGACTCTGTTGTCTCTTTACAGTGGTGGTAGTTTGTGGCAATGCCACCAATGCCAGTGTGTTTGTCTGGATTCCCAACAACATAGAAGCTCCAGCTTTTGCTTAATGTGTGGTACATTATGTCAGTTTTGTTAATGTCACTTGTTTTTAAGGCTTTCTTTAACTGAGTAACAGCATAGCAATGATAGGACCAACACTTACAAAATGTGACTTTTTGGTAAAGCTCAAAGAAAAGCTTGAAAGAGCATCAAATCCCTTCCAGAGCAGAGCTTTGCCTGGAAGAAAACAAGTCTCTTAACTTCAGTCGTTATCTGCACCTGATAGAGGAGAAAAAGGGTGGAGGGGGATATTGTGTTGCTATAGCAGGACCAGAGAGCGCAGGAAGTGATTGTGTGCCAAGGCAATCTTGGATTCAATCTGAATTTTTCTTCATTCTTACCCTTTTCAGAGTATGGTGGTAAGTGGAAACTGCTCCATTATTTTGCCCAGAACTTCTTTGCACCACTGCTGCCTGTGGCCTATGAAGACAAAGGTGTGTTGTACATTTATGGTGTCTCAGATCTTCATGTGGACCACAAGCTGAGTTTGAGGGTAAGTGATGCCTCTCTCGCCAGTTTTATGTCCCTCCCACAAAAATGGGAGAAGCTAAAATGAGCACATCTTTGTTAGACAAACTTCAGTAAGTCCATGATCAAACACAATGAGGTACAATTCTTGTCTTTAATCTTCTTAGGCGCAACACCATCCTTTATTATAGTAGTGTATACTGCTTCACAGAACAGGGAATGAATTGCTTTGCTTTTAGCTTGTAGGTGTAGGTCTGAAATCCAGTATTCTGTTTAAATCTTAAAGGAATTGATGGTTAAACAGAACAGTGTGAAAATGGTACCTCACTACTTAACAAAACTGTTCCCTTGGTGTTAGACTATATGAACTGACTAAGTGGGGGGAAAAAAGGATTGCAACCAGTGCTTATCAGTACTCAAACTACACTGCTCTGGGAGAAGAACTAGATTATTTTTTGAAATATCAACAGAATATCTAGGTGTACTTGAATTGCAAGGTCACCTATGCAGTGTCACCATTTCACAACTGATGCTTTAAGTGTTTTCTGGTAATGCTATAGAAACTGATAGGATTTCTTAGGTGGTGTTTGGGCTGCAGAGTTGTCCTGTACAACACAGTCTTGCTTTTCAGTTTGTTACATTTTGTTGCTGTTAAGTAACCAGATCCCATATGAATTTAGGGGCTATTTTTCACTATGAGATACAGTTCCTGACATAAAGAGCATCCCATGTGAAAAGGCTGGGAGGGCTGGAAAAATAGACCTAGAGACCTGGAATGACTCACTAGTCATTTCAGAACTAGTAGTATGGTATGTCAGTTCCTAATTCACTGCTCTCTGGGGGGCTGCCATGAATTTTCAGATTTATCAGGTGACATATATAGTAATATAGAAATTATAGAAAATACTATAGATCCTATTATAGGATCTATTATATATTATTATAGAAAATAATATAGATTTATAGATAATATAGTAATATAGAATTATAGACAATGGTTGCAGTTTCTGGATAGTCAGTTCTTACAGTAGGACTGCACTTAATGATTTTTTTTTTCTGGTCTGAGATACTGTAAAAGGTTTGAATCAGTTTTTCTGATAGTGTCAGAGAAGCATTGGCACTAGGGTAGTTCCGATGAGTGCTGTATTTCGCACTTCAAGAAAATTTGAAACTTTTGAAAGGAGTTAAAATCTGTTTTTGACTGCAGACCCCTGTTAAGTTCAAAAATAGCCTAAAATTTATGAAGAGATAGAATGCTGTAGTTCTCATTAAGTGCCTATCTTCCAAATTATGCTTTTTTCTTTTTTTTTCTTTTAACATAAGGGTGCATCCATGGTATGCATGCATGATCTCTGGGAATGCATTTTACTATATTAATTATAACTTCCATAATCCCTTTTAAGATGACGCAGCTTGTTTCTGTTTAGTGGTGATTGTTAGAATCTAGGAGAAGCTCTAGATGATCCCGTTGGGTTACATCAGGTAACACTGAGCAATCTCAAGAAAATCCTTTGTTTGACTCTTTTTTAATCAGGGAGAGGAGGAAAACGAGTCAACAAATTAGTCACTTACTAATTCCATTTCTCAGTACTCCCTTGAAAGGAATTGGCAACCCCCTTCTCTGAAGAACCCTGGAGAAAACAAAAAGCTTTCCGAATCAAGATCAGCAACAGATTCAGACTGTTTGAAATTGACTTATTGTTCTGTCTATATAATTACCTAATTATTATGCCATATCCACTGTTTCGATCTTTGTGGAGTTTCTTGCTAGGTGGAAATCAGGTGGTAGTGTCAGGAGAACACCTCTTGCAATGAGCAATCTGAAATATAGGATACTGGATTGTTTTCATGGATGTGACTTCTAAGCTTTGTGCTCTCTCAATATGCTCGATAGGTCATTGTGCACACCTGGAGTTCTTTGGAGTCAGTATGCACCATTGCAAAAGACAGTGTGACTGTTAAAGCACAGAGTGCTGTCCCCATCTACAAGGAGTCCATAAATGACTTACTGGAAAGATGCAGAAATTGTACAAGGAAAAGCTGCGTTATTACTTTCTGTCTTGTTGGAGAAGGTGGGCTCCAGAGTCCTACGAACCATCACTTCCTTTCATCGCTAAAGGATGCTGTAGGATTAGAAAAGACCCAGCTTAGTGTAAGCATCAGTCATGCTAAATTACTATATTTGGTTTTGCTATTCTTGCTGTTTTGTGGTGTTTGCCTGCTATGCAGTGTCTGACTCTACTGAACGTTCTTTCTCCTTATCTGTTGCAATTCTAGCTTCCATGTTGCGTTTAAAATCAGATTTTTTTTCCTGTGTCACTACATGCATATCTAAGAAAGAGTCATGGTTTGGGTTTGATTTTGTTTTGTTGGTTGTGGGGTTTTTTTGTTGTTTTTGTTTTTAATAATGAAGTCTCCATTTCATTGGTTTTGACTGTCTCTCCCCTGACTGCTGCAGCATTACTTATTTCATTCTTTTTGTCCCTAGATAGCAAGTATCATCATGGCAAATGTTTTGGCTTGCAGACAGTGCTATATGTCAGTACTAGGGGGTGCTAGTTGAGTGTGGAGTGCATTACTGGCAGCAGTATTTCCTCTTGAAGCATTCAGACTCTCAGATCAGTGTACAATTGCTAATGTGCAATATTGCATGCTCCTTTCCTCCTTCTGCAAATCCCTGCCCTCCAGCTAAGGGTTCTGATTTGCATAATAGTGATTATTTCTTAATATCTGGCAAGCACGTCAGTCTTCTGAACAGGCACAGAAAGCATCAGTGTTGTGTAATGCTGTCATTTAGTCCATTTGCTGCTTTTCCCTAGATTTCTTCTGCTACTAGCGAGCGTGCTCTATATATAGACAGCAGGCATGCCCGGGGTGTGTGTGTGTACACATACATTCTGTTAAGCCTCACTTCTTAGCATGTAAATCTTATTGCAGAATTCGTAATCAGCAGATTGGCAGGATGGGGACCTGTGCATTCTCACATTAGGCTTCCAAACTGCAGCTTTTCTCTTGAGAGCTAAACTAAACAAGGGGGGAATAGAGCTCTTTAATCTTTTTGAGTCTGGACCAGCATAATTGCTTTACAGAAAGAAAATGGGCCAGATTTTCCCCTCTTATCTCTTTCACAGCAGCATGGCCTGCCTCCTGAGTAAACAAAGGAAAGAAAGAGGTCTGGTTTTATTCTTTTTCAGTTGGTGGCACAATCTGAAGCCTGAGTCATGCTGGGTTTTTTTGTGGATGACATCATCAATAATAAAAATTCTGCAACTGGAGCATCATTGGGAAATTTCACTCCTTTTTCCCATGGCCATGTCTCCACAGTACTAACTAATAAGAGCAGCTAGCAAGGAAAATTGCAAAATCGTTATTTTAAGGAAGTATGTAGCTGTGATTTAAAAAATTATTGTGTTTTTTGAGAAGCTGGTACTTCTATATATAGTTACTAATAAACTAACCAGACTTTCAAATACATTGCTAATCCAAGCACTAGTCATCATAGCATTGCTTTTAAAACACATGAAAACTTCAGTGTTTCTTCAGAAAACACAAAATGTAAAGGGGATGTGCTTTTTCTTAAAAATGAATAATGCTGTTTGTCTTGTAAGGAGGACATAGTTTCTACACTTAACAGAATTTATCTGCATTTTTATATATAGTTAATTGATACTTGAAAATGATGTAGCATAATATTTCATGATGGTGAATGGCAAGTGCTGCATCAAAATGTGTCCTGGTTGTGCTTTTAAGCCTCTCTGAGATTAACTACTGATAGAACTTAATATAAAATATTCTACCTTGTCCTGACACGTCACAATAAAGCTGCCTTCTAAATGTAGTGTAAGGTTCACTGCCATGTTCCATTACGATGAGGTGACCTGTGTTACTGTGATTTTTACATCTTTTGCTTCTGTGTATTTCTGTTATGATGTGATTGGAAAGGCCAGCTACTTTAGTAGCTGTGAATTTGTACGTTGAGTGAAGTGTGCAGATGAAAGGACAAATCTCTTTCACTGCAGTAAGTATAGGATACCAGTACTATGTACAAGTCAGATTACCATTTATTGGGTTATTTTCGTAGGATAAGAGTGATCACATTTCATGGCATTTTTCCACAATCTGTAGTATTCAGTAGGAGGGCTATAATAATATTTGCAGATTTTGTATGATTGTTACATATGAATCCTGTTGCCTTGACCTTTTGTTCTAGAAGAGATTTCCAGAAGAAAAGAATAATTTTGATCGAACGTGGTTGTTCAGTCTGTTTTACTGACATGCAAGTCTTTCCCAGTTTGGGCATAACTGGGTTCTTCTTTAACACATATATTTTCTCTTATTTATTTATTTATTTATCTCTCTTCCAGGCCTCTGTATCCCAACGAGATGACATTTATATATTTGTTCTTCAGACCACTGCAATTGCTCCTTTTGTTTCCCTGGATGTAGGGAGTATAAAAGGCAGATTTAGTGATAATGGCTTCCTCATGACTGAAAAGAAGAAAGTGGTTGTGTTTTATCCTTGGGAACCTACCAGTGTTGAAGAACTAGAAAAGTCACTAACCTTGACCTCTCTGGTGGACGTTGTCTGAGGATACTTCATTTCCTTCTAGACAAGGAGTGAAACGGGAAGAGGAAAAAAATTAGAAGAATTTTACTACAGCTGAAGTGATGTAAAATTTGAGCTGACTGGACCACATATTGTCTGTTCCTGTCATGTGTGAATTTTAACTGCTGATTCAATGTAAAGATACCAACAGCAAAGCTTGCATATAATATATGTGGTGTATTGAAAATGAGGCTTTCTCAGCTAACAGGAAAAATATATCCCATGTATAAAATGGGAAGAGTCAGTCAGTGTAAGAGAGCTAGTCTGAGTTCTCCAATTCACGTGAGATTGGAGCTCTGAATCCAACTTAAGAGGCAACACAAATATGTGTATCCAGACTATGGCTGTAAAAATCGGTATTTTTTCCAGATTCACTATGCCGTCAGTGGAAATTCATCTTACGGTAACAGCAAGGTATGCTGGGGGCAAGGGGGAAGGGCAGAGAGTGAAGCTGGGACCACCTCCACAGATAAGCCCCAACTTGGAGTTGTTTGATCTAGCTGCACCCAAATTGGGCACGCACTAATCTCCTACCCTTTCAGATCTGTGGCTGTCACTCTGTCAGGTGTCCTGCCTGCCTCCTGCAAGGTAGGCTTCCAAATAGACATGAAACCTGCGCTGTCTACTCAGACATCAGGCGGATCTGTTCCCCCTTCCGAAAGGGGAATTGAGTACGAGATTTTCTTCTCTCTTTTCATGCAACATAAGCAATAACCTCTGCATCTAGCTTTGACTATTCCCAGGTTCAGTCACAAACCTTTCGCTGCTGCGTGGGATCCTGTATCATGTGGCATACTATGAGATATGCCTGGCTGTGGGAAAAGGAATGAGGGAAAGAGTTGACCAAAGGTGCAAAGAAGAAAGAGGCAGCACAGAGAAGAAAAAGTCATGTGAGAGGACCACAGAATTACAACTGACTGCTTTTTCTGTAGTAGATACAGAACAGGAGCTGCTGTTCTCAGACATCGCTGCACAGCCATTCTGTTCCCTCCTGGCATTCCTCATGAGTGGCCCTGTGCTCCATGCTGACCCTCCTCTCTTCCCAGCAAAGGAGAAACTCAACATCTTAACTTTTGCATAATTGTGTGTGGGTTCCCTGTAGAAGACTGTGTTGACTCATGATATAGTGGTGGCACACTGGACTCCTTAGTCTGTACAAAGGAATAGTGCTTCACCTTCTATTCTGTTTCTGAGTAATTTGTTTTTAAAATGTTTGTTTCCCATAGAAATGTCTCATTTTGGCATTTGAGACAAAGAAAATAAGCTTTTTTCAGCATGGGGGGCTGCGGTATCCTGTGGAGCTGAAAGCCTGAGTGTTTGGCTGTTGGGAAATCCAGGCCACCGAGCCATGCTGTGGGCAGGTCATTAAACATTGGGCTTGTCGGTCAGATGTGGTTTGAAATGCGGATGGAATCTTGCTGGCGTTCCACAAGGCTCCTCTCACAGTCCAAGCAAGTATTAATTTTCTTGCAAAGCACCTAGCAGTATCAGCACTTTGGAATAGAAAGTGTTTGAACAAGCTCTATGGGTGATGTCCATCTTCATCATAAAAGTGCGAAGTGGGTGATGCTGGCTGGTGGTGCAGCTGGAGCGTGTGTGTGGCGAGCAGCTGTGTGCTCAATTGGTCAGTTAGAGAACCTGGAACTGGGAGTTGTTTTCTTGCAGTGATCATAAATTTAATGGGCAAAGAGACGAGCCTATTGACTGATTGCTCAGTGATTTCTCGTGCTTTTTTGAATTGGGTGTTAACCAAAACTGACATACTCCTGAGTAAGAGGAAAAACTTAAAGATGAAAAGGAAATGATAAATGGAAAATGCTTACAAATACATTATTAGGTCACCAAAACAACTAACTGCAGTTGCATAGGAGGGCTTTTCTGATTCAAAACTTGTCCTAGTTGAAAGAAAACATGAAAGCAAAAGATGTATTTGTATGTGCCAATATTTATAGGTTATGCAAAATAAATAGGGAAAATTACAGTCATGAATAGAGCTTGACAGAAAATGCAGACATCAATAAAGGAATTTAAAAGTTATCCAAGAGGCATCCTGGGCTGACAATACAAGAAAAATCCTTCAGTTTTTTCAGTGTCCTGGAATCAAAGTAGCAGTAGCCAGTATAAGGTAAGGGTGAAAAAATGGGGAGAAAATATGGAACAAGTAATGATTAATAAATATTGCTGCAGTGTATTAGGAAAAGGGCAGGCTGGTTGATGTTTTTCTCTTACATCGATGTAGAAAAATCTCTTCCAGCAACATCTAGCTAGAATTACAAAATGACACTTAATAGTGTTAAATAAATAAAACTTTTACAGAATTATTTGTTACAATCAAGAGGACTATCTGAAGGTCAGTGGTATTTGTGTAGTGCATCCCAGAATATGAATGAAGTTTCAGAGGTGTAGAAAAGAGCTTTTGGATTGCTAGAAGCTATAAACCATGAATTTCGATGTGTGACCTTGTTTAGCCTGTCACAAGCAAAATCATGAAAGAAATCACGTGGTACATGATCAGTAATTGAAGTGGCTATGCAACTAATGCCTGTTAGCACTGATACGCAGAAGAGCATTGCTTTCTACAGTTATCTGATTGGCATAAAAAGGTTCAGACAATTTTTTAATTGTCTGTTATTTTTGAAGCTCAAAAGCTCCCTAAAGAGTGGGTCCATTCTTTCTCACTGGAAAGCTTTAATTCAGCACTAGGCGCTGTTACGAAAGATGAGCAACTGCTTAAGCCAAATACTTGAGTTCAAAATAGAATTTAATGGAGGAGGTTCACTTCTATTGTTTTAATATCCTTAATAATTTCTTTTGGTTTCCTGGTGGTGTAGTAGGTACGTATTTATAGATGCTGGTTTCTTTTCTCCCTCGTGCAGCAGTGGTTGTAACATGTACTTTGGTTAACCATTTCCCCTTGGTACTTCTGCCACTGCATGCTGTGCTACACTTGGTTACGTCGTTCATTCTTTGTGTCAGATCAGGTCAAAGGTAGGAATGCAAGGGTGAAGGGATTGTCACAGTATCTATCACTCCTATCAACACATCCATCTGGAGCCATCTGTTGCATTGCCAGTTGTATCTGACTAGGGATCAGCAGCAGGAGCGTTAGGGGAAGCATTTGGTAAGTGTTGTGGTGCTTGTCCTCAGTGTCATATTATTGGTGGCAACAGTAGAGGGGAACCGGCCTCATCAGTATTCTTTAAGGGTGCAGCATTTCCGTGTTTTGTTCAAGGGATCACTGGGTTTGCTTGTGCTGGTGGCCTTTGCTTCTGGGCTCCCTCTGGGCTATTCTCCACAAATGGCAGAAGCAGCAGAGTTCCCCTTAGCAGGAGCCAACGACAAATGCCTTTCCAGAGCAGAATCTGAGAGCGGGTTTTGGAAGAACGATGTATGGCATTGGCTAATTTATTGTCCTAAAACTGGTCTATGGCAGGGATTTGGCTCTGAACCCAGTCGGGACTTGCAGAGACCATTCTGAGCTTTAGAGGGCACTTCTTTGCTACTTTCTGCTGCACAACGAAGACTTATTTTGCTCCAGTTTACTGGAACACTTCCTTGGAAGCTTTTCCAAGTTCTACTACATCTTTTCCAGGAAAGAAGCATGTGTATGTATCTAGAGTTCCTCTCTAAGTAAGTGCCTTTCCCAGTCTTTATTGTTAACCTGTTGTTTGCATATCTTGGGGCCTGGACAATTTTTCTGCCTTGGAGGCATGTCTTTCTTCGGTACTTTTACTTCTGTTAGTTTTGGTTTTGGAGATGGGTAGCAGAGACCACTTTACTAACCTGTAGCAGTGTCAGGTGCAGAGGAACAGGCCAGGGAGTTTTTTAGTCTCAGTGAAGGGCAGTTCAGTGTTGTAGCTTACAGGCCAGCCTTTACAGCTGTCAGAATTGCAGTTTTCTTACCCTCTGAAGGGTAAGTTGAGTCATCCAGGAGCTTGTGGTTTGAATGTTTAAGGACATGTTCCAGTCAAAGTATTGGGTTTACATAACTCTGCTTTCCAGTCAGACGTTAAAAGACAGCAAAATGATAGCCCCAGTTTAGTTTAATTAGGGTGGAAAACCAAAAGAACTTAAGTGAAATATACAGAACCTTATATACAGTGTCCCTGCCAGCAGTGAGGAAAGGCCATCTAAGTGTAGGAAGTGGAGTTAGTAAAGACCTGTAAATGTCCGTTTCGATTATTACTGTGCGTTGTAACAAAAACAGAGTTGTCTTTGGTCTAGGCCACTACAGTGAAGGAAACATGCTGCAGCGTGGAGGGGAACACCACGCTGAAGACTAGTCAGGAGAGAGGTGGAGAGTGTGGTTGCTTGCCAGGACCTGTTCTTGGGGGTCTGCTTTTGGAAGTTGATGTTGAGATTTCTTGGTGGGCTTTGAGTGCAAAGTGGTTCGGGATTGCTCTTTCTTTGCATAGCCTTTTTACTTTGTGGCTGGCTGAGGACCTGGTTGACTCTGTCAAGGGGAATAGCTGTGGCTGAAGGGACATTACCCTTGAGTATTAGAACCAGTGGCCTGTGGATCGATCCAGGCCCTACGGCCCAGTGGGGAGCTGGTAACCCAGAACAGGAGCTCTAAATAAGAATGAAAGTGGTCTGTCAAGCTGGTGGCCTGGTGGGGAATCATGCTGTTGTCAGATGCAGGAGCTGAAAGTTTCAATCCTTTTTTGTGGTGGTGAAATACCAAAACCTTAAATGCTGGCCTCCGATACCTCTTTGCAAATGTTTTGATGGCCAGGCTTTTGCCAGCATTGCAGCTTCTCTCTCTTTGAGTGGTGCAGCAGTCCTCCTTTGCCTTTGTAAATAAGCTAGATAGTAGTACTCTGGCATGCTGGTCCTGTGATTCTGTCTTACCAACCAGCATGTGCTATACCAGGACTGAAGCTTCAGCTCACTTCCCGAAAAACTGTGAAGGAGCGAGACAGTTGGTGTAAGCCAGCCCTCCGGCGGTTTGCTGTGAAAGAGAGTGGAAAACAATCTCTTGTTATGAGTTGTTCCATGGTACTGGTAAGATGGTAGGAAGCTGTAGATAGTTTGCCCAGCCTGATCACTGCTGAGGAGCCAAGGGTAGCAGAGGAGCTTCTATGAAGCAGCAGGCCCAGTGTTTAGGGCAGTGATGTGGCTTGTGTATCTAGCCATCTGCTACCCATTTGGAAGTGCTCTGGCCACAGACTTTGGTTTGTACTGGAGCCAAATGTAGAGTTTCTTGCCTGGGATGCTGAAGATAAGATGATGAGGTGGTTGCACATCTGAAAGAGAAGTGAGGCGTTAGTCATTCTCCTGTCTTTCTGGCAAACTTCATTGTATTAGCTAGCCCAGACAGCATGATGCTACTCCCACATGAGCACATGTGTGCGCCGACTCAGCTGAAATGTTGGCAAGCACTGCTGCAGGCCCCAGGTTAACTGATGTTAAGTGAGTCATGAGTGTTTTCCCATGCAGTGTGTAATAAAGTCCACTGATCTGCTAGTGCTCTTTGGTATTGAGAAAATAGCAAGGGCAAATGGATGGCTGAAAAATTTCTGTAGCAGTTGCTTTTAAATAAGTCCATGGGGAAACCTCTGCAGGCTTTGAATAATGTATCTGCTACAGTCTTGCTCTAAGCAGGGCATCACGCTGCTTCATAACCCTGAATACAGAAAAGCAACTCCTAGGTAATTAACTTGTTCTGTCTTTTGCTTGTAGCTGTAGGAATCTTTTGAAGCCAGCAAAGGTTCAGACTGTGCCTTTGGCCGTTACTCTAGAACAGCTCTATTGTATGACATGATTGTGTGCTCCAGAAGAGCCAAAAGCTGTGGATGGTGGGTGAGTACTGACCATTGCATCCTGACTAACTTACCGGCACCACCGTTCCTGTCACTTGGGTGGAGGGAACGGAGTTGCCCTTTTTCCTTAAATGTAGGAAAAACAGCATTCCACTTGCCCAGAAAAGGGAGAAAAGACACTTCATACACCACCATGTGTAGGTGTCCTGGTTTCAGCTGGGATGGAGTTAATTATCCTATTAGGAGCTAGTACAGTGCTGTGTTTTGGCTTTGCTGTGAGACTTTTCAGTTCCTCAGGCCTGGCTAGTGAAAAGGCTGGAGGGGCTCAAGGAACTGGGAGGGGGCACAGCCAGGGCCGCTGACCCAAACTAGCCAAAGGGGTAATCCATACCATGGGATGTCATGCCTGGTATATATATACCTGGGGGGTTGCCCGGGGCGGGCAGATCGTTGCTCGGGGACTGGCTGGGCACTGGTCAGGGGGTGGTGAGCAGTTGCATTGTGCACCATGTGTTTCTTTCTTCTTTTCCCTCTGGATTTTATTCTTTCTCTTCCTCTTTTCATTATAACTGTTCTTTCATTTTTATCCATTTCAATTATTAAATTGCTCTTATCTGAACATTCAAGTTTTACATCCCTTTCCAACTCTCCTCCCCATCCCTCCAGGTGAAGGAGGAGTAAGCGAGCCGCTGAATGGTATTTAATTAGCAGCTGGGGTTAAACCACGACAGCAGGTAAGATTCTTATCCTTCCTGCAGTCCACAAAATGATCTTGAAGGTCCCTTCCAACCCAAACCATTCTATGATTCTGTGAGATCTCAGAATGCTGCCTAGAACTTTCCACTAACACATCGATTTCCAAGTTTGTAAATACATCCCAAGACGACACCAGAAACTTGCAGCTGTGGCAGCCAATCTGAAATCAAGGGCAGTTTAATTTTCTGAATAATGCTTTTTACATCAAATGTAGTACCCCTGTTGTGTTCTGTTGTCACAACTTTTGCTGCATTCCACAAGTTTCTCGTGTTTATTGCTGCAGTTCAGTAGCAAAGTGAGGTAGCAAGTTCCAATTACTGCAAGTGCAGATTAAGTTCAGAGTTATTTCAGATTTCAATCCTTACTGTAATTAAAATTTAATACTAAGCTTGACTGAGGGTGTCCAAAGCAGGGGAAAAAACCCCAAAACTTAATTAGATAACGTTTCTTACTTTAATACTGATCCATTTGAATATTGCAGGTGTTTTCAGGTAAATCTGTGCAGTCACTGTGAAAGCAACAGGAAGCGCGACTAGCATTCAGAAGGGCAAACCCATGAAATCAGCTTTTAAGGATCAGTTTGAGGTTGTTGGTTGATGCTTTTTGACCATACCTCCAGCCTTAGTGTTTTAATTGCTAATGGAAATACGCTTCCTGCAGTACGATGCGGTGCACTGGAAGAGCTCACTGTGGCACGGTCTTAGTCAGTACTTCTGTTCATCCAGCCGCAGCGCAGAGAGGCCCTGCTCTGAACAAATAAGAGCTTGACAGCCTTGTGGGGAAGTTTTCTTAAAACTTCTAATGGAGAAAATGCAACTCCAGAAACTCCATTCTTGCTGTTCATGCATGTATCTTAAAAAACCCCAAATTATTCCTGACTTTTGAGAATTTACCAAATACCACCCTTCTCAGTTTTGTTTCCTCAAAGGTAATATGAATAGAATGAGAACACCACCATGTGCTACCAGGTGTAGCGAGGCCCACATGCTAACTTACTGTGCAGAACGTGAAGACAGAAGACTTGAGTTACACCATTACTACCCTCCCTTTAGCAGTTAAATGAGTTTCTCTCTGTAAGCCAAGTGTAGGCAGGAGATCTCAGGCAGTGAATTACTGGGTTCCTGCAGGACTATTTTTGTTGTTTATTCCATCACACTTGTGAAACAGGAATAGCACTTCCTTTCTGGGCAAGGAGGTGCAAGGATAAATCTGATGTAAGCAGATACGATGATGAGGCACATAAATATAACTATCTTGACAGTTACCTGTTAGGAAGAATACACCTGCTTTAAATGTTTCTGTTAAGACTTGTCTGCATCACTTAGACTTTCCTCTTGCTAAGCCTGGTTCCTCTGTATGCTGCCTTCTTCCTCATACCTGCTGGGAGCCTGACCTTCTCCCAGGTGCCATCAGCACAACAATCAGCATGCCCTGTATGGGATGGCCACCTACTAGTAAGAAGAAATGTAAAGCAGAAAGAGTAAAGCTGTGCGTTTCAGCATTTTCTTTTAATTGAGCTGCTTAAGGTGAACACCAGGCTCTCCAACAGGTTTGCTCTGCCAAATGAGAACTATACCAGAAGACACAAATGTCTCCTACTAGATAGATGTTTTGCCGCTTTCTGTAGTGTGTCCTACACTAGCCAGTGTGTTTTACCTCCTACTCTTGCCTAGTTTCGACAAACTGTCTCACGTGCCTGCAACATATACTTAAGATGCTAAGGATTAATGCAGATGCAAAAAGTTGTCCTATTATGTGACTCAACTGTAAAAATTTAGTGTTTCTGTTTGAATTAATGAGACTACTTTTAAATTAGTATTTTTCTATTTCTAAACAAAGAGGGAGGGGAAAAAAGGACCAAAGCCTCTTTTGTTAAATAGACTGAAACTGAAATGCTGCAAGGAAAGAAGCTGCCAGACTGCCATTTAAAGCACTTGAATACACAGGGACTAGGGGAGATGTCCTGCTGTTCACTAACCTGATGAATAGCTATTATGCAGCATTTGGTCATGAAGTACGGCCTCAGATGTCTTCTGGCGGTTTAAAAGCAGAACTGGTCAGAAATAAGACTAAAAGGTAAGAATCAACAGCCAGGATGCCCTGGTGACCCTGCAGGACTGTAGAAACCTCAACAAAAAGTCTCTGCCAGCCCCCCCGAGTTGTGTTGGAAATTCTGTGGCAGCAGCAGGTGTTAGACTTGGACAACAGCTGTGCTGGGGCTCAAAAAGCTCCTCCACCTCCAGAATATGAGAACCTTTGCCTGTTTCTCTTGCAGCTGGAACGCAAAAAGAACACTGAACAAGTACAGTAATTGAACAAATACCCATATGCCTTCGACACTGCATGTGTAGGTTACATACAGTAACTGAACGAATGGCATTTCCAACTATTATGCGTGTTGTTTCTCTGGAAGTAATTAACATACTCAGTAATTCAGCTGGCTATAAAATTATTTCACAAGCTTTTTTTCATTACTCATGGTTTAATTCATTACAACTACCACTCTAAACGTAACAATTCTTAAGGTTTACCTTGATTCATTTTCTCAGGAGTGACACTTGGGTTACCGAAGACTGAGCTGAGCCAAGGCCACCACTGTCAGTCTCCGTCTTTGTGCCAAGAAAACTGGGTGCAAGTGAGTGAGTGTGGTACCACCCTGGTCTCTACTTTTTCATCATGAAATCTGGTGACTGTTCTGCATTCTTAGTAGGGCCAACAGTTACACTCACCGTCTCAGAATTAACATGAAACAAGCAGAAATACTGCTCAGGAACACAGTTATTAGCGGAGTTTCTAGATAGCCCAAAGAAGCACTGTCTCATCAAGGTTTTGCTGAGACACTTAAATAGTTGGCTTCAGTGGAAATGCTCCTCTGCTGCTGTAATTACAAGAACTAAAAGAGACCATGACTCAGAGGCTTTAGTTCCAAAGCACAGCTGCTCAGCAGTATTGATGCTCCTGGTCTCTCACCATGAAAGATACTTCAGCTTTAAGATAGGTGGCTTGCAACCCTTTATTTATTTTAGTACTTGGAAATCTGTATGATCTTGTATCAGTGCCTAAAACTGAAATGATAAATCTTCAATAACTCTACTTGAAAGATATGTAAAAATTACAACAAGTGTAGACAAGATACTTAATTTTAGGTTTTTATTATAAAAGTAAAATAAAAATAAGCATTTAAAAAGCACTTTTTTTTTAAAGGAACAGATATAAAAAAAAACTATTTACAGATAGGAAAATGCCAGACTTGAAAAAGTTTTTGAATAAGAGGCACCAAAGTTAAGTTTAAATACAGTATTGGAAATATAAAAGATTCTTTTTTTTTTAGGATTCTCTTTTCTCTCCAAGTTGTGATTAAAGTAATGATTTTTCTTTGCCAGCTATTTTATGAACTTTTTCATGCAACTGTGCTGCAAGAATTATGAAGAGAGCAGCTAGAAACTGTATCCTTTGAT
Organism: Falco cherrug; assembly: GCF_023634085.1. Taxonomy (NCBI): domain Eukaryota; kingdom Metazoa; phylum Chordata; class Aves; order Falconiformes; family Falconidae; genus Falco; species Falco cherrug. The sequence continues at coordinate 70,643,937 of NC_073697.1, forward strand.
TGCTCTGTGCGCCTTACCTCTTTTTGTTAAGTGAGTTGGTATTACGCATTTACAAGGAGTGATTTTCATCTATAAAAGAAAATCCTCATAAACCAGAAAGGCCCAGTCAGTCAGTCATTCACGGTGTCCAGTCCTGTGTATTAATGCGGTAGTAGAGCCCTGGTTACTTTATATGGCTTGTAAATTAATAAAATTAAATGTACTTGAAGAAGGAAGCAATGGCTAAGGAGCCGCATGCTGAAGTTGCCATTGGGTCAGGTTTGTAGGTGGTTCCTCCAGCGCGCTTCTGTTTGTGAATTCACTTCCCTCTGGCCAGGATAACATCGATGTAATTTTAAAAGTCATATTTGTTCCTGTAACTGCATATTGCTAACTGAATATTACTAGTTGGCTATATAATTGCTTTGCACTGAACTTTCATGTCCGCAGCCCAGGATCATTTTGCTCAGTGTTACTGATGACTTGCTGTTCAGAGAGTCTGAATAAGTGAAGCTCAGTTTGCGGAAGGAGGTCTCCACGCCACTGTCACACATGCTTTCGTTGTCTTGAAATTTGCTATTATAAAGCTCGTCTGGGGGAGAAAGAAAAGGGAAATATATTCAGTAATGTTGCTTTCAGAAAAGCCTCAGGAATGAAAACCAATATAGGGTTAAAGCTCTTCTATAAGAAAATAACCTTAACTTTAGATATTGTAACAGGAAAAGCTGCGCTGGATGTTTTCAGTTGACTAAAGCATGTGATCTGATGCACGGCTGGCAGAGACTGACTGCAGTTGGAGCCTGGATGCGATGGAGAAGCCTGGTGGGCTGCTAACACTGATGCTGTCACTGCACTAGTCAGGACTCGGCCCGAGTGTGGTAGTAGCCGGGCAAAAGGTTCTCTGGTTCTCAGAGTCATAGTCTCTGTGCAAGTATTTGCTCCAGGGTGAGTCTCCTAAAACTTTCTTGTGTTATTTCACTTACACATTTCTTTTTGAGAAAAATCCTCAATTTTCATCTAGTAGGTGAGCCTGAAATATGAAGAAGTCAGCAGCAGCTGTCATCTGTGCAAGAGCCACAAAAGGAGTGCATGACTGCAAGAGAACCGTATCCGAGTTAAAGGTGTGATGTGAACTCAGTGTGACTAGGAACAGTGGTCAGCATATTAGAGTTCAGTATTATTTTTCTAAATAACTATCTTAAAATAAATGACTGGATGCAGTCCATCCATGCTGCGAAGCAGCAGAACCCCTCTTGCCCTTCAAGATTAATCTAATCTAAAGAGGCAATATGTGTACAAGCACACATTTGGCTAGCTGTGACTGTTCAGCTGTTACAGAGAGTAAACTGGCCATGTTAGACCAGGATGGAGTTTCTGTGGTATTTCTTTCCAGATCTATCTATGGTATTTTCATATAGGGTGTAAATTTCCACATTAGGGTGCTGGCAGCACCCTACGGCCAGGCAGTGACTGGACATCCCTGATGATTTACTGCCTCCTCACCACCTCTGTTTTTCTGTGAGTAAAGTTCCCTTCCCAAAACCCCCATAGGACCTCTGCTGCTGAATATGCTCAAAACTCAACTTAACATGGGCAACCTCATGTAACGTTATATTGCCCCTGGTCTGAGGTGGACAGCATGACTGCTGGAGGTCCCTTGTAACCTAAACCATCCCCAGCTTCTCGGCCTACAGAGCACTGGGCCATTTCAGAGTGCCACACATTGTGGAAGGAGAAATCTAGTATCAAGGTCTTACAGAATAGTTCACAAACACAAAACGTTTTTGTTTAGCAAGATATGAGAGGGAAAAGAAATGGCAAAAGGTAATGGCACTTTGTACAGCCTGGGAGGGCACTGCCTAGGTTATCTTTTGAAACTCATCCCCAGTACATCCAAGGAGTCACCCTCAGTGGCAGATGTCTGGTTTTAGAAAAGGGAGGCAGTATAATCAATACCATAATGCATTCCCCTCTCTTCTAGGCCTAGCAAATGTCTATGATGAAAAAGTTGTGCTGCAGTGAAGTATTTATGAAGCAGGTAAGCAGCTCAGGCATAGTGTGGAAGAAGCTATGCAATCTATTAGCAGTCCAAGGTAGGAGCAGGGGAGGGGAAGAATTGAAAAAACATTTTAAATAAAGGTTTTGATGTTTTGCTGTCCATTTTACCTGTCTCTCCCTTTGTAAATGTGGGTGGTGATGATGACTGAAGAGCTTTTGCTGTATTGTCCTCCAGGTGAGATGGGCTTTGTGGGATGGATAGTGCTTTCTGAATTATTTCAATGGCTTCTGTGTGATCCATCTGTCTCAAAGCAGTGATCAACTCTTGAACTGTACCACCAGAAACCTAAGAGAGAAGACACCAGAAGACATCACACAGGCTGGCTAAAACCGAAGGGCTGTACTGTCTCACTGTGCAGGAGGACAACATCCTCTACATGTCTGAGTGTTCTTCGGAACTTGTTACAGCCACATTACCTCATAGTTATCTAGCAGAGTTTTCGATGGGGAAGGGCTCAACCTGAAGGCATTATTAAGTATGCCAAGACCCAGTTTCTGTGCTAGAGTGGACCAGTTTCTGTTTGGATCGGGCAATTCCAATAGTTTGTAAAGCTGCATCTTGGAACTTTCATTCAGATCTCTCAAATGTCCTGGGAAACAGAGAAATATGTTAGTTTATTATTTAGAAATGAACTGCTGCGCAAGTTGTATAAGCAAAACCAAAGCCAAATTAAACAGTATTTTAGTGTCCATCAATCCCAGTGTTTACTGTAATACTGAAAATGTACTCCTTTGTGCCCTGCCTCTTAAGAGAATCACGTTCGTTCTGTGAATGAGTGGGTGGGAGGGTACTTCTCCTCCCTCCCCATTTCAGTTACAAGCTATGCAGGGCACTGCTTTCTGCAAGCACACTTTCAGTACTCAAGTTACTAGAGGGATATTGTCAAGTCTTCTTTATTGATGTTACCTTGTGTCAGTAAGTCCTCTGAAGCCACTGCTGACTCGTAGGGTTTGCCCTTTAATATGTCATACACCTAAGAGAATACATTAAAGTTAGTATTTAGCAGAAACCTTGTTAGTATCCGTTAATCTTGACAAGTCTCAGTAGTATTGTATAAAGGCCTCATTCCATCTGTAAATGAGCAATTTTTTCTGTCCCAGGGATTTTTTGTCTGTATGACTAAAGATCTGTAGAAGACCTGTGCAAAGCTTGAGGGACAGATCTTGAGAAGTTAATCTCCCTTGCCCTTTAGCTATGTCATCTGGCAACTGTTTTCAAGACACAGAGGAAGTCTGCAGTAAGTGGTACTAAGTGAGGAGTTAGTTTCTGCCTGCCTGCAACTAGTAATTTAAAACAAGAGCCTGGGTTAGATTTTCACCTAAGGCTAGTACCACTCCCCAGCTCCACGTGATGAGAGGTGCTGACTTGTGTACCTTACACCAAACCAACTGCACGTAACTGGCTACTAAAGCACTGGCCATGCAGCCTAATCACTGTCTGGGTAGGACACAAGAGTGTGTTTTCCCTATGCATGCGGTCTGCAATTCTGAAGAACACGCAGCAGGGAAACCCGCTAGAGAGTGTCTCTGAACACGGCCCTTCAAACACAAGGTGCCCAGCCAGCTAAATACTTCTCCGTATTGAAGACTGTAGTGCAACTATTTCAAGAAATGCCTGCTCCTGTTCAGCAGGAGTAGTTTACTAAAGTGGAACTTTCTTCCAATGCTGTTTCACGGGGTGGGGGCTGTAGCTGAATTAGTTTAATTTTTGATAGCAAATTAGTAGCTTGTCACCACTGAAATAATTGTGGCTGTAGTGAAAGGAGTTGGCTGAGAGCGCTGAACTATCATTTATTATTAAAAAAGCAAAAGCAAAAAAACAGACCACAAACCTCACAGTTGGCTGCCATATCCAGTGGTGTCGTTCCAGGCACAATCCCTTCATCATCATCATCTTTCACATCGTCTAGATCAAACAATGGCTCAAAGTTCTCAACATGAGGATTTGCACCTGGAAAAAAGTGTGCAGATAAGTTCCCAAGAAAAGGCTTCAAGTTGCTTTTCAACAATATTTGAAATATGTGTTCTCAGTTCTGAAAGGTAAATCTGCTCATTTAGCTACTTGAGCTGAATCACATTTTATATTAAGTCAGCAAATAACTTTATCAACTAAAGTTAAATGCTGTCACATCTCCTTTTAATTATACTCTCATGATAGAGGGGAAAAATGACAAGCAGAGTGTTAGGGCCCAAAAAGCGAGCTATGATTGCATCCACTGACTTCCAGTCCCATTCTTGGCTGACCTAGAGCATAGCATGTATGTGATGAAGCAACAATGCAGTACCTCTATTTATAGTGTCAGAGAAAATGTGGATATTATTAAAAGATGAAGCAAGGGGAAGCTTGGATTTCTGTTTTAAAGGAGAAAAATCAGGTCTAAATACAATTGAGAAAATGTTCTGATAAATGTTCAAAACTAACTCACAGTGATATAAAATAGGAGACAGCAAGAAGCTTATGTTTCAGTGACTTTTTTTTTTTTAAAGCATTTCAACACTCGTCCCAACTATGTAACAAGGTCTTTTCTTGCTTGTTCAGCTGTAAGACTACAAAAGAAACACTCCAAAAACTTCCAAGGCTGCTGAAGATTTTTTTCTTGACGAACATAATTTGGTTTTTTAGCCGTTAGATGGTGCTGAAGAGTACTACAGCACCTGAAAGCAGGGCTTTGCTGAGGAGAAACAAACCTTCATGCTTCTAACATCGGATTTCTTCACCTTATTAAACAAGTTCACTGGCACATCCTTTTCTGCTTGCAGCCTTCTAACCTGAATTGTCACTACGAAAGAAAAATCTCCAGCAAATACCTATTTTCATACCTGCTGCTTTGAGAACAGCTGCCAATTTTGTAGAGCCCCTTCCAGCTGCTATGTGAAGAGGAGTTGTCCCATCGTATGTAGTGCTGTCCACATCTGCGTCACCCTACGTTTTTATTGAACAACAAAAAGAAAAGTGCTACTCATCTACACAATACAGCCACAGAGACTCATGTCAGCGTAAACACTGCTACGGTGCAAATGTGCACCACTCCATGCCTGTTTCCATTAAAACTCTCTCTAATCACTGTCTGAAGAGAAGGAATTAGAAAGTAACTACAACTGTCTGCATGCAGGAACAGATGGTGGCTGTGTGCTCCAGTGTTACAGCGGGAGGCATGGTGCGTAAACCCAAAGGTCAGGTAGATAAAAGCCGCTTTGCGGCCCGTGTAGTTCTGCCATCTGATTGCCTGCGGCGTTTGGAGCCTGAACTGGTGTGCACAGAAACCTGCCTTCCTGCTGCGCTGCGGGAGAGCCGGTAGGGCTGGTGGCTGGTGGCACGGATACCAAGGAAAGCTACTGCGGCCAGCTGTGGGTGTGCAGAATTCAGCACACTAGGATCAAGGTGTTAAAGAGACAAGACAAATATTTATAGATATACGTAACTATCTCTCTATGCGCGTCTGTATACGCATTCCACTCACACAGATTAAGTCATTTAAGTTGTTCATGAGTAGTTTCATGGGCTGCCACAATAACATGGCATATGCAGTCAGGTCAGGGTCACAAACTCTAAATCCCTCAAATCAGGAAAAAGGTTTCCAGCAGTGCTGAACAAGTAATAATGAGTAACATCAGCAATAATTTTGCCATTATCCTGATTTAAGTAATCAAGTCAAACAGGAAAAAAACTTCTGTTCCCCTGAAGCACTTAAAGATTTTCAAAAGTTTTTAAACATGAAAAGACCTGGGAGAAAGAAATTCTGCCCTTACCTCAAGCAAAAGGCAGCCTGCCAAAGGGATGTTCTCTTGTTCAACAGCTAAATGCAATGCAGTTCGTCCAGATTTTTGTTCCTGAGCATTGACATTAACTCCGGCAGCAATCAGCTGCTTAAGGCAGGACATGCTATTTGCCATCACCACCATGTGAATTGCGCTGAGACCTACACAAAACAAAACCCATCCATCACGTGCATTAATATTTGAAAATACAGAAATGTCAATGAATTTTGAACTGGCTGCATCTATGAGAATTGAAAAATGAGTGAGAGTTGTAGTTATCTGAGTAGAAGGCACCGTTAATGTTCTTTGTGCATAAATTGGAACTAGTTGTGTTACTGATGGCAAATCAAAGCCATGCATGGGAAAAAAATAAAAATCAGTAGATTACAAGGTGGAACAGAGGTCAGGAACTGAAGAGGTCACTAAAGCATCCCTTTGCCTCAAAGGAGAATAACCTTAAAAAGAAAATCTGCATCTTGGTACTAAACAAGTAGGTACCCTGCTCTGGCCCCATCTGCTACTGAACAGCTCTTCTAGGAAGTCTGGGGAGTAATAGGTATATTTTAGTATTATCCTCCCGCTGTAAGGTCACACTGCCCTATCACCCCACAATTACCTGCACCAGCTCAGAAAGAGATTAATAAAGCCTTGTATTTCAAAAATGAACAAACAAGCAAACACCAACCCCAAACCAACCAACCACCACCACCCCTACTCCCCCACCCCTGAGGAACTTCACACAGGGTTTTGAATCCCGTAATCACATTTTTAGGTTAAGACATTTTACAATCTACTAGAGCAGGAGTACTACATTCAAATGACCTGTGCCACTGAAAAATGGGAGAATTGTGCCTTTGTAGTAATTTTATAGGGTCTAATTCTGTATGGTCATGAAGTACCAGATAAGAAACTTGATACTGGTCCAGAAATTATTTTTGAGGGGATTTCACTCGTTAGAGACAAGGAGGAAACGTTTTCTTCTAGGGGGATTTTTTTAAAGAGGAGTGGTTGCATACCTAATATCTCAGGAGGAACACAGTGAAATTTTGTGAGACTAAAGAGAATATACAGTAACAAAAATTCAAATCTATACTGTGTTACGTGGCCGTTACCAATCTTTTATATCCTGTATAACCAGAAAACCTGCATGTCTGTGTTCTCTCATCTGCGACTGCAGGCCTGTAAAAGCCAAGGATAGCATATGCAAAATGTGGAAAGATGCTATTTCCAAGGTCTGTATCTACCTGTGTAGAAACACTGTTGGCAGGAATTGAGGTGTGCTTGTCCAGGAGGTAAGTGTAAAATACAGCCTTTATCTTTCCATACCTTCACCGTTGGAAAGGTCGACCATTGGAGATACCTTCTTATGCTTGAGGAGCAGACTCAAAATCTTGTCGTCACCTTCACTAGCAGCTAAATGTAAGACAGAATTGCCATGGCGATCCAGAAGGCTGACATCTGCTCCAGCTTTCAGCAAGTCCTCCACCACCTCTGCCTGCTTTGTGATTACTGCCAGGTGCAAGGGGGTCTAGAAGTGACAGAAACAAGCCCATGAGAAGCTAAAGCAACAGCCACGTTGCTTCTACAGAAATCTCTTAAACCCCTAAAAGCTGCTAGTGCGAGACGTTACTCTACTCCAAAGCAAACGGAAGTTAAAAGCTTGCTTATGTGTACATTTTTTTTTCCTACTGCACACCACAAACAGGGGTTCTACTTGCTGGAAATAAAAGCTGCCTTGCCACTGTCAGCAGTTGGACTTTGGTAGGAACAAAGAAGTTGCCTGCTCTATAAGCCAGGGCACTGACCTGGCTATTTGAGCGTTGCAGTGCAAGTGGCTTGGAAATGAGGTAATCCCTGTGCCCCCCCCAGACACTGTAACTCTGCTTCCAGCTGCCCCATAGCCAAGTTCACACCACAGAGGGAATACGTACACTTTCCAGGGCCAACGCAAATCTGCATTTGGCACTGAACTATACTCTAATTTTGCTCCTGAATACGAGGTTTGCAGCCATGGGCTTAGGATTGCCTTAGCCCTCAAATGGACTGTACAGAAAAGAAGAAAATCCTGCTCTACTGTGCATTTGTCGAAGTACAGAACAACTGCGCATTTCTGCAGCAAGTGACTAGCTAGGGGACTGCAGCTGAACGTTCTGCATTTTGTGCAAAGCTACATTTTGTGCTGCACTGGGAGGCTCTCAGGCCAAGAGGTTTCAAGTATTACAGTCTTGCCAGTGAGGAGCATTGTGCAGAACATACTCAGGAATGTATGTATTTAAACAGTAAGTATTCCAATAAGGTTTGAGAAATCGTATTTCCAACACTAAAATAATCTATAAATTAGACAAGATTCCATCTCCGTATCATTTTTTTGTAGTCCTCTGGTGATAAACAGATAAAGACAAATTCCAGCTCTTCATTGATAAGCTTGAGCTTGTCAATACATTTGTCAACATATTTGCAATTACTGAATCTGTAAGGTTCAGCTTTCAGAATATCCGTACAGAAAGAAAATTCCAGCCCGAGCCTACATTCCCTTCCAACCATGGCTTAAGGTGTAAGTAGAAGGCAGGAATAGCTGTAGAGGTCCTGTAGTTAAGAGATTTTTCCTGTGTGGAGCACAGCTTTGCTTCCTGTTTCTGTTAAACAGAGGGCACAGATTTCAATTCAGAACCTTCTGCTTGCTTTCATCAGCCTCCACATTTCAAACTTGCTTTACATGAACATAAAACTGAACTGTGAAGGAGAACAAAAAAGTCAAAATAAACCCTCTGGGACTATCAGTGTAGAATAAAAACCTGCTTTTACTATTCATGGCCAAAGAAATGACACAAATGTCAAAGTGTTGCTGTGTAACGTCCAGCTGGTAATCTTTGGGACAACTGAATGGTCCACACAGTTGAAACCAGATTCTTTTCTGGGCAGGTTTGGACAGCTCTTCTTAAAAAAGCTCAGACTCTGTCATACATGAAGTTGAAGGGACAGAATTGTGGCTGGCAGTTGTTTTCCTACTAGGTAAAAGACATGGAGATGGTTTGCTTTGTTGTTTTGGTTTGGGTTGGTTTTTTGCTACAATGTGACTCTAGACATGAAAGGGAAATCTTGGTGCTCATGCGATGGGCACAAATACCATCTGTGCTATAGGAAGGGCAGTTTGTTACAGCTCCCACAAGCCTATAGATAACTGATGACACAGCAATTGCCTCACGATCCTGAGTTACCCTATATTAGAAAGATCAGAAAAGCCCAGAGTTGGCACACTGTAATCCATACTGCTGGTTTAGTAACAGAGAAGCCAAGCAATGAAAACATGAACTGAAGAATTTTGTATTTTTGGCCTGTTCTACGATTAACCCATGGAGACATTTCTATTAACATCAAGGGGAGTTACGAACTAAAGCAGTGAAAACCTGCTCATGCTCCTCCACCACCTTACAGTATGTCATTGTGTTTCTAAAATTGTTTGCATGAGTCTGATCTGGTTCATTCCAAAGAATAGAAGAAAAATAAGACAGCCTGTAAGTTGTGCAATTTCTTTTTTACTGGCTGAACAATCAACAACACTTGTATACCACCACAACTGCACACCTGATAAAGGTCGTTTCTCATGTTAATGATGTCATTATAATTCAAATCAGGCATCACTTCCAAGAGGTTTTTCACCAGCTCACTTCGAAGATGGATAATTGCTAAGTGAAGGACGCTGAAACAAACAAAAGACAGATGAAAAATTCACACTATTTTCGAATTTATTACAAAAATTTTATGGTTTTACTGTACGTCTGATCGAATTCTAACTGATATTAACACCTGACTGTTAGAGATCATGATTTCAGCACTGAATTTCAGCACCTAAAAAGAATCCCAACATTAAAAAAAGCTAGTCAGAAGGTAACTGCGTTTAACCCTTCAAACACAAAAGCAGACTCAGGATGGCTGCTGCTGGTCCTGAGCGTAACTTAACTACTAGCATAATAAATACAGATTTTGTAGCACAAAATAATTGTCTCAGAACTTGTTGAAATCCCCAGATTCTTTGCTGTTCTGGTTTTTGTGTTGGTTTTTTTTTTTTCATTTTGAATTATGCAGCACATGAACACCACTTACTGTCAAAACCTTCCTTCAGAATTTCCACAGGCCTCTCTACCACCAAAGCAGATTTTCCCTTGGGGGTTTCCCCAGATCTGTGGGTTTTTCTTTTCTTCGTTTTTGAACAGAAGAATGACTAAGGACTCGGGCCCAGTGACTAACAGCCACAGGATTTGCAGCAGTGGCCAGAGACCTCACGCCAAAGGAAAAACCTGTTTTGGGACACGAGTGACTCTGCGTAGCAAGGCACTTCACCACTTCTGGGTTAATGCAACGGCCTTTCCGGTGCTCTTCTCCAGAGCCAGGTCCTTCACCACCAGCCAGAGCAGCCGTACTTGCAAAACGTCCTCAGGAAGATGTCAGGTTGTGAGTCCCATCACCCCTCTCCAACAGAGCTCGATTTGTCTTGTTCCCTTGAGACTTCATTTCAAAGTCATGGCCTTTGTTTTGAAATCTGGCCAAGCTCTCCCTTAAGAGATGCTGACCAACTTCTGGACTCTTCTGTTTAGCATATTGCTGCTGACACACAGTATCACAGGACACGCGGTGTGTTTGTTATGCTGCTTCAGAAATACCTGAATAGACTCAGACCTACACTTTCATCAGAAAGACGAAAGTAAGTTTGTTGCCATTTGGGGCATAGAGTAATTTTGAAATTGAGACTCAGAGCACTCAAAACCAAAAGATATCTTAAAAACGGACAAAAATACCATTTCTAAAACCAAACTCATCCTCAAAGGTTTATTTTATTGGTTCTGGATGTTGCCACAGGCAGAACCATGGCGCTTTCCCTCCTTCAGCTCTCCTGTGCTGTTCACGCAGTCCCACCGCTACTGTAAAAGAGCTGTTCCTCTGCTCTCTGCTAGGGGCTTCTTATTATTTCTCTATCATCTGGCACTTTATTTCCAAATCTGACTTCAGAAACAAATTTGCTCTTCTACTATCTTTAGTTCTCCTTCCTGTAGCAACTGCTTTAATTTTACCTGCCCACTACATGTGATGCTGTAAAGACATGGTGACTAGACCATGAAAGGGCAACTAATGCCATTTCTTAAACAGTCATACGTCAAAAAATTCATTTCAGCACCACTGTGGAGGCAGAGTGCCACAATACTGTCAGGCTTCTGGAAAGCAGCGGTACTGGTATAAATAAAGTAACAGCCAGTGTTACTGAGTGCCCACTGCAAATACACACTAATCACAGAAAAATGTGTTTTGTCTCAAAGCCATAAAACACAACACTATACCCATTAAGGGTATTTTCATTCCCTACATATTACTATGACGACAGATGTTGCTGTCAACAATTCTGCTCATTTCTTTAAAGGCTTTAGAGTTTTTGCTATACAATTTTAATGATTACAGGGAAAACTATATATGAATTTTGACTTTTTTTTTTGTAAGACAACTCCTGCAAGAGAGCTGGAAGACAGTTACCAAAACTTTGTTTTGTTAATAAGCTGCAAAGTACTTTAGATGTATAACATGCTCACAGACTAAAATGCATCCCAGGAGAAAGACGACATAAGCTTGAACGTCACATACTTGCAGGTACTTGATTCAGGAAGAAAACAGCTATTTACCATCACTCTGAAAAATATTTTGACTTTGTTGAAATGCTCTGCTAGTCAAGATCTGAGGGGCACCTTCCTGATATTTAAATGCAGGTCCTACTTGCTCAGTACTCCTCTACCCCCTGCTTTCTTCCGGTAAAACACAGAAGCTGTATTGTCCAAAGTGCCAGCAGATTTTGTTCCTAGCTCTTGCCGCATTCATATTCTTGCTTTCCTCAAAGCAGACATTAGATTGCCAATTAGAAAGCAAAGTAAAGTACCCATCTCTGATTTTGCAGTCCTTTATCAGTAATCTGAGTCCTATTTTCACTGAAAGTGCAGTGAAAGTACTGCTTCTCACAGAGTACAGTGGGACAGCAGGTCTCAGTCACTTATAATTTTCCATCTAGCTGGACACCTTAAGGCTTAGATGGCTTCTACTGTAATAATGCTACAATTTAAGGAAGCATAAGTGATTGCACAGGGTGTGTCCAAAGCCTGCCAGCTAAAAAATGAAGATGTGATAATGTCACTTGCTTATTCAAGAAATTATCTTTGCATGTGTTCAAAGCCACTTCTGCTGAATTTGCTTTTAAATAACTACTAATCATTAGTTCCCCAGTGTATTTCACGCTCTAAGTCCCACAGAATCCGCATAGCTGTAGAGGAACAAAATGGATTTCTACACTGAAGGACTGATAAGCTAATATTAGCAGCCAAATCTGCCACAAACACCCATGCATCTCTTGGAAGACTACAATACAGTACAGGTGTAAGCAGGCACAAAATATCGTTCTCTGGGAAGAGCTTAGTGTCAGTGGGAGAAAAGCAGCGTGGACCTTCCAGCTATTGTTTCTAGTCTCCTGCTGCATCTGTAACTTCAGAGCTTCCTATGAAGACTTAAGCACTTGCAATAAAAAGCGGGGCACTCTCCTTCAGCACAAAGCTGAGGATGCCATCAACTGTGTATCATGATGCAACCACAGAACTTCATGATCAGTCAAGATTTTAAGTAGAGAATGGCAAACAAACTCACAACGTGTTCAACACACTCTCAACATCCAGATTACTTTCTGACAGGCACTGGAACAATGAACGTTGTGGTGTGAGTGACTATTCTGCAGCTGCAACAAAAACACCTGAACTGCAGTTGTACCTCTCCCAAACTGCACAAAGAGGAACAGTATTTGATTACAGCAATGGTGCAATCCATGATTGGCACCCAAGAGGGACAGAACAAATTGACTATCCCATTCTGCCACCCAAAACACGACTTTCAGCCCAGTACGTGTTGGCCAACTTACTTGTCTCCATTATCATCCTGGACAACAGTGAGATGGCGCTGAACAGCCAACAGCATTTTCACATCTCCAGTTACAGCATAATCAAAGAGAGCATTGCAGTGGCGCTTGGCAAGCTGCATGGCCTTCTCCAGGAACAGACCACCTGAAACACAAAGTTTTGTGTTCATCATTTTGGTTGTCTTCCTTCCAACACCACCCTCTTTTGATAGGTTCTGTGCTGACAAAAGATATACGAAGCGCAGACCTTTGAATGAAGCATTATTCACTGATCCACTGAGACAGGTTGCCAATCACTCCTGAGAGGTAAGTAAGGACAGAGGGAATGAGTCCCTTGGAAGAAAAACTAGGTGCATGCTGAGCACTTAGGCAGCAGGAATTGTGCGAACAGTCAGTCCCTGGAAGCTACTAGTTTGAGTGGCACTGGCTTACTTGCATTGATTTGCACTCGTGTGTAATGAGACAAAAGGAGCAGGAACTTGCTTAGATACAGACTACATCTGAGGACTCTTGTCTGTACAGCACTCGGAAGAACCTCTCATGCAGTTCTGAGTAGTTTAGACTTGAGGAAACTGAGGCACAAGACGCCCAAGTGACTTGTCAGATTTTGCACAAAAACTCATTGAAAAGCTATGGGATAAATGCAGGGCTTTGTGCCCCCTCTCCAACTCAGATCACGCAGTCTCTCCTGCTTTACAGCAGCAGCAGGGAGAGTCTGTTCACCTGTTTAAAACATTCCAGTATTTACAGTGCTTAGTATTTTTAGTATCCTGATTTCAGGTTGATAAAATGTGCAAGCATTGAGAAATCAAAAAGCAGAATTCATCATGGTGGGGAAGCAAAAGGGAAAAAGGGGAGGAAATAAACTTATTTGTGGAAAAAAGTCATTCTAGCTGCTCTGTCAATACCTTTGTGGTTCTGTATCAGCAAGAAACCAGTGAAAATGAAACAGATGAGCTTTCAAACCACAGTCATCATTCTGGGAAGCAGTATCATCTGAAACCAGCCTGTATTTTTAAGTTTCATGTTTCTATAAAACCTTGTAAGGTTAGAAATTACAGTTTCAGAGCAAACAAGTAAAGCAGACTTTGTCATTTAAAGCACACGTAGGGTGAGAACACCCTGGCTTCCCAGCTACGCATTTAGACTGGGTCAGAAGCCTATCCCTGATGAACATGGATACAGCACTTCTGTAAAGCAAAGACTGACTCAGCTATCCATGAAGCTTACTGTTCTAGCCAATACATCACTGTGAGTCCTATACTATATGCCCAGGCTGACACATTTACATTTGCTATTTACCTCTTAAACTAAATAACAGCATTAAATGGATGTTATGTTGAGGATACCTACCCAGGGTAAAGGGTGTTAAACAGTTCAGTCTTTTCTCATTATAGACATTTCCAAAGACCAAAAACCTGGATGCTGAACCTCCCTGGTTTCCCATATCAAGCACACAGGAAAGATATCCTTCAAAATACCACATGATAGCATCTTTTAGTTTAATACCCAAATGTTCTAACCTGCAGTAGCTATTTCATGGAACCTCTTCTATATCTATTCTTCATATAATCTGGAGCTTGAACTTGCCTCGTTTCACGCCATTATTAATAGATAAAGAAACAGTCAACTTCCTGCCTACAGTATTCATTACTGGGAATCCAGGTCAACAATTCACGCCCCTCCTTGGTGACTGCTACATGGACGTTGTTATTTCTTCACATATCAGCAAAAGAATTTGCTCTCTGACTCAGTCACGGGATTTACCACAACCAGAATGGCAAACAGCAAGTTCTTCAGCTTTTCTCAGGAACACCATCTGTTTCTCACATCACAAGAAGCTGCATCTTGGAGGTTTTTACAACTAACCCATCTACTATGCGACTTTGGCTTCCCAAGCCACAGTTTCTAGTGCTGTTAATAGCAAGTGCCACACAGGGCTGATACACACCAGACCACGTGCCCACTCTGACCTAGGGAACAACGAAAGTGGTCTAAGATCACCCTGCACTTGGTAAAAGCCAAGAACAAAACCCTCCTTTCTGCTCAATTCCTACCACTACTATGAGAATAGTGATTACTCAAATTCTTTAAAAAAAGTGTTCAACAATGCTTTTAAAAAACAATCCAGGAAAAGGATGTCTTACTGTTTGGTAAAGGGTGATTTGTAGTCTTCTTGTATTTCACAGCTCTGCTGCTAAACCACTTCTACTGACTACTCTTGCCTTCCTCCTCTTTTGTCTGAGCTATTAGGACTGCTACCCAACAGCAGTGTTATTTTACTGTGTATTTGTCACATGGGAACAGACACATTTACATTTTAAATTCAAACCTTTAACACTACTTTGCATGCAATTTAACAGTAGGATTGCAGGGACTACTGCAACAATCAGCCAACATTCATTTACTCATCCATTAAAGCTATCAAATATCAAAAGCTAAGTCAATTGCTGAATTACATTCCACGTACTTTCACTGCTTTCAGTGTTCCTCTTACAGGTTTATTATAAAGCAGTGTTAAACGTGCCCGGCAGGCTAAACTATCTCTTCTCCTTGCATGACAAGCAGCAGCTCAGTTGCCCAGTGGCAGTACAAAGGTGGAAGATTATCTTACAGAAGGATGTAAGGGGAGGAACCTTCGATTTGGGGGAATGGAATCCCTCCTGTTTCCTCTAGGAGGCATTACCATATTTTGAAAACAGCAAGCAGACCTTTATGGAGTTTCCAGGCCTTTAACAGCAGCTTTGCCCATACTGCAGTTTGACCTACCTTAAATACATTTACTTGTCCACTTACCCTGCCACCTGCAATCCGCTTCAATTAATTCAGTTTTACAGGAAGAAGCAGCACCCTCCTCCTCATTATCACCAGAGGTTCTGCACTCATTCCTCTCCATAGCTTCCACTTTCACGTCGTGTTTCGTGTCCCATTTGTCACATTGTTTATCAGAGCTCTTCCCATCTTGTTCAGCTGTACTACTTGATAGACCTTCAAACAAAAATCAGTTTCATTAATGTCTAATACTGTTGCTTTTTTATGCAAGTGATAAAGCTCAACTAGCCAAAACCAAACCCTAAAGAACCCAGTCCAAAAATTTACCTCCACATAGGTGTTATCATTAAACAATCATGAATCATAACACTCCAGATGCCAATATAAAGGAACAGACATAGCAATGTCACTGGTTCTGAAGTGATGTTATGTTTTTGTCAGCCTCTGCTTTGAAGATAAACTTTTATATATAAGAACAAACATACCTCTCTTTTTATGGTGCAAGAATGCAAGTCTGAAGTATTCCCAGGAAATCTAGCAGAATTACTCAGATTTACTTCTGGGTTTATGACAGCAAATTCATCCCTGAGACTTTGGAAATAACTCCAGAGTATTCAACAGGTCAATCTGAAATGACTTCCCTATTTTAAGAAGCTAAAAATGCCCTTATTATTAACTTGATCTTTTCCATTAACTTTACTGTGATTTCTCTGGGCTACTGTGTCGTACCAGACTGTCGCAACACAGGAAGATACCTTTTCTCTGGTCTAGTCCTTGTGTGACCTGTAATCAGCATGTTCAATCAAGCAAAAGGGCTGTTGCTTGAAACACACTGAATACAGAAGCTTGTGGTGGGGGTTTTGGTGACTGCTTCTCAGGAGTTAGCAGTAAAGGGGAACACACAGAGACCTTTTAAGGTAGACCTGGAGAGAATAAAAGAGACTCAGGGCAGTACAATCTATATAAACCCCTCTGCTGCCAGAGGTTGTAGAAGAGACACCAATTCTCAGGGGGAAAAAAATACAGCCCTCCCCAGCATGCTTAGCTAGACCTGCAGGACACTACAGGTTAAACTCAATTCAGCTGTTGCAAGATGACATTTTTAGTGTTACCATGTTTCATTCCAGCATTGGATTTTGTTGTGCCAGGGTGGAAATGCATTCCTCCAAAAGCAGAGTATCCATATGAAGGGTAACTGAACCCTAAAGAAAGGGAAAAGATTAAGAATTAATACAATTGCACCCTAAAGCAAGGAAAACACTATCTGGAAGAACACTGAACCTAAAGACCTGAAATGTTGTTTTCTACATACTTTCTGCTTTACTCCATTTGATTAAAACAAATTTTCTAGGCTGAAGGTGAACCTACCCCTTCAAAAATCCAAATAAATTCTACATGGTTGGCTAGTGACACTCTATCTCAGCATCCATAAGACCACACAAATGTAGTATCACTAGTATGCTTCATCTAAAATTCAACTGAGGCTGCACAAGCTACCTCTATGCTTTCAAATCTCTGTGATTACAATAGATTTGCATTCTGGTATTATGCTACAGATGCACTGCTAGCAATGCATGTAACTATTTGAAAACTGCTGCTCTGTCCCCTGCTCTAAAAAAAAGGGTCGCAAAGGTATTGTGGTTCAGATGACACTTGCTGATCTACAGGTTTTTAATGTTCTGCTGCAAGAATCAAAGCAAGGCTTTTATGATCCAGCATCTCAGATATGCTCTGGCTTCAACAGATAGAGCACAGTAGAAATTTTGCTAAATAGCGTCTCAAATTTTTTAACAGTTCTTTGCACTGACAGGGTTAATTTGCCAAATTCCACTCCTGGTCTCAGAAATAATGAGGAACCTGTTTTAATTTTAAACACCCAAGATGGTATTTAGCTGAGCTGTCTCATGGATTTCAGTGCCTTCGAGGCCCTAGGAAGCAACAAAGCCAAGGTATGATGGATTCCTGACTCAGCCTCCCTCAACTAGAAAGGGGATACCTGACTTAAAGCTTCAAGGAAGGAGGAAATGCAAAACAAAACAAAAAGTCACCAGAAACCAGATATATCCAAGTAGGAAGGCAAAGGAGCTGACAAAATATTTAGAAAACAAGATGCTTCACTGAAATGAGTAACGCTGGTAAAAAGACAGGTGAGTCAGGTCTTATCTACCTAGAAAGAGATGAAATCCTCACCACGTTTTAAAAATCAGAATAAACATCTGTCCTGCTCTCAAAGTAGACCCCCTTCCGCTCTTTCCCCAAAACTGCTGCCTTACCAGAGCCAGCACCGCCACCTCCCCCTCCATACATGCCACCGCCTCCTGCGCCACTGCCTCCACCATAGCCATCAGAGAAGTTTGGCATGAGCTTCTGTCGTTTCCTTTGCACTTCTTCCTTATCTGGGTTAGAAGGAATAGATGGGATATGGAGTCACTCTTACTGGTGGCCACACACAGAACAGGATGTGCATACAGAAAGCATTACTGCAGTGTACTATTTTATATAAAGGAAATGCAGAGTGCTGTAGAAAAGTCAACTCTCTTCAAGCTCCAAATAACAGAACAACTTTGTATGTAATGGAGCAGTGAGAATTCCTGTGAGAAACAAGCTAGTGCCAAGTCCCCAGCCAGACCAGCAGCTTTGCTCGGGCCTGCATGGCCTCTTCAGTTATGTCAGGTGCCTTGTGCTCAGACTGGGAGGGAAACGTGCAGAGATGGGGGCTCAGTTTCCTTCAAAAGTGCCTCAGGTACTCAGACCCCTAGAAATCAGCAGTTCCAAAATTCTTCTATGTCTAAGCCAAGTCATAAACCAGCACCAGTGCCCCAAACCACAGACTGGTTCAAGAAAACTTGTCTTTGGGGAATATAAGCACAGGCTCTTCTACCAAGCAAATCTGCTTCAGAAATGGATCCTTATCAAAGGGTCAGCAAACCACAAGGCACTTTGATTTCCAACAGTGCATAGTACCTGCAATGCCCTTTAAACTTTTGTTTAAGGGCAGGGATGGCAAGAAATAGTGAAATCAATGTTTGCTTGAATTGGTTTACTTAAAGTATCAGGAAAGCCACCAGAATAAAGATAGCTTATTTTCGGGCAGGACATAATACTGTCAAACCATGCTGAGCCACAGTAGGAAAAGAAGTCTAAATATTCCATAGCATAGCCCCCCTGGAAAGCAAAACACAAAGATGTAAATGTATCCCAGTGACTGGGGAAAGTGAAAATGTCATGAAAAGATCTACAAAAATAAGGATACAAACAGTACAAGGGTTAAAATCCAGTGGAACTGCTGAGGAAATAACAAAATATCCTTCATTCATCAAACGATCTAATAGTTTTCAACAGCCATATGACAAAAAGAAATTTCATGCACAGGCACATCAGTCAGTGCACCAAATGAGATAGCTGAACCCATCAAACAGTATACTGAAAAGTACAAGTGCATTATTTTCAGGCATACATGATCTGGAAGTATGTACGCATGCACGCACCAGGCATACTCACACTGACAGGGAGGGAAAACTCTAGAGAGCAATCTAGGCAGAGAAACAAACAACAAATCCACATGCACGTGTCTAAGTTTGTGTTAACACTTGCAACACGGGGAAAAAAAGCAGTCCATAAATGGTGATTTCATGATTAGGTCATGTAAGGGATCCAAAAATGCACATAACAACGTTGAGTTGATTTTACTCCAGTAAGAGGCACATAAAATAAGTCTGCTTCAAATCTGGCAACTTTGCTCTGCAGTTGTACGCTTCACCTTCCACAATACTTGTGCAAGATGTTCTTGAAATGATTACCAATACAAAATCCTCTAGCAACTCTGGAAGTTTTTCTGTATGCATGCTTCCTGATATTTTGTTATAATAGGCCTTAGGTAAATCCACTTGGACATCAACCACTCCCCCTCACTCCTCAGCTGTCCTTAGTCCGCTACCACTGGTGCACACACATTCCAGAGATTTTGACAGGGTATTGATTTAACACAGCTCTAAGTTAGGCACTGAAAACGTGCAAGATTAGGACTTAATAGCGTAACCTGCAGGCAAGTAAACCGTTAAGCAGAAATATTGTCTTAGTACAATGGAACACCAATTCAATGGGCCTCAAGGCATTTCCATATCATTAACACTGTTGATATTTAAAACCATGACTGCTGCAGCCATTCACACCAAACATTTCAAATGCAGACTTTAAAGGGCCCAGATCTGCTACTTAAAACTTCTTTTCATTATCAACTTAGGAAGCAGGCCTGATGCAAACTATTTACTTCTGCTAATCAACTACAATTTTAACACAAGTGACTGAAACAGCACTTTCCCTGCTCTCACAAGAAGTCTCTTGGGCTTACTTAACTAGTAGAGGCAACTGGAAACTTAAAAACCATCAGTGAAATTGTGAGCTGGGATGGTAAAAGGGGAGAACTGCAAAATACGTACTTTTTCAACCAGATACGAACCTGTCTTTAGTTTAAGGTTTCATATGGAAGCGCCGACAATAAAAAGTCCTCGTATATTGCTTTGCAGAAACTCAAGAGGAAGAGAGTGCCATCTACTGTATGGACAGGCATATGTGCATATAGGAAACTTGCAGGGAGTAAGCCTCACTATGAAAATACTCAGGTTTACTGCCTATCACTCCAACAAAAAACCGCTACAAACCCATTACAGAGCTACCACATTTCATATTAGCTCTGCATAGAACCAGGAGGCAAATATTCTATTTTCTAGAAATAACAACTACAAAAAAAATTCCTCATACAACAAGTCCTATCTTATTAAAAACATTCCTAGGGACCCTACAGTTTCTGTTTCCAATATATAGAAGAGGTTTAATGAATTACCTTTGATTTCTGGATAGTAGAGAAAAGGCTTTGGTTCACTTGTTTCCAGATCAGATTTCCGACGCAGTTGTACAAATACAGATGCTGGCTTTGTGATATTGACATCTCGATACTTGGGTGTTTTGAACACGATAGCAAACTGTGAAGGAAACAATGACAATTGCATCTATCATGGAGCATGGGTTTTGAAAACTTTGCTTTTACATTTGTGTTATTTTGTAGGAGCTGGCTAACAGCTTGGGAGGCAAAAATTCTTAGCAAAAGCTGCCACAACAATAAACTTCCATTTCAGTTTTCAGTTGCACTTCTGAATTCGAGTCCTAAAGCCTTCTGGGAAAGACACAACTGCCATGCAAAGTATCACCGCATCACGTGTGTTAGTACCACACCGTTTGTCCCCTCATCATTCAGCATCTATTTGGTGGCTTTCTCAGTGTGTTCACAGGAGCTCCATGAGCTTTTTGTATATCCTATCCCAATTTACACTGGTGCTGCATGTTAAAGCAATGGGTCTATCTCCCAGTTTCCTCACACTGTATTCCTAACCTGCCTAGTTACCTAATGTACATCTCTAAAGAACAGTTAGGACTGTATTATTATTAAGAAGTAACCAAGAAGAGAAGAGATTAGTATGGAACACAAGCTTTCACCTAATTTACTTATTGGAATATAGTCCTAGTTTACAGAGATGAGAAAAATCATTAACAAATTATAAATGCTCTGTTACTCACCTGTCTATGTACATCTGTAGGAGAAAAGTCTCCAAAGCCTTCCCACATACCACCATTCTCATCCTCTTCATAGAAACGTATCTGAATATCATCTGCAAAGAGTGAAACAAACACTCTTTGGGATGTTTGTGTATTTGTTTCAACTTTGGGATGTTTGTGCATTTGTTTAAACTTTGGCTAAGTTTATTTCAGATAAAAATCAACACTGTTACTTTTTGGCTAGATGATAACAGTACATAACAGACAATTATCTTTATCCATTTTATGAAAACATCATAAATAACCCGTTCTTGACATCAATTTTAGATCAGCCTAATTCTAATGACTTCACTGAAGCTGCTATTTACTGAGCAGTAAAAGGAGAACTAGGTTTGCTACCTCTTCCTATTCTAGGGCTATAAAACATTCCAGAGGAGCTTTATTTGGAACAAACATGTAGGGAGGGGAGAACTTGAAGCATGAAACGTAGAAACCACCCTCTCTCCTCCAACAGTTTCGGTTCAAAAAACCGTAGCAAAACCTGAAGTGCCACAGTTCAAGTTCCGCTTGCTGCTGGCAGCGTGCCACTTCAGAGCTGCAGCTCAGAGAGATGGCAAGGGTGTGATGTGAGCGAGCGGCATGTTAGCAGTGATCCCACACCCCCCAGACACAGCATGGGCCAGAAACATGTGATTTGACTTCTGTTCCTCTGAACAATTTTTATTTGTTCTCTTTGTATTTATTTATTTTCAGGAGAAGCTGGGAAATAGCACACTAGCATATTCCTTCCCCACCACCCCTGGTAAGAAAGAAAACAGAAAAAGCCTACTCTCTCTTAGGGTGACTGATGCAAGACAGGCTTTTGGAGCAGACAAACTGCTTCCTCTGATCCACCACCACCTGCTAGTCTCAAGACTGTGAACCACCACTTCCAGTCATGCTGTCCTGCAAGCTCAAGCTCCTTCAGGCAGGAGATTTCTCAGAGCAATGAGGTCAGGGGAAACCCCGATCTGGCTGAGGGGAAACCCCACCTCAGGGCTTCCACTGAGTCAGACATTTATTTATTTATTTTGTGCACAAAAGTTATGTTTCATCTCGGCCCTTCTGATAGCAGAGGGTATATACACTACCGATGGAAAACAGTTTTTCCAAAGCCTTTAAAAGCCTCCAGAGCCCTCTCTCTTTCCTAAGTGGCAGAAGAACATTTGCAAGAAAGAGGTGGAAAAGGACAGCCTGTATTAATAGAAAATGTCAGCATGATTTTGACAACATATGCAGGGACTGATTCCAAACAGGTGAGAATGGGACACCCACTCCACCACGCAATCTGTACCAGAGAGTTTCAGGTATTCCCTATAGATGAAAATTACAAAGGATTTCCCACACTCCCATCTTTTTTCTTTTTAGTTCAGCCCAAATACTACAACCAACCACATTAACCATTATCTTCCTATCCAAAAAAAGAGCACCCAAATCCACATGGCTCAATCCTGACACAGTCATAGCCATGAGCAGAGATTACCAAAATGAGTCTGTGAGAAGTATCTGTTTACACCAAGTAATCTCTACCACTTGCATATACATAAAAAAAATGAAGTTACTAGCAGCAGTACTGAATGCATTTAGTTCCCATTGGTGGTTAACACAGAATGCCCATACTTACTCGTTATAATCAGGAACTTAATAATGAATCAGAAACTTTAGAGTAATTCTGAGCAGGTGTTAGTTGATAAGAGTCGAACATCACCCAGGACCCACCACCCACAAAAATCCCAGAACATGGGCAAGGGCAGAAATCTGAGAAGAGCATGTCCTTTGTGGAGGCAACACAAGCTGTATTTTCTTTGCAGCAGGCTATTTTGATTTATTTTTTTGTCTGGATTTTCTGGAATGCTGGCCTGACTTCCAGAAAGGCTGAGTGCTTACAAATCCTGCTGCACTATCACAGTGGGAGAATACTGTGGCAGCACAGCAGGCTTCATGTATACGCCAGGTGAACACCCTGGTGTGCCTTACAATACTCTGGACTCTTACCTTTCTGCACCTTGTCACAGAGAAGGTAAATCTCCTCCCCTCCTGTTACGCATCCTGCTGTTCTGTCCATTCTTACAATTTTTAAGTTTGAGGCATTGGGAGCTTCTATTGAAAGAAAAGAGTAAAAAAACCCCCAAAAGTACCTTCATAACGGTTTTAGATTTCAACAAAAACCCAAGCACAACACATAGAAATGCAATTGAAAGACAAGCCTCCAATACAACCTGCCTAAATTTGTCTAGTTTTTGTGTTTGTTTTTTTCAAAAATGAAGAAATCTACAGTTTTTCATCTGAAAGGCATAATCTTGCATCCTCTAAACTTTGACTGAACCGTGAACGATAAAATAAGGCCCTGGCCATTTCAGCACAATTACTAAAGTAGCACAGCAGTGAACTGCACCCAGCACTCTGCACTAGTACTAGCTTTATGAGAAGAGCGCATTACAAAAGAATAAAAATTTTTCTTCCCTGCTTTCTTGACAGCCTGACATTCTCGAGAGCTGTTCCCTGTATCTCAGAACTTCAACGCAATACGCAAGGCTTTGCTTTCCACTGTGGCTTACTTGAAAGCACTGTCAGCCCTCGGCCAATATACTGGACTGTGATAAAAAAGCCCACCTTCATGGCTTTCAGCAGAGGCATCAATGGATACCTATTGGTCCCAAAGACAGAACTATCATCTGACAAGTAAAAGCAGCTGTGACAGGCAGCGATGCTACCACAAGTTGTGTCTGGTCTGTGGAAGAGGCCTGAATGGTGCCAATGAAGAGTATTAGAAAACACCAAAAATTGAGAAAAATTTTTTGCAATTAACAACCAAGAATTCACCTTGGGAGCTCAGAAAGTAGTAACTGACATCTATGTAGCAACTTAGAACAGCAGAAACCTGCATACAAAATTTCCCTTCTATTTCATCTCCTTAGTTGGAGTCAATATTTTGATAGCCAGGTTCAGAGGGATAGGGTAACTTCAACAGGTTTTATACGTATGGCTCTGTTGATGCTTTGTCCTCTTCCTCTCTGCTTTACAAATACCCTCTATCATTATTCAGGTGTGAGACAGAGTAATGAAAACAAATGGAACCTGTAATTGTTTCTAATGAAAAATCAAGATTTCTTAAAGACACTGCTTGGTAAGTTCACCTCAGCCTCCAGATAAAAAGATTGTGTTTTCTCATCCAGAAAATGTATGTCATGTGTGCCATAATAACAGCAGACTTCACTTCTGTTCTCTCAGTGAATATATGCAAAATGATTGTGCTACATCACTACATTCCCGAATTAATAGCAAGCAACACACTATATTAGAACAGTTGCACTTACTATCTTTTCACCTAGACTTTGTCCTTTACAAAGTGATGATATAGCCGTGACTTGTGCAAAGGAAAAGAAAAAAAAAAAAAAAGGTAATTTGAGTCATTCCGTAACGACTATCAAGAACATGGTAATCCACAGCTACAGGGAGGAAAATGCAGGCAGCAGAAAGGGTTCAGGTAAGATGAGTAAGTATAATCGAAAAGCACAAGAGAAAACATGAAGTGAGAAGATTCACTTAGAAAAAAAGACGAATAGAGGGTTATAACAGAAATATAAAAAATACTGACAGGTCTAAAGGAAATGGATTGAGAAGGCTGGTTGTCTTAGTCTCACAAAACAAGGACAAGCAGATGGCCAGCAAAACTGAAAAGTGTCAAATTCTCAACAAAGACTGAAGCAAAGTAATTTTTTCCTCACATCTTGCGTGACAAGGCTTTGTCATACAAAGCAGCTGAACACACTGCAAAATGCAAGCACTTCTTACGAATATACTAAGAATTTACAAAATCCTCATAATACAAGGATTAAACATGCTAACAGCAAAATAAAATCTTCCTTTACGGCTTATATCACCATCCATTAAAAACCAGAATGACACCATGTGCACTGGAATAGACATAGGGCCAATTATCCATGGGCTATATGTTACTGGAAGCAGCAGGGCTGGATGAGTCTACGTATAGCAAGATCTACATATCATTTTTGTATGTACAAAAGCTCGCCCCTTATTAGAAAGGTAATTAAACCCAAATATACTTACTGCTGTCATATATTGCATCTGATATAACAGGATCAAGTTTCCGTGTGAAACTACCATTACTGTCAGGAAGAAAGGCCGTGAACATAAGACGCACCACACTGAGATCCATTTCTTTAGTCTGCTGTACTGCTGCCTGACGAATAATTTCTCTTTCTCGTTCTGGAACGGGTAAGTAGACAGATGAATTAACACAAGGGGTAGAGGATCCATAACAAAACAGAGAAAGTATTTTCCAAATGTTACTATCAAAAGGCACCAATAGCGAGGAAATGTTTTCCATTTCATTTAGTATCTATCGGCTTCTCTGTTTTTAAGCAGAGAGAAGCAGCTATTCACAATATACTGCAGTCATCTTGCAGTTTGCACATCAGATATTATTTAAGATATGGTATATAATGAAAAGACATACAGAAAATTACTATTTTCTGCTCTCAATTTATAAAGGTTGCAAAAAGGACAAAGGCCACCACTAAGGACATTGAGCACCTGGTATAAGAGTGATAAATAGAAGGCTAGCCCCTCTGTACAGTGCCTGAAAGCAACGGAGACCACTGGTTTTACAGGGATATGGGTGAAATGCAACTGAATGAAACAGTATTCTCCAAAGAAGGTCCCTAAGCTACTTAAGGATATCATGTCTTGCAGCAATAATGCAAAATTACTCTATTTATCCATTTACTGAACAGGATAAAAGCAATGAAATATAGATGCAGAGGTGGCTACAGGAAGCTATGAAAGGAAGTTGCTCTGTTCTCATGTGCATATTCACAGCAAAGACTCTTTCTTTCAGATTCCCTAAAACGTGACAGCAACACACCACCTCTTAAACCACATGGCCATAGGTTGTTTTCCTACTCACAGCCTTTTTCTGGCTAAGAATCTGTGTTTTCAGAAAATAAACCTATTTTTAATACAAGACCTATTAAAATCATGTCTACATACCAGTTAGTTGTCTGTCTCCACATCCTTCTGCCTGCAGATAGCCAAGTTCAGGATGCACCAGGAGTCCTGGGTTGTATCCTTTCTTGCAAGCATCTATCATGCGTGTTTCCAGAGTTTCAAACACTTTCTTCTTTGTGACATGAAGTATTCCAAGATTTGCAAACCTGTCGCATTTTGATCGGGGGAAATACTTTCTTAATGCTTTATGCCAAACCTGCAGCAGGCAGTCTCTCGCCAGAGGCAGCCACACAATGAAGCCAATGGAAGGACTCTATAGGCTTATGTAGGCACTATTAATTCTTGAGGGCAAATTTTCCAGCAAGAAAAATATAGCCAAGCTTACAAAATACATAAAGTGCGCACCATCATATGGCAGCAATTGTACAAATGCATTGGATTTTCTCCTGGCAAAAATAGTAATCTATTAGGTTTCAGACTTACACTGTGGAAATAATTTACAAAACACTTGAAAATCTGGTTGTCACACTTTGTTCCATCTTGGCAATGACACGTCATTCTATATGGCTGTTACGCAGAGCAACTGCTCAGAATAAGCTCCATCTGCTCAAAATGATTTGGAGAGCAAGCTAAGCTAAAAACAGTGCAACATTTTCCAAAGAAAATGTTTTAACCAAGAGACTGGACATTGAGCAAGACGATTCAGGTATCTATTTGAATCAAAACTTCCATAATACAAGATCTGCTTTTGTAAAAATCTCCTGGCACATTCAAAAATCAATTAGATCTAGAAGTATGAAAACAAGACAATAACTCAATTTTCATGTGGGTCAATTGAGGATAGGAAAGCTGTTTCTAAACATCTGATGAAAAACAAGACAGGTTAGGAAATGAGCCAAACTTTTCAAGATGAAAAGGAGCATTTCAAATAAAGCTATTTAAATTGTTGTGCTTCGTAAAGTTAGTGCACTGGGCTTGGACATCAAAAGTTACAGTTTAAAAGAATCTCTCTCTCCCAACCTTCTCAGCTTTTTAAACTTCATCTTCTTCACCAACAAAGACATTCTTGAGATCACAGAAATAAAACTCACAGCCAGCATGAAACCTGATCTAAGCCTGAAAACGTCGACAGGAGCCTCAGCTCCATTTACTGATATAAACAATTAATTCTTTTAAATTAAACCAGAACAGACCAACTACAATTTCACTACAATCTTACTGCTTTAAACTTAAAAAGTTTGACTCATTTAGTATTTTCATGTTTATACATGTCTTGCATTAATTTCAAATTTACTAACCCTATTTTCCTAACACTTTTCACTATACCTCTATTGGCAGACTTCAGCAAAAGTAAAATACTGATCAAAATGGTAACAAAAGCTTTTCTGCAGAATTTTACAGTTCTTTCTCTTTGATTGAAACTACTTATATTTTAAATAATGGGCTTTCAACACAAATTTGGACTGCACACCAAGGGACTGAAACTCTACAGACTCCAAAAGAAAATTATTTGCTTAAGCCTATTTGGCTTGCTTAAGGCAAATTTTACCAAGGTAAACAGTAACTCTATTTATTTTAATATTTAAGATACAAGCAAAACATGGATCAGAGTGTGAAGACTAGTGCTCCACTTAGCTGCCACTTAGTAGTATTTTTTTATTGGTTCTTACAGTGTTTATAGCTGATTCTTTCTCCTTTAGCCCAGCTTTACAGATGAGTTGACAGACTTACCCTACCACCATATCTTTAGGTCCTGCATTAACCGTGCATACTCCATCTTCACAAAATTTACCCACCAAGCTGTGCGCATGTAAGTGGACATATTTCCCATTAGTAACTAACTGGACGATTACTTTTGCAGGTCCAACATAATTGCAGATCTGTAAATAAATATTAAAAGAAATGTGGGTTTGTCTGGTTGGGTTTTTTTAAATGGAACAAGTAATGATTCCAGTTGGGTATTTTCTGTCAGCTAAGTACAATCGAACTTAGACCGGAGAAATGTGTATTCATTTCCATGGGAATAAACTATACCAGCTCATCACAAAGAAAAATGTGTTACTTTTTTTTTTTTTTTAATTAGACTTGACATACAAATGGCAGGCATAGTGACCAAAAGTTAAGAAATAAAACAAAGCTAAAGGAAAACAACCTCTTTTCCCAAATCATGAATCTCAGTTTTGAATTCTGACCAGTTACTCCACATTGCTCTCCTTAAATTTCAATTAGAGCACTGAATTCCTAATAAACATTGTTACATGTTAATAAGCATACAGAAAATCTACGTATTTAACAAAAACCCTTGCATTATTTAGCCCAATTTGAAAACACTTTAAAAATTTATTTTTAAATATTAAGATTGTTTTAAACATTTTGGCCTCATTACAATGACTCTTCAGGTAGAGATTTTAAAGTGAATTAAATCTGTATTCATAGGTATTTTGTTAGTTCAATACGCCACATCAACACATATTACTCAGTTCAGTAAATATTTCCTTTAAGTGTACATGTGGATATATGCTAAATCCCCACCTAAGATTATGCAGGACTGCAACTATTATAAACTGGGTGCCTTAGCATAGCCAACTCTGGAGGACCACAAAGCTTCTTTTCCCTGTTATAGTTGCTAATCACTACACACTTTTTAATAGCTTTTAAAATTGTGATGTCAAGTAATGCCTCAAAAACAAACCTAAATTTACTAACAACATACTGCATTAGTAAGTTACTTCCTTTACATATATTATTTAGAACTTTACTTTCTTCCTCACAAGTAATACTTAAGTCAGTTATTGGTTCTATACCACTTTCAAATTATGTAGAATATAAAAATTACCCCACTTTTAACAAAGCAAACATTACCTTCCCTTCCAATTCGCTTAATTAACCCTTTTATCAGTGTTGGGGTTTTTTCCCTCCTCCTCTAATTTTTCTTCTAATTTGCCTTGGGCAAAGTTCTTTGTATTACAGCAGCTTATAGATCTAATCAACCAAGGTATTAAAGGATCACGATAAACATTAAAGTGATGAATCAGTGATGAACTGAATACTTAAGGTTATATTGTTGATAAAATGCTGATAACCAGGGATTGCCACGATTTCACCATGTTACTAAGTCCTGCTAGCTTCCTTCACTCCAGTTAACCCCTCTCTTGAACCCATTCCATCACAGCTGAAACACTCTGCATACGTACAACACATGCCCTTCCCGTCTTCCTATTCACTAATAAAAGAAAAAAAATAATTCTCTACTATAAATCCAGGAAGAACAGGTGTGCAAAAGTCCTCTCCATACTCACTGCCTGCTGGTTAACTGTGTAATACTGTATTAATGTGCATTTTACAAGTACCAGTTTCTAAAATACAAAGCATGGGATACTCAGGCTTTCCCCTTGCTTCCAAATTGTAATCCCTCCTCGACTGAAACAACAAAGGGATGCAGAATAATCACTGCTTCACCATTTCCACAATTTACCAGCAGCGACAAAATGCAGGGATCCCTACGTAGCTTTCAAAAGTCATCTGAAAATAAAAATGATTGCGCTTGGTGCTACATGTCACCACCACTACTACAATTAACTTTTCAAGAGGGGAGCTTTTAAAAAATTATTTTCATTTCATCCCGCACTGAATAAGCCTTTCCTGCTATAAAGGTCCCAGCACATCTATAGCATCATATTCATTATGAGTAACATGCATGTTCTAGTATCGCATCAGAAAATTTCAAGACAATCCTTCATCAGCTGTAGAAACCACAGTGAAACTGTACGTAGGACTGCTGCACGTCAAGGACTTTCCAGCCTCTGAAAGCAGAACACACAACTGCAGCAGTAACCAGATTGCAATCTCCCCTTGTTACACAGCTCAGCATGATCTTTGTAGTCCCTCCCAGGGGAAAAACAAGAGTTCTTAAAACATAATACCTTATGTAGGTCATAAAGCAAGAAAGGACTGTTTTTGTCATCCAGTCTGATGTCCTATGCTGCAAAGGCTACAGAATGTCCCTGAAGTGTTTCCTACCTATATTTCTTATAGGCAGACCTTCCTACTTGATTTTGAGACATCCAGTTTATCTCGTTGCCCAGCAAAATAGCCTCGGTGGTTAAATAGCCTTATGCACCATAAATTAAGTCTGAAATAATTTTTCAGTGCCTTTGAATAATTGATGCCAGAATTTCAGAATAACTTGAAATTTATTCTGGCACTAAGATACATAAATAACTATCACCTTTTATGTAAGAGCTTA
The DNA here is from genome assembly GCF_023634085.1 of Falco cherrug. Taxonomy (NCBI): domain Eukaryota; kingdom Metazoa; phylum Chordata; class Aves; order Falconiformes; family Falconidae; genus Falco; species Falco cherrug. Next base: position 70,674,254 of record NC_073697.1, read on the forward strand.
AAAAACACTGTCAAAGGCATTAAAAGGCATAAGGTATATTACAATGCTGAATATCTACAGAAACCTAAGGATTATGGTGTTGATACAAAAACATACAGGAACATGAGAAGGAGATAGCATGTGGGTGCTGTACTGTTCAAAATCAGAGCTGTGATCTGAAAAAAATAGCTAATAAGCTTCAAATTGAAGACAGGGGAGAAAAAGAAAATAAGGAGTTCCTGGGAAGAGCATAGCTGTAATACTTCATTACATCCTGTACTGAAGCAGCATTCAATTGATCTAATCTCATAAAAGTTAAAATGCTGCAGGCTCACATTTATCTGCTGTTTCTGTTTGAGGGAAGATTTGTCTGAAAGATTAAAAGGACCCTATGAACTTGAAATCGAGTAAATTTCAAAACAGGAGTTGAAAGTTTTTTCAGTTATTTCACATCCTCCTGCAATCCAGACCCCAGCCAATTTTTTATAGTTTCTGGAACTTTACAAAAATTTTATAAGAACATTATTCTACTTCAAAGATGTTTTTTCCAGTTACTCTTACAACCAAGAAGTGAACCCAACTGGTCAATGACAGAAAGCAAATGATGGAACAGACCATGTCAAAGCCAGCAGCTACAGAAGCGCCCATTTCTCTTTCTAATCACTTTGTTGCAACAACTACAGCCCCAATCCTGACTAACCTTCAGTGTGTGACTAGTGCTGTCCTCAATATGCAAGTACAAGAAGCGTTCCACAGATAAGGCACTGCTCACTTTTTATAAATATGTTTTCAGAAAGCAGCATCATTTTTCTTTTCAGTTGCTAGTTTAAGACAAAGTATTTCAGATTTGGCACAAATCATTTAGGTGACTGAACACTTACTTAGAGGTCTAAGAATAAGCAATGTAAAGTAATTTAAACAATTGGGAGTTGAAGATCATCTGATCCTCTGAACATGAGGTCACTCCCATGCCAAAAATAGAGTTTGGTGCTCTCCTTTAGGAGCCTGACTAAAGGGACTTGGTGCCCCATATTCAGCCAAATTAACCATAACGGTAAAAAAGCACAAATCTCACCAGATTTATCTTTGGCTGAATTTGGTTCAGTACAGGTTTTTAAGAGGGGTCAAGATTTATAACAGAAAGTCTGCTCATTCTTGGCTTATGTTTATTCCTTAATTCAGCTGTTAAATGAATTTTTAACTTGTGATCAGCAATCTATCACTCTACAATTTAACTCCTATGGGTGAAAAAAGCAAATATGCTGCTCCTTTCTTCACCAAAACGATTCATCAACAACATAACTTCAATCTTCCATAAATTCCCCTCTTGAACTTGAAGCATATACTGAAATCACTGATTTCAATAAGACCGCTTATCTCCAAATTGAGGTATAATTTAGGACAGCCCCAGGACACGACGGGATGGGCAATCATCCTGCTCAGGTGCCTGGGTTTAGGGCTGCCTAACTGGCATGCAGCTTCGATTTGCAAGCTGAACTGCACAAGGTCCAAGCTCTTTGGCAGAGAGGTGGTGTTCATTAGCTTGGGCACACCTCTGAGCCATCGGTTACTCAGTTTCTGGGCTGGAGCAGATTTACATTCCGCTCACGGAGAATAGGCAACTTGAGTTTACGGCCACCCACGTAGACTTGCCCCCAAGGAGATGAAAATTCAGGACATTTCTTTCACACCACTATTTTCAGCAAATTCTTTTCACACCCAAAACTGGATCAAGTATTTCAGCGTAAAACATGAATATGCTTACACTAACATCAGCATGCAAGATCAGGTCACACGTGGTAAACGTGTAAGAAGGCCAGTGTAAATTTTCTGTACAAGTAGTTTTCTCAGTTTTTCAAATACATATAAACAAGTGAATTATGAATAAAAAATTTAGACAGTTAAGTAAGTTGGTGATAATACTAGACAATCCAGTTTTATTCTTTCTTCTTATACTATAGACTGTTTTCCCGCCTGGCCAAAATGCTAACAATGAATAAGCACCCCAGGAGCTTTGATTTCAACTGTTCTAGATATCAGCATTTTCCAGTGTTGTGTTACTTACACTAAGCAGATGAAAATGAAATTCAAATGAAGAATTTTAGGTAGCTTTCTACTGTAATCATGAAACTTGTCATGAAATGTAACTTCATTAAAACATATTCAGTATCTACAACTTCTCTGCCCTGTGTAACCACATGCAAAGTTATTTAACATCCTCTGAAACCGTACGATATTTTGTACATGATATTAGGATTACTGTTAGCAAAAACAGAGTTAAACAAAGGAATATAATTCCATAAATGATAAACATTAACAAACCAACCCATTTTTTAATATTCTAGAATACTACTACTGTTATCTAGACTCCATTTGTTGTGACTGTGCTGTTAAAATAGGAGGTCTTAAATCAATTCCACTTTGCTGGCCAGTGCAGATTTGCCTTAAGCGCAAAGACTGGAAATTACTATACAGGACGTGGTTAATTTAATTAACTACCAAAACATCTTGCTTAGAGACATGGCAAAGTCTTCAGCACTCCAGCCTTTACATGAAAGATATATCTTGGTATGTTCCAGCTCAGCTACAAGTTACAAACTGGGTGCAGTAAAAAAAAACCAACCAAAAACCAGACAACAAAAAAGTTGAACAGTCCACATTATGCAAGAAGTCATATCAGATAAATGTGTTTTCTTTTGGCCTTCAATCCATAATCCTATAAAAAGGGAATAGGGAGACTGCAATGCTTTTTTGTGCACTGAAGATACCTATTTTCAGGACATCTCGTGGTAGCTACCAGTAAATTACATCAGCTTTTTGTGCAGAGATGGCCAAGCAGAAAGGAGATCCCAATGTCGAGCTGGACTGACCACATCATAGCCAAGGCTAAAAGATGTCATAAACCCTCCTTTTTACAGTACAGCCAAACTCACACTACTGTCCTTTCACAGCACTGCGATCAACTAATGGAGGTTTTATGGTGAAAGCCTTGGCACAAGAAAAAAACAAACAAACAAACAAAACCAACAAAAACCCCAAAACAAAACAAAAAACTCAATGCAACAAAAAATAGCAATCTTCAATTGTGCTCACCTCAGTTATGACAAGGTTAGCACCCTTTGACAAAACAGAGAAGAGACTTACAGGAAAAGGTGTGAAACACTTCTGTCTTTACTGGCACCACTTGAATCAAGAACAGGCACTAACAAGCAATGGCCTTGAGGAATTTACTTGTGTTCCCTTGCCAGCCTCTCCCAGCAGGTGTTGCCATGTGGGGATTTGTACTAGAAAAAACACAGATGCGCACAGTAGGACGAGAGGGAGGGAGGGGAAGGGACACATGTGTGTGTTGGGGAGGAAGCTGTAGATGCAATTAAATTCTAATGATCAATGAAAATAGAAGGTTTGATGGAAAGCCAAACAGCATTTTGCTTTCTAGTTTATTCACGGAGAAATTCCATCTCCTGTATAACTAGCTCCTCTTTGCATATCTCCTCGTTGTGCTATTGTGCGACCCATCACACCTCTACAAAGTATCATTTGTATTATTATCGACACAGATTGGATTGGAATCCAAAGATCTGGCTTAACTGAGGTAAATTATTTTATATCTGAACATATCGGTGAAATGTCATTCATTGGTTCATCATTACCATCACAACAGGAAAGGGAAAAGCAAGCAGATCCTTTGCCTGGGCTAGTAATTTTTCATAGGTGTTTTGCAAGGCTATATGAAAACAGCTTTCCCAGCTTCTTCTCCATTCACAAGACTAACACCCTAGGCTATCTCAGCCAATGCTGATTATTTTCCATTAAGTCATGCTCATACTGATTCATCATGGAGATGCAACTGTTCCAAATTCCAGCCTTTCTCAAGAACTGCAGAAGAACCTCATGCACACTGAGGAGTGGCACACACCAAGGCAGAGGCTGACTGCTTGCCACTCCTCCCTTCCCTCCTCTCCCCATAAAGGAGAAAGTAAAGAGATAACACTAGAATTAAAACACATTAACCCTGCTCCTTGTGAGACAACCTCTAGTGCAATAGTTCAAAGAGGTAATGCAATACCGAGACTAAGACTTTCATTAAGTTAAGAAAATACTGAAAAAACACAGTGTATCTTTTCCATGGAAAAATAATTTGCTGCAAGAACCACAGGCAAAGACAGTTCTTCTCTAATCCTAGAATGATTAATCACCACTGTTAAAATCATATTGTGCTAGCACAGAACGTTTCTTTGATTAACATCTTTGAACTTTTTCCAGGGGGAAAAAGCTCTGAAAAAGGCTCTGCGAATACCTGAACATAATGCTGCTCCCATTAAAATGAGAAGTTTTCTGTTGACTTTAAAGGAATTAAGTCCTTAAGAAATTAGTATCCTAGAGATACTGAATAAGGAGTAACATGAACAGAAAAAGAAGGAAACCTTGGTAAATAGCATCTTAGAGTGGAGTAACTGACCAGACTCATCCTTTGCAGTATGCTAGAAGTGGAGCAACCAAGCAGTTCAGGCCTTGTTTTGTGCTGAAACTGCACCTTAAGGCAGAGGTCCGTTAGTCTGCACAAGGGCAGTGAGGTGGTGGGTGCAGGAAAGCTTACTGCTCGACTGCTGACAGATAAACATGGTGCCAAAATATCTCCACAAATCTGAAAACAACTTCCTTTTCAAAATCAATTACATTTTGAAAGTTGGGATTGAAATGCAGTCAGTTTTGAATAATTCCATACAAATTTATGTTGATATGCAGCAAGGTCCTATACACGTACATATGACACTTGCATTCGGTTCGCAAAACTAATGATTTATGTACTTACTTTGACCTGAGGGTAGGATTTTTTGTTCTTTTCACTAGAAGCACCAGGAAGTCCACCATGTGAAGGCCCTTCACATACATATCGGAAACGAAACCCCCTCTGTGGAGATAAAGGAAAAGAAACTTGAAAGCTGTTTAGAAACAAAACTTTAAAAAAAAAGCACATGCACAAACAAGACTTGCCCAAACAGCCTACAAACAGAAAAGTTACAACTGTTCATCCCTCAAATGCCTTCTGAGTAGTGGTTAACAAAGCACTGCTGAACTGTTGCCCTGGAGAAACTGTTGTATTTTCACTCTTACACACAGCAGCAATCTGAAATTTTTCTTTGAGTAAATGAAGATATTTTGAAGCAGAGGTCTATTTATACTCTCAAAACAAGATTAAATGAACACATAGAGAATGCAACAGCAGATACTCTCATGATTGCTGCTAGGTAGAAAGAACTGAAGCCAATAATAATCAAGGAAGTCCAAAGAATCATAAAGAAAAGAGAACAGGGATGAAACAGAAAAATGCTTCTTCCTTCTGGGAAGAGCATGTGAAAGCTGTTTCTCCGAGTGGAGTCCAGAAACAGCCCAAAAGCTTCAGGGGACTTTAAATGGCTGGGCTTTCATCTCAGCTACATAAATAGATGTCTGAATATACTTTGGGGAACTAAAGGATGTTAGCAACCACTCCACAGTACAGCTGTCCATTTATTCCATTTTTATTTATAGGAAGTAACATTCCCTTTAAAGGGTAATGTATAAGGCACAAAAGATGCAACTCTTAAATGTATTTGGTAACTTTACCTACATTATTTCATGTAGCCCCCAACTTCAAATACTTTCAGGATAGATCTGCTCCCCAGTCCTGCAATTTCTGGCAAAATCTCCATCTAATACAGGGCTCCCAGTGTCTGTCCAAACAGCACCAGATAGTGGTGTATCCTTCATCAAGAATCGTTCAGCTTCTTTCTAACAGTAGACAACTCTGAATTCAAAGTCTGTATTAGCTGATGGTAAACAACCTGGTTCAAAAATTGCTCTGTAATCATTAGCTTCAACACTTATCTCACTAAAGCCTTTTCAGTTTTAAGAATTTGTTTCCCAGGCAAATGTGAAGATCTGACTTCTATTCAGATACTGGCCAGGCAACATAATTCATCCTTAAGCGTGTATTTGCCTTCCTATGGCAAACTGAGTGACTGAGCGTATTGCAAGCAAAGTGCCCAGCTATCGTGAGCTTGAACTCAAGCTGCCAAAAGACAAAACAACCTCTGCAGTCACGACACACGGTATGACCCAGTCTCTCTTCACCTCTACGCTGTCGATCCAACAGATCCAGCAGTCATCTGTGTGGCCTTCCCCAGTCTATTGCCCTTGCTATCCTAGCTACATTTTCATACATACAGTCTTACTCCCCCCAGCTGTTTCTTTGCTCCAAAAATGATCACAAGCACAGCACTCTGCTGATGGATCACCCTCAGCACCCCGCTATAAACTATTGCCCAGCCTGCCACATGGGTACTCTGTTAAAGGAGCTGCTTGCTCCCTTCGGTTTCCCCTTAGGTACTGAACACTGTAGGCTCCACCATGCAAAGACACAGCCTGATTTGGGATGAAATAAAACGACATGGAAGAGGCAGTGTATTCTTCCAAGAGTTCACGGTACACTGCTGTTTCACCTATGATCATGAAGTGTCCTATTGCTGGAGGGATGCTCGGGCAGAAAAATGTCTTTGGTGTGTGGCTGAAACCAGCGTTCTCTATCATCTCCTACTAGAAAGACTGGATTGTGGCATGCTTCTGCAGAAGACCAAGAAGAAAATGGGACAGCTTTGAGACACCCTGTTTGTCTGCCTACTTAACATGTCCATAGGGTAGGATTTTCAGCAACTGATTGGGAGAGGCAGGAAAGGGGTCTCCATGCTGCAATAGCTTCCAGAGGAATACCTGTAATTGCTGATGCAACCAGCTAAAGGAAAAATATCCTGCCATATTTCAAGGCAATTTTCACTCAGCAGTTACTTCCTAAATCAGGTGCATGAAAACTAACCAGCGCATTGGGGTGACTTTCATACTGTCAGAGGAATGTGAGTGAGTGTTTGCTACACAGTCACCAAAAAAGTTTCATTCAAGTATTTATCTTTATTGTTCTTGGGTTTCAAAACAGTGAACTGTGACAAAAGGAATCTCAAAGAACAACAGAATTTTACTATGACAACACACAAGTTGAAAATTCCAGTAACTTGGGAACAGAATGAAATGTTTTTATTTTTTCCACTCATGTTTCAAGAAAGATGAAACAAAATCTAAAAATCTTCCATGTTTGGTCTAATTGTTTGTTTCAAAATACTGGGGTACTGCAAAAGTAACTTATAAGATGAAGAGTCTATACTTAGCAAGACATTTTTTTAAAACCTTCAGGTGTTTGGGTTTTTTTGTGTCTTATGACACTTCCAGAGAGAGACGAAGATGAAAACAGAACAAAACAGGAAATGATTTAACTACAAAAGTGAGAGGAAAAACTGCTCATGGTTAAGTGGCACATTTGTTATGAGAGTTCAACCTCTTCAGTGCTCACCTGAAGTCATAATTTTATTCAAAGCTGATTACAGTGACATAGCTACCTTAAAGATTTTCAAAAGGTACTGTTCTTCTTACCTGTTTTGGCTGTTCTATGATTTGAAGGTATGGTCCATCTGCTAACATAAAAGAAAGAAAAGCAATAATAGAAATTACATTTTTATTACTATGACAGAAGTTGCAGGGGTAAATTTGATGTCCTTGAATGTCTTGAGAAAAAAGAAAAGCACCTAAGCATCTTAGAACTTAAAGTTTAACAAATAATTTCATCACTTGTCAGTCTCTCATTTCCAACATTCCCTAAGACCAGTGCAGTAAGAAGGGAAGGATTAATTAAAAAAAGTTAATTTTATCTCAGAGGGCCTAAATGAACAACCTGATCATTCAGTTAAGACTCAGAAGGGTGAGTACGAACAGGATCCTCTCCTTGCCACTGACAAGCAGCCTGGCCTTCCTGAGCTAAGGTTAACTTTTGTATTTAAACCCCTTGGGCTCTAAAGACTATACTCACAAGCTCTTGGCCCTAGGGTTTCCTACTGAATAGGTGCTTTTGAAAATCTAGAGACAGGCAATGGGAGGCTCTGAGGTATGGGAATATCGGAGGAATTTAAGCTGTCTCAACATGCCCTAACAGTCAGAACTCCTTTGAAAAAAACAAACCTGGAATTGAGTAGACTAAATAATTTACATTCTTTTAATAATTTCAGATACACTTTTAAATATACTGTTCTGCTGTGCCTCTACAAACACTGAACACACTCTATTTGACTACAGATGCAGACTCTACAATGAGATCCATCTTTGAGCATGATGTCAATACATAGAATCCTATGTTCACTAAAATTCTGTTTGTGTCTTTCAAAGAAGGCTTCCTCCAATGACTTTCAGTCTTGCACCACTCCCTGACAGTGGCTAACTTCATACCACAAACATAATTCAAAATTCATCAGTTAAATAGCCTTTGAGGAGGCCCTAAATCCAATGAGAACTCAGTGCCACCAGAGTTAAAAATTCATCACCTGATCAAAGCTTAGCTCCAACTCTGATCATTTTGATTCTTTACATCAAGAAGGAAAGCTCTCTAGGTGGATGGCTATGAAATACCTCTTACAATGCAAGCCACTCCTGAGACTGAAAATGATGATTCTGAGAGGTATGACTTCTTCTCTGCCTCTTGTTAAGCAAAGAAGATTCAGATTTCAATGCTAAAAATTCAGTTGCTATCAAAGCAGATCCCAAATGACAGCTTCACTATGTACACTTACACAATATTTTGCCAGCTATATTACTGTTGAAATTATATATCATCACTTACACTTTATTGAAGGTATTAATGCTAAGGAATCGAGCAAGCTCACTGGGACATGTGAGACCTCAAAAGCACACAAGCCACAGCTATGCCTGCAAGGTCTGCCACATATGAAGTAAACTGTGCCCTGCCAGCATCCAGGTGTGATCTGCCTCTGAACAACTGCATCATCCACAGGTACGCTGCCATCCAGCTAACTCAACTAGGCAGTACTTGGCTTCAGCAGAGAACTACATACTTGTATCAGCTTTCGTTTGCCAACAGGCCTAATGTTCACTGATAATTACAAATGGCAGAGGATTAATTAATTTATAGTTTGTAATATGACTACATGCATCCTTCTCAGCTCCTTAGTACAACTTCACTTTAATAGAACAGACCTTCATGTCTTTAATAGCACAGGTCTTAACTGAACAGGCTTCTCTCAACATTAAAGTTTTGATAGATATACTAATAGATGGAATTAGTATTTTTCTGTTGAAGTTAGCTGACTCAGCAACTGAATTAGCTTCATGTCAAAGTCATATTGCAAATGCTAGTCACAACAATTTCACATATAATTTATTTTCCAAAACCAACACTCCTCCTATGAAGAAGTAAAGTGCTACAATTAAAATCTTGAAGTCATGCAAAACAATTGCCTCAAGACCATATACACAACATTTTACATCAGAAAGCATGAAAACCAGTTTGGACTTCAGAAACTTTAAAAGACATAGAGACACACTTAGCTTTGGAGTGGTTTTATTTTTCAGGTTTTGTCTGTAACATGGAGTCAAGATGAGCTGAGTTGAGTTTAAGCATTCTTTCTGCACTTAAATTTAAGATCTCTGTTCACAGACCTCTAATCCTCCCCATGCTTTAGGCATTTAAAATGTTATACTTTAATGACCCAGAGGCCTTATATCTTCTGGGCACTGGCAGAAATAATGCACCGAAATACAACTGCGTAGTTCAACTTTCAACCAAGCCTCCAGGGCAGGATCTGCCAAGTAACTGTTCTTTGGCTGTTCTCCCCTTAGGAATTAATTTCCAAGGCACATACACTGGGTTACTATCAGCACAAAATACTGCTGCTTTCTCTTAAACATTAGCCAGACAAAGAAATGCTTTTTTATCCAACAGCTAAGTGGCTGCAACAGTACCCCAGGATGCAGCAGATCCAGGTTCCAACATTCCTCAGCATAAGGAAATTCAGACTTGTAAGAGAGGGATATACTGTACTGGCATATTGGAAAGCTGAAACGTAATTCTTCGTACCACTAAAATGGTTTCACCTTGCATGGCACTTGTGAAAACTCAGGAAAACTGAAAACTTAGGACTGTGGTTCTTATGTCCCTTTGGAAAAAGCCTTGTAAAAAGCATACAAATACACAGATACCTTGGGGGGGTTTTAGTATCTTTCTTACTAATACTAGGAATGTGCAAAAAAGGTGCAGTGTAAATGTACAAAGGCAAATTAGATGTCTGTTATCATTGATCCAGATTATATCAATTATATACCAATATATTTAAAACAAAATTTTGTGAGGTCTTATTTTAAACTTTGGGTTTTGTGACTAATCATTTTCTTTTCACAGTGACCAAGTAATACTCTGGTATAGCATCTGACCAGATCCAAGCAACAGTACAGCGAAGGCACTCTAACGGAAGGCACTTCATTATATCTGAAATGCCATTTAAAAAAACCACAGCAATATGCAAGGTAACTTCCAAGTATAAATGGCATATTATTGTGACTATAAAAAGGATTTTACTTAGTGAAAGGCCTCACCCAGCTGTCTTCACTGAACTCTGATTACTTCCCAGAAATACTGTAGACAGACAGCCCGGCTATGAGTGATTCCTTTTCTCTCTCATCCTTTCCCATGGGGAAAAGAAAAATGTTCAGTGTTTTGCACAGGGATTTTTTTAATATTTCATTTCTATTAGCAGGCATCTCTGCTAATCAAAGCTAATAAGCAGACAGGCAGCAAGAAACTGAAGATGTACACCTTGCAAGAGGAACTAATAACGAAGAGATTTGCGATGATGTTTTGCACCTCCGTTCTAGGCTGGAAAGCTGCTTGCTTCAAGTTCTTGTTTAACAAGCAACCCCCTTTTAAGTGTTAAGGAACCACAAGAAGGAACACTACTTAATGCGTAGCTTAAGTTCTACTTCTGCCCTACAGAGAGGCTGGAGTGGCATACAGTCATGGAGCTGGCCTCCACACAGGGATGACTATCACAGTTGCCATGAGCCAAGTTTTGGCACGAGCACTCCACGCTGTTTGCCTGGCACTGCAGCAGTCAGGAGGGCTAAGAACTGCAAATAAATCATGCAGTCCTCCAGCCTGGAGGGGGTTTGGTGCAGACTGCCACATCCTGAGTATGCTTCAGTGCTTCCTTTTCTGTCTTCTAGCCTCAGTTACCACAGACCAACCTGCATCCCACTGCCACCCCTCCAGGCTGACTCACAGTCCCACTTCCCCACGTCTTCTTCAACTGCTGTGTTTCTTCATTTTCCTTCCTGCCTGAGTCAGAGGCCCTCCTGCATCTTGACTCTTGCACCACTTACATTCTTTCTTCCCCTTGACAGGCCTCACCCTGCACACACACTTCCCAAAGGAGCACCCATCTTAGGCTCCCCTGTGGTTCCTTCTTCCCATCATAGCAAAGTCAAGAAAAAAGCGGTCTGTGGAGCTGCTGGGATATCCCTGCAAGCCTGGCACCACTTCAGGACCAGTGGGCTCCTTTATCTAACAGCTTACGTCGTACCTGAAGCCATTCAATTTAACCTGCAACCAGCTATGGCCAAGTGCCCTCCATGGCCTCCTCTCTGCTAGTGGGACCCCCCAGAACAGGCATCTCACCTGTGTAACTGTGCTGTTTTGCTCTGTGGACGTGGATAAAAACACCCATAGCCTCTAGGTTCTGATTGTTAAATCCAACACCAACGCTCTTTTGCCCATCCTGGCAGCTGGACTTTGCTGCTGAAAGCTCAGATTTTAGACCCAGTGTCTTATCCTTCCTGAAGGCCTGCTGCAGCATTTGTATGTCATCTCCCTCAGGGATTCACCTGCACAGGAACACTGCTGCATCTCAGCTCTGCAGTGATCAAAGCATGATGTTTCAAAGCAAGCAGCACAAGGGCTTTGCTTAACCTCTCTCTCCCCTCAGTTTACTCTTCAAAACACAGGAACAGAAGATTTAGAAAAAACGCTGGAAGCAGTATGTAAGTCTGCTCATTCTTCTGAATATTAGGGCCACTGCTATGGGACAGAGGAAAATGAACGCTCATCTAACCTTTGGTGATGGTCAGGCTCCCTTCAATCTCTAAATCATCTCCCTCTGAAAAAACATGAAATAAAGTTTTTGTAAGTGCTTTCTTTTTCCCTCTATGCCCTTCTAATTTCTCAACAGCCAGCACCACAGAGGGTTGGGCAGAGGAGGTTAAAGAACTATCAGAAACCTGTAATTTTAGCAGCCTCCAGGCAATACTGCCCAGCTGCTGATAGCCCTGCTTCAACTTCACAGGCTTAAAACCACAACACCTTAATGCCAACAGCTAGTCAGGCTAGGGCCGCTAAAACCCAAAACAACCAGTTCCCAAACCCACCTGTAACTAGCACACAGGTTGCTACGTGATTACATGGTTGTAGATGGCCTGGTATTATCAGGAGGAAGTAAGAAATACCCAAAATTCTACAAGGCTTTGCTTGGAGCGATGTCCATTGCTGCTCCAGTTCAAGTCGTTACTTTCTCCCTTCACTACATAGTGGACATCACACTGATGCCTATCTGCTTGTACACTGCCTACGTATGTGCCACGGGTAATGCTCCCTGATGCCATTGAGGATTAGTACCCAGCTCTCAAAGGGAGGATACTTCCCCACAAACCAAAGACGAAGCTGACTTCATGACATACTGCCTTTGCTGCTGGTGATATTTCAAACACACAGTTCAGCCCTGCAGTTTGCACTGCTATGGCAGTTGTTACAGATCCATCCTTTTGTCACCAAAAGCACACAGAGATTACTTATCTTTCTAGATTTAGATGTAAAAGTAGAACTTGAACCACGTAACTACGTACTACACCTTTAGAGCCAAAATAACCAAGCCTAATTTTTTACTTAAAACTGATGCTCATGAGATAGAAAACAAAGTGAGCAAAGACACTTGAGCACTCTCAAACTCATGGAGAAAATCCTTGTCCTGACATCTCAAAGGTTTGCTACTATTACTGTAAATATTAACCTTTCAGCAGAAATCTATCATCAGAAAGTCCCCAGATTCCCCAGCTATTTGTTGATTCAGCTATGCTGGCATGATATGGCAATCCACAGTTACTGATTAAACCTGCCTGCCAATGTAGTAAGACTGACATTGTGCATTCATGAATGCACAGATGGAAAGATGTAGGTACACACCAAACCATGAGGAAGAACTAATGTCTTCAGTTCTTTCTGTTTAAATCATCCAACTGTCCTAGAGAAAAATTGTTTCTTAGAACACTTATTTTACCCTCTCCATATCTCAGCTGGAAGTACTTTTGGAAAACCCCACATGAATTTTTAACTGGCCCTGCTGTGTGGAAAGAAAGAATTAGTTCCTGCTTGGAAGCAATTGAAGCGTAATATATAAATTATCATAGTACCTTATAACTGAAGACAGTCTGTAGTAACAACACAACAGTTTCAAGCAAGGGAGGAAGTAAGCATTATAGCGATACTACTCAAGAAGCAAAATCACTGTGGCATCATCTGATGCCATCGAAATGATCAACATTTTCTAAAACTTGTGATTTAACTTTTTGTTTGTGATAACCTAAAATCCATGATCCTTTATTAAATCCCATTTTGTACACAGGGAACTTGCCACCTACAGTGCAGTAGGAGACAAGAGCGGTGCCACTAATAAAATAAAAAAAAAAAAAAAAAAAAAAAGGCCTTTTCTAAGCAACTTTGCAAATTAAGAATAAAGCTAGACTTAGCCCAGGAAGAGTCTTCTGTGACTGCAGAACTCAGTGAATTCTTGACTCCCCCACATGGTTTTAAAAACAGCTGTTTTTCTAGTTTAGACAGGACATAGCTATCTGAATATCAGTTCTATATATCAGAATAACTTGTATGGAATGAGTCTGGCATGAGGAGTAGAGAGCAAGCTTAAAAGGTGTACGAGGAAATGGGTGAAATGAGGAAAAAATATCCAATAATCTTATTTGTTCCATAGAAACTCTGGGACAAGAGTGAAAAAAACCCTTGGTATACAATGCACAAGCCCTTTAATCCTACACACATGAATCTCACTGAACGATTTTATCTGCCTTAATAAAAACACACTGCAAACAAATGATTGCAACATTAATTTGTTGGATACTTGTCCATATTTGTCAAGAGCTTTGCTCATCAAAATATTTTAGCTTGAAACAGAATTTCTGTATCATGTGTTTCTTGATCCTTCCTCTTCACTACTATTCAGTCAAGAAAACTGAATTAATGTTTTAAAGCATGAAACACTGAACAGTAAGCATGCCTTAATTTTTATTTTTAAATCAGCATTTATTATTACTTTAGGGTGGAGTTTTACCTAAGAAGTAAAAAGTTAACTGTTTATTTCATTTTACCTTTCACACCTCCACTGCTATCAAGCGTACCAAATACTGCAAACAAAATGATCTGCATTTTCAACAAAAGAAATCAATCCGCAATACAGAAGACACCAGCTACATCCTGATGCAACAAAGAGATCAAGAACAGAAAGTTGTCATGTTAAAATACATTAATAGCTATATTGGAAATATATACCGAGAAAAACCTCATACGCTTAAACAGATTTTTATTTGCTTCCTCCTTTCATATCAGCTATTCTAATAAACTAAGCAGGAAAACCAGAGTTTTCTAAATTGAAGCATGAAGTAATACTTATGAAGAAATTCAGTAAGCAAAACCAGACCAAGGATCAAGCAGCTAATACTGGCTGAGATATAACACACTTCTATTTGATATCGATGTTCAGGAACTGTACTGTAAGAACCGTGTATCAGACCTTTGCAGAGTATTACTTGCTTACTTTCAGCAGTTGGTCGCAAAACTTGACTCTGAACTTTCAAACTAGTGTTATTATTCAGGAAATTGTTGGGTACTTTTAATACCAGACTGCTACTTTACAGGAAACAGAGAAGTCACCAAGAAGGAAAAACAGATTCGAATGATACAGGAAGCTGAATATACTCTGCATTTTATTAGTGGAAAAAAAAGCACCTTAAGAATTACTACAACAAATGAAACACCATTCAAAAGAAAAATTAAATACATGTTGCACTCTGCAAACTGGCAATACAAACATGTAGATCACCGAAGATGCAAATTTAGAAAAAAAAAATAATTCATAAAAACAGGTCACTTAAAGCTCTTTGGTCACTCTCATTTAACTAATTGAAACTTTCAGTTTCTATACAGGTCAAAAGAAAATCAGATCTGCCTCACTGTTGAAAGTTTCATGAGGGCAAGAAAGAGATGCATAAGGGTGTAATACAAAGTCTAGCTGACAACCTCAGGATCTAGTATTATGATGTAAACAAAAAAGCCTATGAAAAGAACTTCACAAAAAAAGAAACTCGAAGAAAAAGCAGGACAACAGCACAATCAAATAGCAACAGTTCCTACCTGTTCGTAGTGGCAAGTCTGAAGTGATGTAATTTGTATTACTAAATAATGCATTCATTCCCACTAACTGATCCATTGCAAACATCTGTATTGAAAGAAAATTTATTCTTCATTACTACATATATACATACTTTCATAAAGCATCCATCAGCAAAGGATTTCAAAGTTCTCTACAGATACTGAGACTGCAAACACCCCGGGTGCAGTACATAACCATTTTGTATCTATTTTATTTCTGCTGGCAACAGCAGTGCAAACAAAGCTGACAGTACTGACCAAGTTTCTTTCACCTGTATCACAAGACTGCAGTGTTTCTAAATATGGAATTTGCTTACATGCACTAATAACTACTATATATTCAAAAGAGCTTATATGGTAAATTCTGAAAATCTGATCCTAGATGTCTTGCCCAAAGCCTTGCTGAGAACCTGTGAGTTTTCATCTCCACATATGTGATTAAACCCCACCAGACTACATCCCTTATGTAAATATTCATGCAAGCTCTAATACAAGAAAACAGTATAGCCAAGTTACAGTTTGGGTTTTGTTTTCTTTTTTTTTAAATACTGATATGTCTTAACTCACTGTAATTGTTGCCAGGTATAAATCTATCATCTTCCAAAGTGCAGCAAGCATAAAGGAGAAAGTAGTTTCTTTTTGGAAATTAAGGTAAGTAGGAATGATCTGTTTTTCACTCAGACTTTTCACTTAAACACCATTCTCACAATTCAAATAAATCATGAAATGACCTAATGAGATCAGGAAGAGTTTCTGAAGAGCCAGGCCCACTGATCTGTGTGAGTGAAGGAGCACTGTAGTCATCAATGTCAATTCAAATTTCACAAAAAGATGATACAAAGGGGCTTTCTAGGGCATAAGGGGCATTATTTTCAGATAAAGTCCGATGTCCACCACAAAAGAAATTTAAGAGCAAGCATCACAGGCAGACGGGGAATAAAAATGAGTATTTTTTCAACTGCTTCTTTCAGCAGGCTTAGCTTTACTTTTCATTTCAGCCATTTCACCAGTGCCAAGGCTGGTCGCATAAAAAACACCTTACAGGGAAAAAAAACACACCTAGATTTCCCCGAATCTGATTTCTGTCAATACCTACGATGTTTTTATATCTCCACATTGATAAGCCTAGGAAATGAAGGACAATATAAGAGGAAGCCAAAACAGAGACCTAGGAAAGAATACAGGGCTTGGAAAATACACACATCTACTTACTTGGGGATCAGACACTCCCATAATATAGGAATCTTCTGCCATTTTAAGTCCTGAAACACAAAAACATTATTAGAACTCTCATTTTTTAAAATGTACAGCTATAGAGAAACTTGAAAAGCATTAGCGTTAAAAGCCCCATCCCTGACCCTTCCTATTTGACTCATAATGTTAATAATGTCTAAAATACTCTTAAGATTCCTCAGTATTTGCAAGGGGCAGGCTAATGACACCACAGGCTACAAGCTAGGATTTTCCATTGCCTGCTCCCAAGCAGCTAAAAATTACAGTCCAAGTTCTGAAGTCAAAATGTATTGAAATCAGGAATTAATTTGTTTCTTTCTTTGCTCTGACTATTCTGCCATTAAGAGTTTAGGCAAAATAATTATCATTGTTTAGCAAAAGCAGGACTCTGCATTTTTACACAGTAAAAAGACTTCTGAGCATTCATGAATGAACCCTGATGGTTTTCTTGTGAAGTATTACTAAATGCAAGATAAAGATGCCAGAGAAAGAACATGCAATGTTTTTTCTTTAAGTAAAACCAGGAGTCAAATATTGACTACTTTTGGAGGACACCTTTATTTCCAGAGGTCCGCTGGTGCTTGGCTCTCACAACTACTCTGCTGACAATGAGAATTATGGATGCACAACATACCTAATCCTCTCTCACAGGTCTACATGTAAATGCTGGATACTGGGAAAGCGAAAGTTTAGCCTGGGTTAGTTTTCCTGGGACCAGTAGCAAGCCATTAGCAGACCCTGGAAATGTTCTTAGGAATGTATTAGGTCTATTATAAAAGATCAGTGTTATTTCCTTTCATGGAGATGTTATTGGAAGAATTACAATTTCACTTACATTGATGTTACTAACAAAGGCTCTCTAAGGGAGCATCTGAAAATAACTGTAGTAACTATCTCAAAAGACTCATGTCTGCATGCAAGCAAACACTTTAAATAAGGTTAATAAATAATGGAAGACAGACACATGTCACTGGCCCACATATTCTACAATGAATGTGAACCATGCTTTCCAACAAAGTGAACTGTGAAAACCTACTGCCGTAAGACAGAGAGTGGCAAGCGATCAGTAAACCAGTAAAGAAAAACTGAGCAGTAAACCAGTAAAGAAAAAGTGAGTCTCCATGTACCTTCCACAGGAACTAAAAAGGCAAATATCAAAAAGAAAATTGGAATACTCAGGTACTCCACTTCGATGGAGGCTCAATTCAGCTTGTTAACAAGCTCCAAAGACAACATATAGCCACTCATGCCACACAAGTAGAAAATGAAACAAAATTTTACATGGAGAAATAGCAGACAATACCCAGACAACTTCCAGGAAAAAGGGGTCCATGAGGATAGAATGATTTTTAACCTAAAAAACAGAAGTACTCACCCGTTTGTTTATCAATTTTAGAGAGAAATATTTACTGGCTAAAATTTATTTGTAGTATTTGAGCCAACAGCAAATCACTGGTCCTAAGATTTCAGCCAAAAATGAGTAACAGACATAACAAGCTGCCACAGTCACCCATGCTGTACATCATCACCTAATACATCAGGATTTCAGTTACGTAAAAAATACCAGTCCATCACATTATCTCACAAGCACATTCTGCAAAGTATTATTGTCATCAGTCATTTGCTATTGATATTATCAATCTTTATGGAAAAAAGTAAACTTACAAGGTGTAACAAAACCTTCAGCATACAACAAACTTTACTAAGATGTTATTATTTGACATTCCATTTCATAGAAAAAATATAACTCTCATCACCAATTAACAAGTTGCTGAAATCACTGAAATAACTGCAATTTAGGTTTTGGCAAACACATCCCAGTTAAAGGTGTGGACATCACATTAAAAAAAAAAAATCTTAAGACCTCAACAGCCCTGCTGATGCACACTGATATACGAACTGAGTGCAAATGCCAGATTTATTCTGTATAAACAATAAAAGCTGGTCCTAAAAGCCTTGGTTTTTTGATCTCTCATATTTATTCACTCACTATGTCATAAGTCACATATGCAAAATTGTGTTCCAAAACACCTGAAGTACCCAATGACCTTGGTAAATATGCTTATTCAGGAAAAAAATATATTCTAAGGAGCTAATATGAATAACATCTGCCCACTTGCGTGTTTGCTATATGTATACTTGTCTGCAAAACTTTCAAATAAAGCATCTCACAGCTTTTTCTGTAAGCCCAACAAGATATGCATCGGTCTCACTCCAGCAGAACCCTGTGGGAGAAGGGCAGTTCTCACACCCGCTACGCTTCCTGGTCACATTTACAGTTCTACAGTATGTGACTTCAACAAAGTGGAAAAATATCGCAGAGGCAGTATTGCCAAAAGCTTTTCATTTAAAGTACTTTGATACAAAAATTAGAATCCATACAGAAATAAAACCTACGTCCACCTGAATCAGTCCTTCAATTGCACCTGATGAAAGTGGTCATTTCTGGCTTTTTGACTGATGCAATGAACAATGCCATGAGGGCAAAACAGCAGTCACTGAAGATGAACATTACACTCAGAAGCAGCAAGGTAAACACCCACATACTACCCAGCTACCTGTAGGTAGGTACTAATCAATTTCTAACCAGGTATTAAACAATCTCTCTCACACCAGATCCTTTGTGTTCAAGTAGCGTTTGAGGGAGAGGTTAAAGACATTCTCTCTGGCTTGCTGCACCAGTTTATTACAAACACACCATGATTCAGATGTGCAAACATATGCCTTTGTGCATGTAAACTGACACTTGACTACTTTTTCAGGGCCTAGATAAAAATTAACCCAGCAGTTTAAAATGACCCCTCTAAATGACTGAAAACACTCTCAGTTTCACTATATATCTTCTCCTCTTTCAAATCCAAACAATTGTCAAAAATGTTCTGTGAGCCCCGCCTCCAAAATAGAATTTATTTCCTTAGGATTTATTTAGTTAAGAAATCCCTAAGCTTTCTTTTACAAGAAAATGGGCAAATCCAGGGAGTCAATAACATGATTAAAAAACCAAAGAGACACTTTCAGAAAAACAGACCCTAGCATTAATCGTATGACTTTTAATTGGCCTCTTCCCTTACGGCTTGAGTTTCTAAGCACCTTTCCTACATGCATTAAGTGGTAAGATTAGCATCTACCACGAGTACCTTTGTTCATTCTTTCCTTACACAAGCTGTATTTTGGGGCAGAGATTGTTTTTATCCAAGCTGTATTTGCTGCTATGTGCATCTCAGAGAAGTCAAGTCAAAACCACCTCTCTCTCATTTGAAGATGACTGGGATTAAAATTGTGTTGTGGAAACTCATGTTACCACATATACCTGCTTCCCACGTAATCTCTGATTCCCACAAACCGTACTGCAAACTTGCATCTACAATAAAAAAATACCCTTACACCTGCAGACCAGAGTCAACCACGACAGACTCCACCCTGGAGATCGTCTGAAGTCTTTCATATAATGGGGCACAGGAAACTTCAACTTTTCAACTCACAGTATTTTTTAGTGTGAAAATTCAAAGGTGGTTAAAGGCATGTCGTTTAGCTCCTAGTTCAAAGGAAAAACATAAAATCCAGCTGAACTTGTCCAAAACCACACAGATGTGCCAACTGAGGGACATGTATGCAGCACATATGTGTGTGTGTGCAGTATTCCTTTACCCCCAGTGGGTCAGCTACCATTGTGAAAAAGGTTGGGGGGGGGGGGGGGAAGGAAAAGGCCTAGGAAAATACACATATAAACGCATATATGGAAGATGATGCAACCAAGCAAACATAATGGCAGTTACTCTGCATCTCTACTCCTTAATAACTAAATAATACCAGGTACAAGTAGGCACAGCTGGAAGAACATGAGTTCATTTATTGTATTCTGAATATTTGTTTGAAAGATTCAAAAGGATCAGGCATTTAAGATGGAAACAACATAATTAATGTAGGAATGCTCCATCCAGGAACAACAATTCTCATTTTTGTTTATCTCAATCATCTGATTTCAGATTTCTCTCCTGCTGTTCTCCAACATCCACTGTATCTGACTTTTAAAAACAAAGATAGCTGCCTGTAACCAACCAGACCCTTCCCTCTGCTGTTTCTCTCCAATTTTCTGGCCTGAATTTTAAAAATGAGGTAAACAATTTTCCTCTTGGATACCAGTATCCAATCCAATACTTGCAAACAGGGAATGGGACAGCTTTCTATTTCCTTTCTACAGACAAACATAACTCCATGCAAATTTCATCAGCTATAAGGAGTCAAGCTTTAATGTTTGATTCAGATGATAATGGCCCAGTTATTTCTGAAAACATCTATAGACATCTCACCCAACAGCTGCATGCCTTTAAAAAACCCTAAGATTTTAAACATCATTCCTTCCTTTCTTCCTTTGGTCTCATACTGGCCTGACTAAAAACCTGAACAGTATCCACAGTAACAAATTTGGAAGACCTCTCATTCCTCCAAGCAGAAAATAAAATCATCTCAGTATTAACCTAAATAGTTGAACACAGATATAACCAGAGAAAGAAAACAAAAGATGACATACACTTCCTTTCCCAAACCTTCAAAGGGAGACATGGTAAGCAGGTCTCTACTTTTAATCTGTGTTCTTTGAATAAATATTGGGTTTTTAATCAATTTGGAGAGATAAAAGAGGAACAGTATTATCAACTTCTCAACCCCACAAAGACCTGCCTCATCGTAAGAGTGCGATGCCTGGTGGTAACTCTTATCAGCCACTCATCTCTTAAACTTTCACCCAACCAAACAAAATCATAAAAACCTGATGTGACAGGATGCCCTTTATATCCTCAGAATATGAATGCAAAAGATGAGAATCGGGGTATCTGCCTGCTGTTGTGTTTTAAAATACAAAGAATCAACTCATCTCTTCTAAAACTTGTCCATTATTTTTTAATTAGTTCAGTACAAAGACTGAGTTCAGGACAGATCAATATTTTACAGAAAAAGGTTTGGTTATAGCACAGACCAGTCTAACCAGATGGAAATTCAGGCATTACTCTGCAAAAAGGTGCACTGAAGATATGCTAGTGAATCGTATTTATTACCCAGAGTTCATTACACTTGTGAACTGGAATTAGTCTGATGCTTTACATTAATTTTGATGTTGAAGAATGCCCATCTCTTACTTTAAGAAAGGTTTTACATCAACCTGTTCTCACCTTTCAAGGCTGGGATTCAGAAAGCAAGCCTCAAGACAAGAAGCAACTACTACACTTCAGCTGACTTGATACACTGAAAGCACAGTTCTTCCTGCAAGTTTTCTAGCAGAGTGTTCTTCCGCTCTTTAACGTGGCTTTCATTGGAATTTATCTGTTAAAAATAAACTTCTTTAACTGGACACTGAATGAAAGTAATGAAATTCGCTGTGATTATGCTCTTAGCCTGCTTATTTCACTTATTAAAAATTGAGATGAATAAAGATAAAATGCAAAAGCATGTGGCTGGTGTATTATATTGTAAGCATATTTTTGCTACATCAGGGCTATAAAACATGGCAAGTTATTGGATTGCAGAGAACTATGCTTTAAGGAACAGCATCAAGTTCTCTGGAATCCTGTAGCGGCTATGAAATATTGAGGCAAAACCAGTAACTGTTGTACTTTACCATCTCTACAGTGTGTTTTACTTAGTATTGTTTACTTCTTTACTATCCACCCTTGAGCCTCACTTCTCCATCCTTTGCAAAACGCAATGTGTATCTATACAGGGACAATTGTTTTAGAGATCAGCATTTCCCAAGTGGAGATGCTGGGAAATGCATTGCACAATACACCGAGTTGCTGGGTCAGGGCTGGAAGCAGGACAAGAGCTGATAAGATGGTTCTGGCTAGAGGACAGAGCAGGGTGCTCTGACAGAACAGAGATATTAATCCATGATGCTTAGTCTCACACCTTCATCACTGCAGTGCACTCTAAGTCAGGATGCTGCCCATCCCCTTCAACACCTGGCCTTTTCACCTTAGCTCTGGCCACCTCCTCTCAACTTCAACCAGCACTTCATTTCCCTCGTAACCCAATTATTTTTCCCAAAATTCTGCAAGTACAGCTCCAGAGAAAAAAACGTTGGTGCAGAATATATTCTTAGAGAAGCAAAGGAAAGGAAAAAAGGAAGTCTGAGAACTGCTGTTTTCTACCTCTGCACAAAACAGTAGCCCATACATATACACAGGCTTAAGTCTTCTGATGTTTCAGAGGACACATAAGCTGGGTCACGAACCTACAGCAGTTACCTGGGCAGCCTTTAGTGTAAGCTGTGCATGTCCTTCTAACCACTTTGATTTTTAAAGGCTGAATAGAAGGTGCTTTCCTTAAAATAAATCCCATTTTTGTTAAAAGCAACGTAACAACAGTGGGAATATTGTACAGGCAGGATTCCAAACGGTTCCTGGCATTTTGAACGCATATTGTCCAAACCTGCTTAAAGCAGGTCTACACAACTAAACCTTAGCTACCAGCACCTTTTACTTCCATTACTGTTGCTATTAGTGAAGCTGCTGCAGAAGAAAATTTTCTGGAGAGGGAAAAGAGACAGCCCCCTCCCAAATATTAATCAAGCAAAATCTTAACACAGAAAAGGTTTTACCAATGGTTATTTTATTTACATTGTTCTCAACTACTCATTTTGATTGTATCCATTTTAATAAATTACACTGTTTCTGAAGTCCCCAGACAAAGGCTAATACCAGATTTAATATTTATCATTTAGATGAACACTGTCCTGATGCACAGCCTGAACAAACTGGGAAAATACACATACGTTTTCCTTTTTAAAATAAAGGGTGGGTGGGTGCGCTACAGACAGCAAATCCCTGGATTATTCAAAATAAAAGGTGATAAACAGCTACAGCATTCTAAAATATGCAAAGTAAACAGAACCAAAATACTAAGGGACTAACTGTCATGCATACTTTCACTCACAATATTGGCACAGATCTCTTTAGCACAAACAAGAAAGAAAAAACATTGTAAAACCACGAGAAGTGATTGCAAACTTGTTCAAGTTGACAAGCAGCCCCACCAGCTATGTTTTTTGAAGGGTTTTTAACTCAGTAATGAAAGAGACTTGAAATTTGAAGTTGGCCTTTAAATGTTGAAAGTTTACTAATATTTCTTCTTCCATCTATGACTTCAGTACCCTGGGGGTATAGGGGTCTGCTTTACAGAAACTGTATTCTCAGTATAGAACTCCACAGTGCTCAATTTCCACAAAAGTAGCATATGGAAGTTGTATTTTTTACTTTCCTTCAGCTGCTACAAAGACGTGTAATCTCTGAATAAAGATTTGAGTATAGTTTCTCAGTATAAAAGTGAGGTAAGGTTTGTGCAGCGAGGCATTTTTATCAAAGATACTACTTTCCTCTGCAGACTACTTCTCATCCGTAGACTGTTGCAGCTGCAATAATACTACATAACCCTAAAAGACACTGTTTGTTTTTCTAATATAACACAGATGATTGTCTCTTCTTGTTATTAACCAAGTCTGCTTATTATTTCCTGTTGGGTGGGACCTGGTAGTTCTGGCTACATATTCTGAAAATTAAAAAACTGTTTAAGTTAACATTTCCAAACATTTTCAGTCATGAGTGGATGCATTATTGGACAGTCGTGTAAAACCTACAAAACATTTAGGAAATCAAATCAATCACAAGTATTAAAGTGACTTCAGAAGTGCAATCCTCTGAATCAGAATTGTTGGGTGCAGAATTATTGTAGAAAATCTGGACTCAAATTTATTACCCCAGATAACTACTGAATTTGAAGAAAAATTCATAGAATCATGAAATTCATCAGCAAAGAATAACTAGACAACCTGAATGGTTGCTTTATTAAGTGACTTTACAAACAGAATTTTTATGTGTTTTACCCCTTTCCCAAATGTCAAAGTAGTGAACTAATATGATGGGAGGAAACACTAAGATGCCATAAACATATGAACAGTTTTTCCAGGATATTGTTGGAATAAAGTTAGAATGTTTTTGTTAAAACACATTCAAAGCAACTTAAACCAAAAGAATAAACAGTATTCAAATATATGACAAACATACTTTGGTATACGTATAATGCTAAGTATATGTAAAAATACTGAGGTTCAACACAGCAAAACAACTCTAGTAACTGCACTGTATTTTAGCCACGTGGAACGGTAATGCTACTTGAACTAACCTGAATATCATGTTAAAATGCTGTTACTTTTTCCTGCAGACTAAAAAGAATGACTGAATATTCTTTACAAATAGTTCTAGTTCATACAAAGTTGTTCATCAAAGTCAAACTTTAACTTAAAAAGCCACACACACCTCTTTCGTAAGCCTGAAGTGTAATGAATATTAAACAGCAAACTTTTTGGTTGGATGGTGGGGTTTTTTGTTGTTGTTGGGTTTTTTGGGGGGGAGGGGGGGAGAACAGTGTTCCTGAGAAGCAAGAAACAAGCAAACACAAGACTTCAGAAGTCCAGTTCACATAAGGTTTGCTGTATCACCAAGTACTATCACACAGGTTCTGGGGTCTTACTGAAGACACAGTCCCTTATCTCATGAACAACGGTGGCACCAGAGGGCTCAGAAAGTAGCAAGGGCTGTTACCACTGCAATCACAAAAGTGAGCTAAGAGTTTCTTAGTGTCCTTTTGGTTTCGAACAGCCACTGAAAATACAACATGACAGAAAACAGTCAGTTAAATAACACCAGTAAGTGGAACCAAAGATGTAGATTTGAGTCCAGCACTATTACAGTTATACCTTAGGTTTCAAATCTATAGGTGCAAAGTGGTTACTAAGGTTTGGGTTTTGTTTGGTTTTATTTTTAATTTTTTTACAAAGAAATAGTAAAAATCCTACAGCCTCAATTATCTACAGTATCTATGACATAAAAAGCACTCAGACTAAACTAACAAGACCCAAAAACCATTTGCCCGCTTTGTTTCTACTTTGTGTTACAATCTGTCCATAAGTATTTAAACAGGTAGGAATATGATCTTTAAAAGAAACAAAACCAAACAGAAAAAACCCAATACCACACAACTCAGACCTACTTTACTCTTGATCTGTTGACACCAGTACAGTTTGCTTCGAGGATGCAATGAAATACAGAGATGTTTTAGTTTAGCTAATTCTGCACTTTAAATGAAGAAAAAAAATTAGTATCTGGCACTGCTTATCAAAAGAACATAGAAGTTGAAAGGAGGGGAGGGGGGAAATGCTAGTAATAGCAATAGTAGCTTCCTTCCCACACAAGGTATGTCAGCTCCACCTAAGTCCTAAACAAAGGATTTTACCTTGAGACTAGAATAATTTGAAACATCTTTTAAGGCCTTACTTCTGAAACTGTCAGCAATGCTTCAGCAAACTATCTATGTTTAAATGAAAGCACTGATGAAGACTCATTGAATTATTTCTATGCTCAAAATTAGATGCAAACTCAGTGCCTGACTGACCTAAGGGCACAGTTAATGACAACCGTAATTATGATCTTATCAATGCAGAATTTCATAAAAGGTTCACAGCTTATTTAAAGGACATCAAATTAGAAGGTCCACTTCTAAAATACCTGTGTCAGAACTAAAAGGGACCAAGAATTTCTTTTTCATTATTTACCTGAAACATTCTCTCCTCTTTTATAATACCTGTGTGATCTTGTGTACGAGAACCAAAGAAAAGCTATCAACATGATGGAAATATTTTTTTTTAAACTAACTTCAGAGTTTTCATTAGGAGCCTAGGGAAATAAGTAACAATTTTCTTTAAGACTAATGCTTCTGAATATAGTTGGCAAACATCTACAGCACTGAAAGATGAGAAGATTTTAGCAAGTGTATTTTGAAGCAACTGTGAAAGCACAGAAGTAATTAACCAGAATCTCTGAAGACCGCAGAATTTTCTCATCACTAGCTACATTAGGAAGCCAACTATAAGTTAGCAAAAAATAAACTGCCTTTCACTGTACCTTTACAACTTCAAAACATTTACTTTGTATGCGTTCAACTATTGAGGAGGGAGACCTGAACTTTCTAACTGGCATACAGCATCCTTGATAGTACACGCTCACAGGCCTTCAAACTTGGTTCCTGTCCTTCCAGACTCAGCAACACAATAAGCACGATAACATGAATTCCTAACTGCACTTATTTCTAGAGTTTGCATGTATTCAAGAGATACTGGCATAGGAAGGATCTGGGAAAAAGCAATGATGAAAAGGAAGAGTATTGTTTTCAGAAAAACTAAAAAAAAAAAAAAAAAAAATAATCCAGTAATTAGCAAATTCGCATCAGTAGTATTTATTTGTAGGTATCTTATTATCAAATTCACGTAACACCACCGCAATAAAAAAATAATTTAAATTGATTATTAAAATTGATTTTGAAAGTCAAATACATCATAATTGAGAAACAATGAAATTGCTGTTTTTCAATAAATTAAGCAGGAAATTTTCAAATGTGCAAAGAAACGAAGTATCATTGTATGCTTTCTACCCTCTCCCAAGATTCCCTGTTCTCTCTCCCAACACATACTTTTTTCTGACTTCAAAATATATACTACAGAAATATTACCAAGGTGCTGACTGACCTAAGCGAATAGTTATGAAGTTTGTCTGCTACATTATTTTTTAAAAACACATGACACAAAGTGATACAAAGCTGTTCTCAGTTTTACAAACTTAACTCTATTCAAAGTGTATTCATTACTTGCATGAGAAAATAGTTTCATTTTTTGATGACTCTACCGCTGATTAACATTTCTTTCTTTAAAAATGGGATAGAAGGTGGAAAGAAAAAGGCCTTCTCCCTTCTGTATAATATTTCACATTAAATAATTTAACCAACCTTGCATATACTTCAGCACTGAGTTTCCTTGAAATCTCCACATCCTGTGGCAGATGCTGACAACAGTATTTCAGCATAACTGTCAGTTAAATTCTTGAGCCAGGAAAGTTTAGAGAAGAGAGGATTTGCCTCCAGATAGTTACAGGCTGCTTTTTCCTCTTTCGTTTTCTCAATTTGTAGTCATTTTTTGTAGGTTACGAAACACTGTAGACAGGATGACGTCTTACAATGACGTCTTGGTTAATGCTTTGCTAGAATGGGCAGCTACATTCTCTTACAAAAGAATCAAAAATGCTTTGACTGAAATACTATTTCAAAAGTTGATACTTCACAGTACATAGCACAGACTCTGGATGTTAATAAAAGCCAAGTGATGTATTTTCAACCCTGTTCTGTGAGCTTGGCAGTGGTGGTATAGCATCTTAACGCATGTAAGGCACAAGGTAACACAGCTGAGACTTCATCTACTTAGTGCTACTTTTCCCTGTGAACAGGGTAAATGAAAAGAAGACTTCTGAAGCACAAAATATATCAAATATGATTGGTACTTTGAAACAGTTAAATACATCTGTATTTCCTTTAGAATGTTACTCTTTAGCAAAAATTTTGAGCATTTTAAAGCAGGAAGCTGAAACGCAGCAGATGATCCCTTGCCTATAAAACCTTACTTCACAAATGCTTACAGGCACCACATTTACTTATTTAAATGAAATCACATATCAGCAGGCTGCATTATGATAATGGCCAAATACCACATCGCTCACCTGTTCTACAGTTCAGAAACAATGCCCCATTTTATGTTCACATAAAATAAGTCAACAGTGCTTCTTTATCAAAGTTACCATCAAAGCAGAGTGGGTCAATAGGTAAAAAAATAATTGTGAAGGTGTTGAATATTCTTGGGTTTAAGATCAAATGAAACAGAGCCACCGGTCCAATAAAGTTCCTTGTCACGGCAAGAGCTTTTCAGTTTCACCGCTTAACTACAAAACTACCTTTTAGGAAAAAAAAAATAAATCACTAACATTTCTGAAAGCAGCCTTAGGTTACAGCGTGCGACACGGCAAGGCCCCCAGGCCAGGGCCACCCGAAGCTGCCAGCGGCCGGCCCGCACGGACCCGCCGCGCCTCAGGCTCCGCGCCCCTCACCTCCGGCACCACCGGCATAAAAAAGCGGCACCTCCTTTGCCGACAGACAGCCGCTACACGGTCAGCAGAACCGGGGGGTTCAAACGTGTTCGCGTTACTTGACAGTCCCTCGCTGACACCCCTTCCCAGCGAGGAAAACCGCGTCTAACCCACCAGCGGAAAAGCCCCCTGCGTGCTCACAGGAACACAAGCCGCAGAAGAGGCGTGAGGGCCCGCGCACTAACCGGGCACCTTCTCAGAGCCGCAACGGAGAGGAAAGCGGGGGGCGGCCGCCCCTTCCGTCAGCCGCGCACCGGGAGAAAGGCGGTGTGCGCCTCGCCGGGACACGGCCCCCGGCTCCGCAGGCCCCGAATGCCGCCTCACGGCACCGGCCGCCGCCGGCCGGCCGCCCGCCCTTCCCCTCTCGCTCGCCGCAGCCGCCCCGGCTTCAGCGGGAGCTCCGCGCCCAGGCCGAGGCCGCAGGCGAGCGGCTGCCCGGCGCTACGCACGGGGGGACACGCTTCCCGTCGGCAGCACCCCCCCGTCGGCGGGGCGCCGCCACGCTCCCCGCAGCGCTTCCCTCCCGCCCAGCCCAGCCCGAGGCTGCCCGCTCCCGCCCCGGCTTCGCCCCGCGCCGGGCAGCGGCGGTGCGCGACGGAGGAAGCGGAGCCGGCGGCGAACGGGCGCCGAGGTAAGGGCGGGGGAGAAAGAAGGCAGCGGGCGGCGGGTCAGGGGCCGCCTGGGGCTCACCCGGGGCAGGGCTGGCGGCGCCTCCTCCTCGTCGCCGTCGCCGACGTCTGCCGCTGGCGGGTCCCGGCCGCGCGTCCCTCAGCGCCGCGCCATGTACCCGGCGTGACGACGCCGGCGCCGCCCGCGCCCTGGCTCCGCGCGGACTTTCCCCCCTCCCTCCCGCCCGCCCCGGGCCCGCTGGCGAGGGCAGCCGAGCGGCACCGGCTTGCGCGGCCGCCGCCTGCGTAGCCTCCGCCCCCGCGGCCGCCTGCCCCCCGGCTCGCCGCACTTCCTGGCTGGAAATTCCCGCTGACGCTCCGACAGCGCAAACGGCCGCGCTGGAGGGGCGGGGCGGGAGCGGGCAGCCGTTGGGGGGCAGAGAGGGAGCCGGCGGGCGCTGGGCAGGCGCAGCCGCTGGGGGGCGCCCGTACGGCTCCAGCAAGCGCCGGGCGGCCTTGGCGGGGGCCCTGGGCGCCGTCCGCCGCCTCAGGGCTGAGGAGAAGCCCGCGCATCGAGCGGGGCGGCGCGGAGCCAGGGAAGCGCCTGTCACCCCCACCCGCTGGCGACGAAATCCCTCGCCCCGGGACTGGCCCTCCCGCCTGGAGGAAGCCATGTCAATAAATGAGCCTTTTCATCCCAGGGGTGTTATCACCACCACAAGAATTACTGTGTCGTTGCCCGTGTTGCTTGGCCTGCAGTGACATTCTCAACGCTTCTGTGGAGTCAGGCCCGATCTGGTGGCCGCTGACATCTTCGTGTTAGTTAACGAAGTTCTGAAGGAAGAAAGACTATGCATAGAGTGAATTTAAACTCACCTAGTGCCTGGCCATCGGCTGGCTTTCGTGGGCATTTCATAAAAGGGGGCTTGCTGATTGGCTACCACCTGATGCCTGAAAACAGCACTGAGCAGAGTGTACAGGCTACACAGCACCCTTTCTCTGTGGATTGATACAGCTTCTGGCAGAGCAAACTCAAGGTTGGTTAACTTCTGTTAAGCAATGCCAACTATCAATAATATGCTGGTTGTCTTAATACTGAAATCCAAGTTTGTAGTAGAGTAACCAAGTTCCCCAGAAACATCTGATCAAGGCTGAAGAAAATCAGCTAGTGCCATGTTTAATCAGAAAAAATACTATGTGAAACATTAAAGTTCAAACATCTTTATGCTGAGTCTTAAATGTCTGGTTTGCTAAGGTTGAAGAGCAACCCAAATCAGCAGCCAGCATGGCTCACCTGATGTGTGTTAGCCCAGAAAGCAGCACACCTGAAATCGCCTGTGGGGGATTCTGTTATGCTAAGGCCACATGAGGTGGAACTTCAATAGTCATTTAACTCAGACTTGAATGAGACTAAGGAAAGTAATCTATAAAAAGGATTTTAAAAAGCCCTAATAAATGAAATTATATGTTGCTTCTTGTGCTGAAGCAAGGAACTGTAATCGAGCAAAAAAGGATTAAAAAGAAATAGGGTCAAGTCATAAGCCACCTGTTGACTGGAACAAGAAGAAAGATATTTTTTGCCAGAGAACTATTACAGGTTTATGTTTAATACTTTATAGGTAGTCCAGTCATGCCATAGAGATAGACTGTGCTGCTGAACACTTCTAGTCTCTTAGATGGTTGCTGATTTCATTCCTGGAAAGGGTGTAGAGGCAGATGGTATGCTTTGTGCCCCATCTCTAGGTTGGAACAGAGATGTACTCCTTTTGTGCTGAGACTGCTAAAGAGCTTGGAAATGCACAGTATTTTCTCTGTCTCTTGATAAAAGAATCAGTATCTCATACAGGTTACACATACATAATGTATGAAGAGACAGTCATTTGCTTTTTTTGGGATTGCCACTCATGCTCTGTGATGCCATTCTAAAAACGCATTCCCCTGTTCTATTCCCAGTCCAAACTGGGAATTCAGAATGACTCAGCATTTCAGTAAACCACATTGTTCCTTATTAAATGTGGGTACCTTCTAGACACTCAAGATACAATATGAATCCTCTCTGCAGAAACAAGTGCACCGAAGTAAGCAGAGTAAGTGAGAAGAGAATCAGACCCTAAAGCCTTTTAAGAAGGAAGTATGGATGGATTGAAAATACAAGAGGTTTCAAAGTAGATACATTTAAAAGGAAAGGTGCCATGTCACAGCTAGTCAAAGGCATACTCGCAGGGCAAAACCTGTATGAACAAGTACCAGGAAATCGGACAAGGTGGAAAAGTTCCAGAACTTAAGGAGACTTACTTGATAGACTTATTTTAAAAGGATGCACTACCAAGTACCCAGGCTTAGCTTTCCCTGTGAAATCCTAATCAGCTTCTGCAAGTATTTCGGTTTTAAAAGAAAATCCTCTTCTCAATTACTTTCAGAGCTTAAATTCGTTGTTCTTAGACCTTAACACCATAACAGAAATCTTACTTCTACTGAAGCCTACAATAGTGCCAGGCTGTAAGCCCACAGTTTGCTAAAATTATCTTCATAGGACACTCTAGATAAATTAACTACTTTAAAGCACAGGTTTTTCACCTGAAAAGCCAAATGAACAATTATTTCTCTAATCCTGTTTCCAACCACTAGGGAAATGGTGCAGATAATACAGACTCAGGTGTGAGTGGTTTGCAGTGATAAAGTGGTGCTTCTCTCCTGGATAACACAGGTTTGCACTAGTACCATAAAGAAAGATACTTCAGTACCTCAACAGTATCAGCTCACAAATGAAGAGCAGGTGATCAAAGCTGAACCCAAAGGAGCAAATGTTTTATGTTGTTGAGCTGAGACATTGTGAAATGTTACTTGATGTGTTACAGTCTCTGGGAGCTGCTGGGGTGTATTGGAGGTAAGACTTTCTAGTTGTATGCTTATCCAGGCTGTTTCACCTTGGTAAGGTTGTATACATGTATGTTTCCTGATATGTAATATGTGATACAGGAGCTGTGTATGTTCTCTGCTAGGTTTGCTCTGGGAGTACAGGTTCCTTTCTAAGGTCAGAAATCTGTGGTTTTAGTGCTTCTTAATTGTGTAACTAATACTGTTTCTCCTCAGGAATGAAGTGTTATTTCTGAGAATTAAGCTTTATTTCTTTAGGGATGTCTGACAAAAAGATGAACGTGTAATGACTAGCAGAGATTTTTAAAATAATCACTTTCACCTTTATTTGGTATGCTTAAATTGGAAAAACATCATCATTGAAGTTTCCTACTTTTATTTTTTTCCCTGTTTCTGAGTTATTTATTGGAATCAGAACAGGATCTTTTCATTCCCTTTGACGTAGTAACTTTGATACTAAAACAGGAAAAGATGAGGAAAAGTCGAAAATAGCTACTGAGAGATACTTCCTTTTAAAGTTTTCAGCTGCCTGCCTTCATTGGTATGCTAGGTCATACTATCCAAATCTCTTGCTGGTTAATCCGTTATTTCTTTATCATCCAGAAGTTCTAACTTAAAAAATGATTTGCCTTGGATAGTAGCCAGCAATTGTCTTACACTGCAATCCTTACAGAGTTTATCAATGCTTAGCTGATGTTTGCTGTTGGTATTGCTATTATCTCCTGTAACTTGAATCACCAGGGACATAAGAAGACAATATACTTTAAAAAAAATCATATTTTTAAGACAGTGACATCATTTGGAGACAGAATATATAGCAAAATCTAATGAAGTAGAGAATAGAAACCATATAAAAAACTCTAAATAGCCAAAGTATGTGTGCAAAGCCAACCAGTTTGAACTGCAGCTAGAGCAGGGTCTAGAATTCAACAGCGCTGCTGAATTCCCACATTGCAGCATCCATAAGATGTACTTTCTGTCTGTCATCTTTGCCATTTTCTGGTGGATGGTGACTTGGCCTCAATTCATCATGTACTTAATCAGCACTTAGATGGACACAACAACACCCTGCAAAATTCATGTGTGGTCTCTCCTGTAGTCACACAGGTGACATCCCAAATGTACCTTTCACTTGCTTCCTACAGAACTGCAAATCAGGTACGGAATCTGATGTTACCCCCAAAGTGGTTCAGACCTGTAACTATGCTAAAAGATTAAATTTCTAGTGGACTGGGGAAAAGTGCTGGAGCTGAAGCAGGAGAAGATTTCAGTAGTGAATAGCTGTTGGGGTGTGGGGAAGTAGATTTAGCAGTCTTAAATAAGAGATCCATGAGGCTGATGCGTATAATTAATAGAGAAAGGGGAACCTTTGGAGAGAGCTAGAAGTAAACAAGTTATCACGAAACCTCAAATAGGGTATTACTGAGGATAAGCACTAATCTGAACAATTTGAATAGAAGTGAGTGAACCATGTATGTCTGTGTAATAGCTGACTTTTGTGCATGAGATACAGATAGAGGTAAATAACAGGTTAGCTTGGTTCTGTGCTCTGGGTGGGGTGAAGATCTGAATGGATGGGAGTTCATCAGACTGCCTTTTCTGTATTTTCTCCTCCAGACTCCTATAGTTCTCTTGCATTAATAGCTGATAGATACAGTTATAAGTCTACTTTTATCTCTTCTTCCCCAAAGTAACTGTGCCAATTCATTTAGAAAATCTACGCATAAACACTCACGTTAGGTGTTACATTAACAACTTCAGCTCTGACACAGTCTGCTTTGTTTTTATGTATGACTGCTCAACATTTACTCTTATAGCTGTGATGCAGTATAGGGTATCGCATGAACACATGGAGTGAACCAAGCAGAGAAGGCAATTGTATGCATATCATTTTTGGAATGGTTAGCCTAGCCTTCCCTCAGTTTGGCTGTGTAATGCCAGGCCTTCTTCCTTTCTTTTACACTGGCAGATAGCAAGGAGTGTTTCACAGCAAACCTCTCAGTTACACTGAAAATGGTGGTTTATATATTCTGTGTGAACTTGCTGCAAGGTAGCTGCTCTCAATGGAGGGCTATCCGGAGCACAGTGAGTTGTTGTTAGCTAAGTAGCTCACCTGGGCCTTGAAGCTGCTTCATGCAAAAGACAGACCGCTCCAAAAGCGGTGCCTAGGCTTGTCCTACTTACCTGTGTAATAGTGTACAGTATGTACATGTGTTCTCAGAATGTAAATGGTTGTTTATAGAAGCTGTAGGACCATTAGTGGTATGTAGCACTGCAATAATGTGAAGACGTGTACCTTAGAGCTAAAAACAAATTGCTGCAGCAAGCAGTCACAGTTAAAGAGTTGCGCTTCCAGGTAATAAATCTAATAATCTACCAGTTAGTTCCTCAGAATCTGGACCTAGTACCAATTGTGAGTCATTCACTCTTCTGTAGCTCAGATACCCAACACCTTCACCAGCCACTGAAAGCAGAGGGACGGGGTTTTGCTGTTTGAATTCAGTGACAGCAGGCTCTTACCGGTCCACTGGATTCACTCCCTTTTCTTCCCACCTACCTTCCCTGTGTTATGACT
Source organism: Falco cherrug (assembly GCF_023634085.1). Lineage (NCBI taxonomy): Eukaryota > Metazoa > Chordata > Aves > Falconiformes > Falconidae > Falco > Falco cherrug. Next base: position 70,708,901 of record NC_073697.1, read on the forward strand.
AGTAGTGCACTATGGTCATATATGAACGATATATACTTCTAATTTTTATCTGATTACACCCATCAGAACCCAGTTCAGGGACCCAATTGTTTTCCCAAGAAACATAAGTTCTTCCCATAACATGACTGCTTTAGAGCTTCAGCAATATTTCACCCAGTTAGCTAATGCAAACAAGAACAGCTGTTTCATTCTTGTTGTCATTGTCACTTTGTTTTGTTAATAGTCACTTTAGTTAAATATATGCTCAGTTCAATTTATGAGGTCATTTTGTGTTAGGTATACTGAATAGGACCAATGTTAAGACTGTTGAGAAAGCAAAACTTAGCTAACTTGATTTTTATATTACTGCTATTTTATGCTGTACAAACTCTTTAAGGCCCCAGTAGAGAAAAGAAGTTTGAGACAGCTAAGCACTGTACCATATATATGGAAGAGATTTCCTCTGCCACGGGACTTTCAACATTTAAATATATAATGGAAAACAGATTATGAAAGCATAAAGTGGCACTCTCATTGCTGTTTGAACTCATGCAGTGATTTGTTTGTCTTCTGGTCAGCTGTTGGTAGAAGTAGATTCTGATGTTTGGAGCTGTTTCTGTTGCAAATTTTAAGCCTTTACCACAATTTGTCATATTCTTCTTAAAATTCTAGTCCCAGAATCTCTGGATATGTGGCTAGTTTTCTCTCAAGTCTTGATGAAAACTTAAAACTTAGGTTTAAACAACCCCCAAAGTCTCAACGTTCTAAAAGTATCTTTTTAAATGGATGGACATTTGCCTCTTTAGGCAAATCCTGTGGGTTTAGGGGACTTTATTTATCATTTTTTAATGATGGGGGGTTAACAACAGTGAGTGGTAAGCTAAGGAAATTACTAGTGTAATGGACCAAGCCTTCTAAAAATACAAGATTATAAAAGAATATTTGGAGGGCACTATGAAAGGCAAGTAGTCTTACAGATTTGGTTTCATAGAATTTAGTGTTCTCAAGTTTTGCTCCAGAGCTGTGAGAGCTAGAAACTTTTCTTCCCAACGTATTCTGTACTTAAAGCTGCAACATCAGAAACAGTATAGGTGGTAACCAAGATTGTGGTAAGATGCAACAGGCTGATGAAAAGCAAGAGAGTATGCCGTAATGAGAAAAAAAACAACCTTGTGACAGAGCAGGGTTTCAGGAAAAGAGAGGGACCTCAGTCTGTTTTCTACTCTACGCAAGAAAAGCAATGAGTGATAGTAGAGGAGGAAGCAGAGTGTTCTCCTTATTCTAGTTTCTTTCTCAGTTCCCCTCTTGATTTACTGATTAGAAGCCGAAGCCTGGGTGATAATGGAACAGTCTTTTATTATTTCTCTACCCTGTGTAAGATCACGGTGCAGAGGCTTTTAAGCTATAAATTAATATCCAGCACCAAAGCCAGAACTGGTATGACCATGCAATTCTGTTCCTGTTCTGAAGCACATTCTCTTGGATGCTGTCATGCTTACATGGCCCGCCTTGCTTTCAAGGCTAAGGATCCCCATACTGTGCTGTAGCACATTAGGTACGCGTACTTGTACAGACTCAGGGTCTCTGCGCAGCTGAGACCTGACTTGAAGGTGCATGTGACTTTTCTCACCTGAGGATAGGGAAATGGAATTGCAAAGTCTTCAATTGTTTCTGTTTACCTAGACGTCCAAATAAGAATATGAGACTACTGTTTAAGCCCTTGGGTGTATTTACAACAGTTCTTCCCAGCTTTAAGCATTGTGCTGCCAACAGTTGGCTGCACCCAAAGACACTCCCTTAGATAGCATAGTGAGAACTCAGTGCTGCTTGTATTCAGATCAACAGCAAACTCTTGTTGACCTACCTGGGTGTAGGGCTGGCGGCTGAGGGAGGATCCCTGCCTTCTCCACAGACTTGGAAAGCGTTCTGACAGTGGGCTCATCTGACTGTAAATAGTAAGGCTGGGCAGCATCTGCAAAACCATTCAAGTATTTTCTTGAAGCAAGACTTAGCTTTGCAAGCTGTATATTGGTCTGCAAGAAGGTAAGGTGGGTGTCGTGGCGACTTCATGAATGCTGCTGGGTAAGTCCAGCTGAGTCTGCTGGAGTTCTGACAGTGGTCTAGGCATGTTAGAATTACGTTCTTGTGACAAAAATGCTATTCTTATTCTAAAGACACAGAACAAAAGCCCAAAGAAATGAAGATTGAAAATATGAGTGTGTTAGGATGAATCTGAAACACTGAGAATCTCATTTTCCTCACAGTTCTCACTAGACAAATGAATATGCCCACATTATCACTTACAATCTGTGTGCGCCATGTTTGGACAGTTCGTACAGCTGTGGAGCCCACTGCATCTTACTTCATCGCACGAGAATACTTGGAGGAGGTGGTTGTGCCATTAGAAGAAACTCATCTGTCATTGTACAATACTACAGGACCTGCCTGACTAGAAAAGTTGGACACACTGGTATAGTACTTGCTATTGTAAAACATTTTCCCCTGTTGACCTCAGCTGCAGACGTATTTTTTAGTACTTCTGCAATTGTACTTAAGTGTCCTAGTCAACTATCCAGAAAATGAGAAACACTGACTATATGTGAAAAGTTTGGTTTAAGTGATGTGACTAGCATCATATGGGAACTCTGGCACAGAAGAGGAAACATTATAGTTTATTTGATCAGGATTAAGGATATAAACCTGTCTCTTCCAGGTTTGTTATAATCCTCACAGTTTTTACCAGGAAATTAACAGAGACTTCATGAAAAGCAGTCTCTTTTAACATGCGGCTCTTCTCTAGAGCAGCACCATCTTAACAACTCTGCTTGATACAGATGCACTGGAGCAACAACTTTCATACAAAGCAAAGAAATTTTGCTAAAGTTATAAAATGAAAAGAATATTCTTTAAGAAGTTCTCATCAATAGATTTTTAGTGCTATAATACGATCAGCCTCATTTATAATATAAAGACAAGCTTGTGGTTAGAGCAAAAGTCTCAGAATCTGGGTTCTCTATCTGAACTTCCAGTGTAACCTCTGAGAAAAGAAACTCTGGCTATTTATGTTAAAGACTGGAGAAGGAGTAGGAAGAGCTAAAACAAAGGTAATAGCCAGTGACAAATTCTTATTTAGTATTGCATGTAACCCTTAAATTATTTTCCACTTTGCAAACAAATGAACAGCATGTCAAGCAAACAAATCTCCAAATCCTGTTTTTGCTGAATTAGATAGCAAAACACTTACTCCTATTTTGGTCCTCCACTGACATGCAGTAGTGATTTTTCTGGTTGCATGAAATGCCTGTGGTGTGGGGTATTAAAACTGGATAGCTACCACAAGTCAGTCTCCTGAACTGCCAATAGTTTCACTAAGCTGTGCCTTTTAGAAGAGTGGCTTTAAAACCTTGAAAGAGGCTTAAATAAACTTGAAACTGGAAGAGACAGGCCCAGATTTAATCAATGTATGACTTGTCTTCCCCTCTTTATCAATACTTTATGTGACAAAGTCACATAAGCAGCGTCTCTAGCTGAGAAATACTGGCTCCCTAAAAATGGAGCAAGTGATTCCTTCTTTAGAAGATTCTCTGTTTATGAATAGCACAAGTTGAAACAGAAATGCAGAGCAGGAAGGTAAACCTGAAAACTGGACTACTGAGATGCTTTTTATCATGATGACTTACATAAAAAGTTAATCCCCAGTAATTTTCATCCAATAAGACCTGAAAATGTCAAGCACCATTGAATCTCAGGCATTTATTAAGTCTTTGATGTTACTGAAATGGAAGAATTCTCCTCATCCTCACCCTTTTAAAAAGAAAAATATTTCTGAAGTCCTTGATGGTCTCTCCCTGCAGTGTGAAGTATATGCATGACTCCTTACTTGCCATAAAATACTGTAAAGTTATGAAATAATCAGGTAGCACTGAAAATAAGAACGCTGTCATCTCAAACTGTCAGGAGCCTCATGATTTTCTGAGGATTCTAGCAGTGTTTCTCAGACTGTGATTCATGTCTTTAACAGAGCAGGTCAGAGATTTCAGTAGAGAAGCCTGATCACATGCAGTGCATGCCCAAACCTGTTACAGTTCTTTACCCCGGGGGCCAAAACCAACCACAAGTGTTTCTGTTTCGTCACCTTACCCTTAACAGAAAAAACAGCTATTGAGATTTATTGTGTTTGTTATTAAGATCTCTTAATAGCTATGCAAACTGCCTCTTTCCATGCATATATCAAAGCCATATCATCTTGAAAAAAAATTCAAAAAATCAGTTCTGACTCCTTTTAACTCCTGCATGTGCTTCTGTGCCAAGACTACTATAAGGGTCTGAGCTAGACCCTATTTAGAAAATGTGTAATTGACAGAATACTTTGCCAAATTCAATGGCCATTTCTAGAATGGAAAGCTCCCATTGATTGTGAGTTCTAAATATTTTCCACTTTGGCTTGCATGGAAACACTTGAAAGATGCGTTAAAGAACAGACACAATGTAAATAAAATATGGGTGGTCTATACAGAACAGTCACATCTAGTTAATGGAGACAGTCTAAAACTTAGTCCTGCCCTGAAATCCATAGAAGAAACAGACGTATTCTGTTTTTAACATCTAGCTTAAAAGACATTTGACAATTTGAACAATCTCCAAAATCTCCAGATTTGGTAATATTCACGTCAGGCATTTGTTAGGCGAGTACCTCTGAGCTGTGAACAGCAGCTCTGGAATCTCCAGACTTGCTGAAATAGTTCTAAAAAAACTTAAGCAGCTTGTCAGACTTCCTACATCAATCTAAACTTGTTTAACAAAGACCAGAGGAAAAAAATATAGAAGAAATTCTGAGTAAATGGAGTCAGTATTTATCAGTGTCTGTCTTGGCCGCATAAGAAAGGATGCAAACTTCCCACAGAACAAACAAAAAAAGCCCCAGTGGATTTCTATCTAATCCATTGTGTTAAACACTAACCCACACTGACAACTGGGTACTGTACTCTGCCACTGTGTGGAAGTTTTCCACAGCGGAACTAAATGCCAAAAAATTGTATTACAAACAGAAGGTCATAGAGCTAAGGAAATTAGTCTTAAAATAACACTTTTGTCAACATTAAATAGATCACCAGAAAGAAGAAACAGTATGCTTGGGGATACCAGTAAAGGCATATTGGTGCTCAAGTCATCTGATAAAGTTCTCATGATCTGATAGGAGGCTACTTCAGTCATATGACAGAGACCCTGAAGAGCCCTAACAGGAGTTGAAAATTCAGGGCTTTTTTGCTTCTACAATGTATGCTTTATCAGGAAGACAGTAATAAGAGAAAATACTCTGGTTCTTCTCATTAAATATGGAATCTGAGACACGTAATGACAGGGTGAGTCTGAGCAAAGGTGCTTGTTTTTAGGGGCTGTGCTCTTTTTTTTTTTTTCTTTTTCCTTTTTTCCTCAAGAGCTGTAAATGCCTTTTTTTCAGAGAAAAAGGGTGGTGTGCTAAGAAATCTTTTGCAAAGCTTTTCCGTTTCTGAAGAGCTCATGTACTTTGTGATTTGTGTGGGAAGGAATGTATTTAAGCTCCTGAGGGACTTAGGGCTAGGCTCTGTGGGGAGAATGTTAAATTGTGAGCCTGACTTAGAAGATGTCATCTGTATCCTGTTGATGTTTTTAGGCCATGTCTTGACAGGATTCTCCACAAGTGAAGAACTGACAGTAAGCACAGCAAGCTTGTGTCCAGGAAAAGCCTCAGCCCAGAAAACTGGTAGAGCAATAAGTCTATGGAATATTTGGTGATAGCAGGAGCAATGTGATGCAGACTGATATGATAGTTCGCTTGTCAGGGCAAACAGATAACTGACTTAAAGAGTCTGAAAAACACTGTATTATGAGTTGTTTGTAGGGTGCAGTGGCAGGGGGTCTTGTTGCCAGCTGTATGGACAGACTTTTGAAGAAATGCTAGAGAGGAACTGACTCTTGCAGTAAAACAGGTAACAGTGACACAGGGATGTTCTGCAATCAAATTCAGGCTGTGATGTAGAAAAACAGAAAGCAGAACCTCCATGCATAATTTTCTGAAATTTGCTTAATACTACATGCAGCGCCAATCAGATTTGCTGAGCTAGCTTCAATATACAGCAGAGAAAATGACATCAGAAGGAAAGTTTGAAGTTTTTGGGAAGTGTCCACATAAAAATGTGAAAGGTTATAGCAAGTGTGTGCCACACCATGCCTAAGGATCCCGGTCCTCCAGTTGCTTCAACTGAGGATCTGCCCAAAGTCTTCCTTGCTACAGAAACCAACATGCCAGAAGCTAACAGATTTTGATCTTTCATTTGCTATGGTGTCAAGACACTATAGGATGTGATCCACCATCCACAAAGTAGGCTGTAGCCAGAGTTTTACCATTGTGTTTCTTTCATAAGCTTACCGGAGAGACTCCTAAACTCTCATTTTAAGAAGATAAAGGCCACAGAGTTGTTCCTCTTTTAGCTTTTTGAAGTAAGTTCACTGCTTTTGATTGATCTGAAATAGATGTTTATTATCGAATGAACATAATACTGTTAAGAGACCTAAAATTACTCCATAGCATTAGTTGCTACTTACAGAACATGAAATGCAATAAGTTTGAGGTCTGCAATCCACCAGTTATGTTAATTGTATAAATAATTATATAGCTCATATAGTAGTCAAGAACCCATACAGATAAACTTTATGCTAAGGGTAAAGAGAATCAGAGATTCCTTTCTTTGCTACATATGCTGCAGTTTTGTTTACAGGTATGAGAGTTAGCGTCAGTGCTGAATGTAGCAGTGGGGTTGTTACAATTCGATGTAAACCATTTCACTTTTGCTGGTACAAATACAAGTGTCCAGCATTGGCAACTGCTGTTTTATTTGTGTTTTAATATAAAACTAGTTTTAACTGCAAAACAGTCCCCAAAACGCTGCTCTCGAGATTGATTTATTCTGTTCAGAGTTGGAACCAATGATGTCTTTATAAAAGATGCTGATACTAAGCCTAACTGATACTTAAAAAGCAACATCAAATATTTAGTAAAGAGTATAGCATGTATGTGTGGGAGGGAGAGAAGTGATTGCTGCTGTAGTGTTAGATCTACATCTAGCTAGGCTGCAACTTTCAACCTTGCTGTGTTTTGACATCATCCTCTGTTTGGCAGGGGAGGACCAACTCAAAAGGTGATTGTGAGGTTGTATCCAATAAAGTTATTTGGTGAGGTTTATTTATTTATTTATTTATCATAGGGATGAATAACATAAAGGAGGATGAATGGGCAAATTAGCACTACCTCACCAAATTCTAATAGGTTTCACTGAACAAGGTACAGGAATGCTTGTAGAGCAAGGAAAATAGAACAAGGTATCACTGCTCGTTTGGTGAACAGTGACTTGGAGGGGGATGACTAAAATATGGTATCATGTAGATGGAGGTGTATTTGGAAAAGGTACAGGTGTTGGTATATGAAATAAGAATATACAGCTTACCTGAATGCTGACATTCTTGTGGCTGAGTCTCTGATATTGTAACCATAATGTTCTTTATATAGCTACATGTGCAAAAATTGCACCTTAACTGTATTAAACTCATTAAGTAACTTAGAGAGGATTTCAGTTTAGTTTGGTCTTACTAGATCCAACCCTGGGGCAACCAGGCTAAACTTGGGCAATTTGGCAGAGAATCAACCCTGCTGTTTCTAGTGTCCTCACCAGTACATACCAGTACATACGCTCATCAGGGTTTCTCACTGTCTTCACCCTGAATATGGAATCACAGCCCATAAAACTAAAAAAGTAACTTAAACCCACAAAATTTAAAATGCCTATTTTGGCTCTTGCCACTTGTCCGGTATTAAAAAAAAACCAACAAAGTAGAATGATATCATTTTAAAGGAAACCTGTACAGTATTGCCTTTAGACATCAAAATAGGCCTATGTAACTATTGAAAATCCAACCACAAATTATGTTCTGAAGATATTATAACACATTTCCCTTCCTTCCCTCTAACATGACATGAAAAGAATTAACTCTACTCTCTTAGACCCAGAACCTGATCTAATTTCTGGGGAGGAGAGAGGGGGAAAAATTTGGAAATGAGAACATTTTGCATTTTAGAATTTTGACAACCAGAAGGGGAACACGTCTTTTTCTCTTGATTCTGACTGTCCTCCCACCACCTATTTCACAAGAAAGGACCAAAGATTATTTTCTGTCCTTTTTTTTTTTTTTTTTATTATTATTATTGTTTTCTTTAACAGCCAAGTGTTTGCAAGAGGGAACCAGGAAAAATAAATAACTGTAGAGCTACTGCCACCTACAGTCCTGTTGAAAAAATGCCAGCTTCCAAAAAAAACCCAACGAACAAAACACCAACGTAGTAATAACTGGGTCTTAAATATCCACTCAGAGAACACTACAATATAATGTAAATGATTTCAAGTACATTTAGGATTCACCTAAGGATCTTGAGATGCTTTTCTGAAGAATGTGTTAATCATGTCCTATTTGCCTAGCCTTCATTATGTGATAGCTGTTTTTTCTTGCAAATGCTAATTGATTGACACCCTAAAATAACCTCACTTTCTTTTCCCCACATTATGCAGTGAACCACTTTAACAGACACCAGATGTAAAGAGGAGTGAGCTCCTGCTGATACCACAGTGATGAATGCTGTTGCACCAGCTGAGCAGAGGTGAGGTATGTCCCAAGAAGTGGGAGGGTTCCAAAATGCTTGCAAAGGGCAGTAGCTGTCTCTGGTGCTCCTGACACTGGGGAAGCAAGAGATGAACCAGAAGTAGAGTCCTAATAGATCATGCAAATAAAACTTGCAGAGTGGGAATTTAAAGCTGTATTCTTTGTCAAGTGCCTCGTTGCTGCCAGGAAAGAACAGGGTTTTTTTCTTCTCCCTCTATCACTTTCTTTTCCAGTGGATGTCAGCTAGTTTGCAAAGGATTTAATCTCAGGTAGTCAGGAAATAGCATGTCTTTTGGGAAACTGTCACTAACCATTACAGAGAAGAAGATACAAAAATCTACTCACTGCATGATCTATTTTCCCCCTCACCTTCCTCTTTAACCAACCAATGTGGTGAAGATGTGTTCAGCAGTGGTGTTTATCGTTCTGTTCTGGAAGTGACACAGGTACTTGGACCTATGTTTCGTTGGTAATCTGACACCAAACTTAACTTTTTGCAGACTTTTTATTAAGCATATATTTAACAGCCTGATTTGTTTTTTTCCAGGCTTCAGGCTACAGTAATGTTTAACTACTTCATGATGATACATAGAAAGTGTGAGCTAGTTTTCTGTTAATTATAGGAGCTCTAATTCAGCTGTTTTAAAAGTTTATTGTCAGACTATAGGCTTCTTTTCAGTGACTTAAAAATAGTAATAAATCTAACACACATGGTCCTAATTATTCATGTAGGCTTGAATTTGTCACTGCATTTGGACAACAATTACTTGTATACCTGTGTTCTTTGCAAAATGAAGGCCTTGCACATAACCAGAGGATACAAATTGGAAATCCAAGGTAAGCCAACGGGACAATGTGTACACTCTCTTGGCAGCATCTGCTGTTGCTGTCATCTAGGAACATATGCTGCAGGTTTGACTGACTGTGAGTGGAAGAAATTCAAGCCATGAGCAATTCTGGCATTGATAGGTAAGGCATCTACGGCACTGAAGCGTCTTATGGCTCTGGATTTGATAGGAAGTTATACACTTAGAAAATGCAATATTAGTTGGGAATTTGGGGTTCTTCAGGAATGGATTCAACCCATATCCTATGTTCACCCTTTATGGCAATGAAATAATTGTTGAGGTTATGTATGCAAAGACAAGGATGATTCTGTGTGGTTAATGTGCTGCAGAAGGTTTTGGATAGCATGGGTTCAGCTCCTAATGTTGCGATAGTCTGTGTTACCTGGAGAATACAGGCCAAGGCAGATAAAAGGGCTTAGATACAGCTCCTGTTAAGAGTTTAATGAGTATTAGACAACTGAATTTCACTGCAGATTTGTCCCTTAATCTGTTCATGTCCAATTATTTAATCTGAAATAAGGATGATATTTCTCTCCCATGCTGCAGTTCTGCCTCTTTTGCTTGTGTTAGCCCTTCATTAAGGACTGTTTTTCAGCAGTATGTGGAAAGACCAGTAGTATCCTAGTCTCAATGGACAATAAGATAATTCACAGAAATCTGTAGGAGTAGTGATAATGACCACACCCAGCCACAGGAGAGAGTTAAGACCTTTCTGTTTTGTGTCTGAAACATATTTATTTCACTGACAAGGAGTGGAGGGGAAACTAGACTGACATGCTTTTCCCAGAAAGCGAGCGATTCCTCTTACAAACCTGTAACCTGCTTTTGATGGTCTCTTAAGTGTCTCTAAGTTTTCTCATGTCTCTATCTCTTACCCTTATTTGTAACACTGTATTTTTTTGCTGAGTGAAAAGTTGAAGAGAGTAGGTCCTGCAGAAAGTTTAAATCTCAGTTAAATATAATTTTTTTGGAAAAATGTCCATTCATACACTGCTTATCTTTAGTGGTATTTTCAGCGATGGAAAGTTGCTGAGATCGGTGGCAAGGCAGAGAGTGTGATTCGTTCCTGTAGCAGTCTCACAGAACCTGCATCACAGATCTGTGTCTGACAATGTGGCATTGCTTACATTCCTCTTGAGATCATTAGGGTGTCCTTTCAGTGGCAGTAGTTCTTGCCAAAATTGACAAATAAAATACATTTTAATGAACTCAAACTTTAACATTCCAGGAGAGTCAAATAGTCAGACCTTTAATATCCCTGCATTTTTTTATATTTTTCATTAGGCTTACACTGTAAATGGATGCAAACTACAGAACGCATTTGTTATATTGGTTGAATTCTGATCTCATATGAGACGCATTTGTGAATTTAAGGCATGCTCTGTCTATCCTTTGTGTGATAACAGAAAGATGCACTAAAGGAAAAAAAGGTCAGCATTCAAATGTGGTGTCCAGGAAGAGAAAACAAAACTAGGGAAAAAATAACCAAAATGTTAGCAAATTTTTCAAATATAATATCTACTTAATTAGATGGTGAGAAAAGACAAGTACATGACTTCACACAGTTTCTGAAACTTTTCAAATATTTCAGTAAGCATCAACTGAGCACTCAGGGAAATGCGTGATTAATTTCATGTAAAATTCCTTACATGAGCCATAGCATTCTTCAGCATTTGCTTTTGGTAATTAGGTAACCAAGCCACAGTTTAACCAGAGTTAAAATTACAATTTTTAAGTATGATATTTTTTTAAAATCTCATTGGAGAAATTAATCATAAGAGGTATCTTCATCTGGCCTCTCATGTCGTTACTCTGTAGCAACTGGTTTCTTCGATTGTCTCCAGGAAGTGTACTGTTTTTAAAGACAAAAGCTGCAGAGACTCAGCTGGAAATGGAACCTTTATTCAATGACCACCAATTAGCATGCATTAGGCAGTAGCAGCCTACTATACCAGCTCATGGAGGTTATTTTTCCTCAGATGTGTAAGAAAAAAGCACGCTCTGAGCCTTCCAGTTTTGAAGCAACTGAGTAGAAACCACTGAGTCATTCCACTGTTTATGCAGATTACATGGTTTAAAGGGACAAGCATCCAGTATATACCGGTCATCTCAATGGCACTGTGATCTTAGCTGGTTTCTCTAAAGGCTATTGAAAGCAAATTAAGAAAATTAACAGGCTATTTTTCTTTGGATTCAGAACTCAGCCTTGCTGTAAACCTGTGAATGAGAACCAGTGCATGGTGAGCTTTGCTAAGCTGGGTTCTGAACCTGGTCTGTTGGAGCTGTTCCTTGGGAACACAGTGTGCTGCTCTTCCTCTGAACCCCTTAAGAAGGAATGAAGGGGTATGTGCTTCAGGTAGTACTATAAAACACCTGGAAATGGCCCCTACCACAGCTTTCTTGTTACTGACACAGCAAACATCTCATGCTCAGACTCCGTTGTGTCCAATTTTAATGTATTGTAATAGGTCACAGGTTAGTAACCTTTTGCAGAACAGAAGTATTAATCCCCTCCCCAGATCTTCATAATAAAAACGATTCCATTTGATTCCTTCAGTCGGGGTGAGATACTTAGGGCAGAAGGAATGGGGCGCTTCCCTTCTTTAGGTGTGCTTCAGAAACTAAATTTATTCTACAGCAGTGTAACTTGTTATAGCTTCACAATGATTAGTCACATGGACTTAGATCAGCTGGGGAAGTGGTCAAGAGTCTTATTCCTAAGGCAAAGTTTTGTACTGACAGCTGGGCTAATACATGATCCTTGATGAATTCATGCAAAACATGGCTAGATCACTAAACTGGTGCAGGGCTGCAGGCTTACATTGAGGGGGGGGGGTTCCTGGATTTTCCTGATGTTCAGTTTTGGGAGGAAAATGGCAGAATGTGATTACGATAAGTTTGATAGAGCAGGAGTTTTGTACATTTTAAAAAACTCCAGAAATGTTGGACCCAATTTTACTGGATATAGGGGTCTTCCAGCAGGGACCTTCCTTTCATTTAGGAGTCTCATGGTAGTCCACAGGTTTTTCTTTCTGAGAAGTTTTCTTGTATGTTCAGAAAACATGTGACAGGCAAACTAAGTCTTTCCATCTGGGGAGGGTGTTTTTAAAAATAAATAAATAAATAAAAGTCATCAAGCATATGCCAAATCAGACCAGGACATCAACTTATATCCCTACCCAGCAAATGAAATACATGAGATAAAGCCAGACACTTGAGGCATTCACTCACTGTCTGCAAGTTTTCACAGGAGTACATGTTACCTGAAAACACTTCAGTAATGTTACAATTCCAAGCTGAATACTAGAAAGTGAAGAAGTAGCGGTACTAAGCTGTTGCTAGTGTTATCTCTTACCAAGACTGTTAGCACAATGCTTGGGAGTAGGGGTTCTCTCTGAATTTGGGTAATACGAATGTATCCTAATTGAATGGCTGCAAGTGCTTGCATTTCTTAGGATTGTGTCTTTGACATACAAAAAAGACTTATTGTAAGAATCCCTGTGGTATTGTAGACTGATACCGGATGTGTCAGAAGTTAGTCTGAGGCAAATAAAGTAAACCAAAACTGGTGCTGACTTACTTTCTCAGGCTGTCTGTAAACTGCAGGAACTCATGTTGCTACTTGTTTGCAGCTTAACACTCTGCATAACGGTAGGCTGTTTTGGGGCAAGATAAAGAGCTGGGGAAGGGTACTGCTGCAGTTATCTCATCATGCCTTCACATCGGTCAGAGCCTTCTGTGCCTGCTCACAACTGCTGCTGTTCATTCTAAACACTGAAAAGGCCAGAATCTGGAGACTGTATGGGATGACTTAGGCAAGCATGTGCTGATGTTAGTGGGTTTCTGTGTGTTTGTCCCATTTTGTATTGCAAGTGCATCTACCAGCTATGACTCAAATGTGATTTTGGGGGTAGGAACTGGCCTTGCTCTTTATAGCTTCTAATGCAATGGGATCCCAGTCAGGGGTTTATATATTAGAGGACAGTCTGGTACAGAAACTTTCTGACAAATCCAGTCACAAAGTAAAAACCAGAAAATGTATCATTAGTGATGTCGAAAACTGGGCATTTTTAGGGTGAAGTGACTAGCTGAACTGTTGTGATGCAGCCACATGCTGGTTAGTGCTCCCTATCTTGATTATATACTGTATATTTAATGTCATTGCAGTGAGACTGATTATTCTGCATTTCAAGCCTGGTGCAGCCAGACCTATGTTTAACATATAACGTGTTGGATTTTTTCCACAGTTAAGAGCAACAGAACCATAAGAAACATTACCTTGCTATCTTTAGCTAACCTAATTATTTTAGTAAACTTCTTCCATGCTAACTTGAAAGTTTTGTAGGAAGTTTGTGGCAGGGAAATGTACGCTATTGTTTTAATGCAAGTCTAGTTACTCTGTGGGACATCTCCCATGCTTAGCAAATTCTTGGCCAAGGATGATTGCCCAGCTCTTTAGCAGCTCTAACTTCTAGGACTAATGTAGAGGAACTGTTACTGCTGCTTGTGTTGGAAGGATTCCTGGTGTAAAACTACCATTCCAGCACTGTAAGTGAACCCTGGTTTGAACAAAAATTGATGACAAAGTAATAAAGCTGTAGGCTTCCATAGAGAGCTTGAAGATGGTTAGAGTCTCTGGCAACTGTCAAAGGAAGTCAGAGGTGGTGCCAGCAGAGGCCAGCTAGAAAAGGCAACAGTTACTGTTTATTCCTCCTTCTAGCTCTACCAAAAATATTTCCTGAGCATTATACATGTTGAAGTACCGTATCACATGCTGCAAATTATTTGTGCCAATGTGTTATATAATTGTTTGCCCACATACAGCACTGCAAGATGTGTATTAATAACTGCGTTGGTTATTGCATGTGGAAAGCTGATTAGAAAAAGCAAGCACCGTTGGCCATTCTAAAGTGTGTGTGCTATATTTGTACCATCCTTTGCAGTTGCATGGTACCTTTTGGAATTATTTAATTTCTTATACTTGGTAAAAGGAAAAAAATGTGATGCATGCTATGACATGTAGGAAAGTAAAGCACTTCAAGTCAGTCAAGCAGTGGTGAAACAAAGATAACCTAAGAGCTCTTTCAGCAGAAAGGATAATTAGCTAAAGAATTTCCCATCTTCTAAGTATTTTCCTTACTTCTGGAAGTAAGGAAAGTTTTCTGGAAGTTTCTTTCTCCTAAAGTTTGCTAAGATCCCCAACTCGGTGGTGGCACTTGAGGATATGCTAGGTCCCCTGAAGAATAGGGTTGACATAAGGTAGTGATAAGCATGCTTTTGAGTGATCTGTTTAACACCTAACACACCTCAGAACACATCATATTACCAAAATTAAAACATTAATCTTTAACATTGTTTTTAAAACATTAGATCTAATTTTAAGGACAGTTAACACTTTTGATACTAAATTTTCAGCATGACTTAGTTACTTCAATAATACTTTCTCTGCAGCATCTATTCAAGAATCTCAAACAAATTCTGAACTGTAGTAATGACTATCAAAGGTTGGGTGTTTTGCTTTTTGTTTTGTAACATGACTGAATTAAAGAACTAAAATAGGTACCTGGATGGCGTGTGTGTTCTGCAGATCTCTCTGCTTAATTGGTTTATAAAGATAGGAAGCTTGAAGAATTTTTAAAATTTGCTAACATGGAGGCTGGCTTAGCTGAAGTGAAAACCTTCCATACTTTTAGATGTAATAGTTTACTGAAAATGATCTTGTGACAGAGACTGAACTATTTCATTTACAGAAAGAAGAAATTAAATATCCATGGTTGGTTAAATTCAATTATATTGTGTTTCCTGAGAAGCAGAAAGTAACACTGGCCATTTAAAAAAAAAAAAAAAAAAAAAAAAAAAAAAAGGCGAAGAGATGTTTTGTCTTGGAATTCTTGCAAGAATTCCCAGAGGGGTAAAAAAGGTGTGATGAATAAGCGATAACAGAAATAGCATTGCTGATAGTAAAGTTGTTGTTGAAGTATATTGTATCAACTCGGATTTACTCCAATTTCTGTTTGTAAACATCAATGAAACTTCAGAAATTGCTAAACAGAAGTTTGCTCTTAGTAACAGACGCAAGCAAAGCTCTTACAGTCCAGTTTTCAGTGGTTCTTACAAAATGCATGTTTTGTTATTTTGATGTGCTTGTCATTTCACTATAATCTCATAAATTAACTGATTGCATTTTTTTATTACTTATGTTGTGCGTCTGCTTACGATCTTTATTTTAAGTTCAAGGTAATCAAGGTAGTCGCACAACTCGGTAACAACAGAGACGTTTTCTTGCCAAGAAGTGTCTCCCTAGTTCACATGTCGGAGAACCTTTGATTATATATCCCTTTGAAGGCCACTATTGGACAAGGCATCTCCTTCAATCATTGAACAGATTCATATTTGAACAAAGGTTGAAGGGTTCTAGTGGAGGAAGCTGCTTTTCTGACATCTTCCTTGGCAAATCATTGGTTTCACAAGCAAGCATGAATTAGTGCTAGTTGTACCTTTTGGGGTGTTCAGGAAGAAAAAAGGAATGAAGAGACACTGGCCATTCAAATATATGTCTAGGTAAAAAATAGTATGATATAGTAACAGAATCTTTCCCCATGACTTTGTGTGTTCTTGTTTCTGCCATTTGATTGGGTTGCAAGGGTTCACTGTTCTTGAAGGTTGTGTCCTAAAAACATTTTTTATGTTTGTATGTCAGTCAACAAACTCTGAATACTTACAGATTCTCAATCTGAACTTCCCTATCTGATTACTATTTGACCGCATTTCCCACCTGGGGACATACAAAGGATTAGTCCATTTCCTTGAGGAAAGACTATGCTGTTCATACTCAAGCTGCCAGAGGAGCCAGCTGAATGTCTCACTGAATTTTCTGTTCATTTCCACAACTAGATCAGGTTAGATGTGTCTGAAATGTGAAGAAGTGAAAGGCTTGAGGGAGAGTGTTTGTCATAGCAGAACAAGAGAGAAACAGGTCAAGACCTTTCCCTTCTGCTGCTGCTTCAGTGATGTTGCTTTCTAGGTTTAAGTACATGCATCTCTTGCCTTCCCCAGGGTAAAGGCAATATAAAACTGGAAAGCTGTTTTGTCATTTACAGCAGGGCTAGAGGTAAATCAGAAATCGGAATCTGGTATTCTAAATCTAGGGCAGTGGCCTTAGCAGGATGATTTAAAGAAGCTCAGTCCTTGAACTTGGGGAATTAGGTAATAAAGAGAAGCCAGGTCTCTGAGCCGTCTGGTAATTGAGGCTGTTAAGTAAAGCACTGAAATTGTTTTGAAAGCCCCTTGCCAGTAATTGCAGCTGTTCTGTTGACTGCGCAAATGAACTGATTCATTTTGTCTCTCCCCTTAAGTCTTTAGCAGTTGATCTGATCGTTTTTGTTTTTAAGCAGCCATTCTGTAGTTAAGGGCAATATTGTTTGCAGTATCTATATAGTGAAGAGGGGAAACAATAAGGTTCTATTGTGTTTGCAGACAAGTCCATTGTGATCCTGGGGTATAAAATCAGGAGCACAGCCTGACCCCTTCAGTGTAGCAAGACTGCTGAGGTATGGAGCGTATGGTTTTCTGTTTCTTGTTGTCAACGTAGAGAAGATAGATCTGACACCCACCTTGTTCATTTGGTCCCTGCTGCCTACTTTTCCATGTGTTCTGTAGTTAGTTGCCTGCTTTGCCAACAATATAAGTACTATTTCCTGGAGACTGATATATATATATATATATATATATACACACTGTATATAACATGTAAATCCAGCATTATCATCATCACTTTGATAAAAAATAAAGAAAGCACTACCACCTCAGAATGGTACCACTCTGAAGCTGAACTTTCACCAAGGTTTAGTTTGAGTGCAGTTGTAGTGACAGAATGGCTGATAAGAGCATAAGTATGAACTGTTGAATTCTTACTTAAGCTAGCAAAGCTGTATACCACAGTAGGTATCTCTGCTTGAAAGTGCAGAAGCAAGATGTCAGCTTCATTTACCCTAACCTGGGAGGAATGCTTTCTAAACTTGGGCAACCATAAGATGTGTCTGAAAGATTTTTATGTTTATGCAAGCTGTAAAATGTCTTCCCATGATTGAGAGTTAATCACGTCACAGGTGAGGCAGTCATGTCTTGGAGCCCATGTGCACAAGTCCTGGCATACCTTTACCAGCTTCTGGCACTAGGAGTATAGTTTAAGGACACCTGAGAAGTTATAGACCAAGTTAGCTTGGCTTGTCAGTTTGGTCTCACTGCCCGCAGTTGGAGCTGGAGGACTGAAACAGCAGCAGAAGAGAGGAGGTGGTGATGGTGTGAAGTAGAAGCCCTGTTTGGGTTGGCAAAGTATGTGGAAGAAGGGTCAGAAAGGGAAAGGAGGTGAGCTGAAGAAAAGGGGGCTGGGAAACTGGACCAGAGGAAACAGCACACTGCCTAATTTCTCAAGTAAGTCTTCACAACAAAACTGAAATGCCTGCTTTGTGGTGTTGAAATATTTTCTTCTTCCTCAGAGTTGCTGTGTTTGTGCAGAGAAGGCCACAACAGGGACAGCCAAGTTTTCAGTTGTCCAAACAAATCACAGAGTTTCAAACTGTCCTTTTAACAGCATGTTTCTTATAAAACATCCAGCACAGTCAGATTGTATCACTAAAAACAAACATACAGTTGGGCGTAAAGCCAGAGGATTAGCTACAGTTCTGGTTTATCAAGAACAGCAACACTTCTATCAGAGCAGAGGGAACTGAAATACTCTAGCACTTGGATTCATGGTAATTAA